>NW_028270151.1:73075630-73382468 GCF_037043375.1 Chiloscyllium plagiosum
CCCATGGGGAACCTCATTGAATGCCTTCCTGAAGTCCACATAGTTCACATCCACCACTCTGCACTTATCAATTCTCTTTGTTACTTCTTCAAAAAACTCAATCAAGTTAGTGAGACATATTTTCCCATGCATAAAGTGATGTTGACTATCCCTAATCAGTCCTTGCCTTTTCAAATACATGTAAATCCTATCCCTCAGGATTCCCTCCAGCAACTTGCCCACCACCAATTTCAGGCTCAGTGGTTCATAGCTACCTCACTTTTCCTATCACTTTTCTTAAATAGTGGCACCACGTTAGCCAACCTCCTAATTCTGGCAACTCACCTTTGGCTATCGATGATACAAATATCTCAACAAGAGGCTGAGCAAATACTTCCCTAGCTTCCCAAGGAGTTCAAGGGTACACCTCATCAGGTCCTGGGAATTTATCCACTTGTATGTGTTTTAAGACATCTGTACCATCTCCTCTGTAATATGGATATTTTTAAGATATTGTTATTTATTTCCCAGTTCTGTATCTTCCATATCCTTCTCCACAGTAAATACTGATGCAATACACTTGTTTAGAATCTCCCCCCTCTCCTGTGATTCCACACATAGTCTGCCTTGCTGATCTTTGAGGAACCCTATTCTCTCCCAAGTTACCCTTTTGTCCTTAATGTACTTATAAAATCCCTTTGGATTCTCCTTAACCTTATTTGCCACAGCTATCTCATGTCCCCTTTTTGCCCTCCTGATTTCCCTCTTAAGTATACTCCTACTGCCTTTATACACTTCTAAGGATTCACTTGATCTATCATGTCTATACCTGACATATGCTTCCTTCTTATTCTTGACCATAACCTTAATTTCTCTAGTCATCCAGTATTCCCTACACCTACCAGCCTTGCCCTTCACCCGAACAGAAACATACTGTCTCTGGACTCTCATTATCTCATTTTTGAAGGCTTCCCATTTTCCAACCATCTCTTTACCTGTGAATATTTGCCACCCAATCAACCTTTAAAAGAACTTGCCAAATACCAGCAAAATTAACATTCATTCAATTTAAAACTTCAACTTTTAGATCCAGTCTATCCTTTTCCATCACTATTTTAAAACTAATAGAATTATGGTCGCTGGCCCCAAAGTGCTTCCCCACTGACAGTGAATAGGGAAGTGATTGCTCAGTCACTTGCCCTGCCTTATTTCCCCAAAAATAGGTCAAGTTTTGCAACTTCTCTAGTTGGTACATCCACATCCTGAATCAGAAAAGTTTCTTGTACATACTTAACAAATTCCTCTGCATCTATGCCCTTAACACTATGGCAGTCCCAGTCTATGAATGGAAAGTTAAACTCCTCTACCATAACCAACATATAATTCTTACAGATAACTGAGATCTCCTTACACATGTGTTTCTCAATTAATATGATCTTAATTAGGGGATCATCCCTTTCTTATTTCTCAGTTCCACCCAAATAACTTCTCAGGATGTATTCCCAGGAATATCCTCCCTCAGGACAGCTGTAATGCTATCCCTTATCTAAAATGCCACACTCCTTCCTCTCTTTCCTTTCTGTCAATCCTTTGTGCAGCATCTATACTCTGGTGCATTTAAGCTGCCAGTCCTGTCCATCCGTGAGCCATGTTTCTATAATTGCCATGATACCATGATATCCCAGTCCCATGTTTCTAACCTTGCCATGAATTCATCTGCCTTCCCTGTTAGGCCTCTTGCATTGAAATAAATGCACTTTAATTTCTCAGTCCTATCTTGTTCTCTTCTTTTCCAAATAGTACCAGTCTCAGATTGATCTCTCTCCTTACTATCTCCCTGAGTCCAACCCTGAAGCCCCCTCACCACCCCTTTCTAGTTTATATCCTCCTGAACAGCTCTAGCAAATCTCCTTGCCAGTATATTAGTCCCCTTCCAATTCAGGTGTCATCTGTCCTTCTTGTATAGGTTACTTCCACCCCAAAAGAGATTCCAATGATCTAAAAATGTGAATCCTTCTCCCTTGCACCAGCAACTCAGCCACACATTCATCTGCTCTGTTCTCCTTTTCCTACCCTTACTGGCTCATGGAACTGTAAATAATCTAGATATTACTACCCTTGAGGACATCCTTTTTAAATTCCTGCCTGACTTCCTATATTGTCTCCTCAGAATCTCGTCATTTTGTCTTCCTATGTCATTAGTTTCAATTTGCACAATGGCCTCCTGCTGGTCCCTCTCCCCTTTGAGAATATTCTGCACCCTCTCCGAGATATCCTTGATCCTGGCATCAGGGAGGCAATACACCATTCTGATGCCTCCCTGTTGGCCGCAGAAACGTCTGTCGGTGCCTCTGACTGTATTGGGGACTCTATAGTCAATCGCTTGGAACCTGATGTACCTCTCAATATATTACAGCCAGTTTCGATACCAGAAACCTGGCTGTCAGTGCTACATTCCCCTGAGAATCCATTAATCCTACATTTTCCAAATCAGCATATTTATTTGAGATGGGTTTTAGCTGCAGGAGACTCCTTCACTACCTGCCTCTCTCTCCTACTTTACCTGGAGGTACCCCATCTACCTGACTATATCTGTGGTTTTTCTCCCTTCCTATAATTGCCATCCATCACACTCCCTAGCTTCTGTAAATTCCTCATTGCCTCTAACTGTCACTCCCACTGATCCTTGCGATCTGATAGAATTTGCAACCAAAGACACATCCTGCAGCCATAATCATCAGTAACACAGAAACTCTCCTTAATCTTCCACATCTGAAATGAAGAGCAGATCATTCTACTGAAGGCCATCTTTGCACCTTAACAATCTATATACCCAGAAAATAGCAGTCTTGCTGCTCTAAAAGGACTGCTCCAGGCTAGCTTAGTATCTATCTTTTCATGTTTTAAAAGTTTAATCAAGAGACAGATCTCAATAACAACATACAATCAAAAATAAAACCTGCTATACTCACTACTGTAGATTTACAAAAGAAAAAAAAAGTAAGATTACACTTTAAAAAAGAACACTTAGCTACTCCCCTGCTGTGAGCTCCCAGATGTAGGTTTGTCCAAGGTCAGCTGTGATTTTGGTGTTCGCTTATTTTTCTTAGAACAAACTCTGACGTCCAGAGAAACTTGAAAACAGACAGCAAAGGCAGTAGGCGTGCAGGTTACTGCTGGGTCAGACAACAGTGTAGGTTTCTTTCTCCGTTTGAATCAATACACATCTAGTCACTGCCTTTCTCTCTCTTTCTCCATTTATCCATTGCTTTGACCTTTTTTCCTCAAAGTTCCAAAAACAATGCAACAGCTTATAAACAGTAATTACAGTTCCTAGACTTCAAGGAAATCAGAAAATACGTCAAAAAAGGAGCAGCTCTTACAACAAAAATTTCGTCCTGTCCTCCATCTTGGATTACCCAGAATGTATATAATTGAACTATATTTCAAGAAATGCTTTTCAGCAGCAGAACAGAAAGAAGGACAAGTGAATCTGTGAGCTCAAACCCACTCTCCTTCTGCCAGTTTCCTCACTATCTCTGCATACAGCTCCTGGTGATATTATAAATTGGAAAAACAATCATTTACCCAGAAATCTGATATCTACAGACTGCACTACTATTGAGTCACCTGTGAAACAAATGTAGTCTCCTGTAAAGAATCTAACACCTCAAGAACTCTAAGAAATGTTCAACCGCGTTGCTTTGTTTTGTCTTGCCTGCACAATAAAACACTTATTATTTTTCTTCTTGGAGTTGGTAGATAATAAAATTCCTCATTCTTTGCATTATAGACCAGGCCAGACTCCCTCAAAGTATTTTAAGATGACAGTGTAGACCCTAACATTTTCTTACTTTAAAGGCAGATATGAGTGGATATTCCAGGTGTAATGCAGCTGGTCAAATCACTCGACTTTAAGCAAAACAGAATTTATTTAGACTCTACAGTTGAAATACGACAAAAGAAAATGGAATTTAGAATAACATAATTATTAGAAAACAGAACCGAGCCAATACAACAAATTAACGAAGGAGCTGTTCCAATCCAGTAACATCTCATGAACACACCCCCTTGGCAAAAAGGTAAATTGAATCACAGATTCTTACAGGCAGGAGGGAACAGAGAGAAAGTCAGTCAGGAATCACTTGCTGAAGCTTGCAGCCTTTCTTGACTCCAGCATCTTGTGACTACTACAGCTAAACCAAACTGGAAAAAACCTGAACTGGCCACTCGCTTAACATTGTTAAACAAGGCTCTTTCTAGACCCCTCTGCCCTTACAACCCCTCTTAAAATAAAAACCCCTTGGACAAAATAACCTTGTTAAAGTGACAGCATTGTCATATTTGACTAAAGAAAATCTTGGTCATTGGTTCCCATGAACAATGTTTCAATATAAGTGTGATCAGTCCCTGCAGAATAAAACAAAACTCTTTGTTGTGATCAACCCCAAGAAAGGATAAAAAAATCCTCCTCACTCAGTCATAACTACAGCAAAGAGTAACAGGTGAACGCAACAACAAATTTCCGAATTCTTGATCAATTTGATTGCTTCAGCTTATCTATCAAACACTCTATGATCAATGATCTTTGATTAGGGTGTATTTTGCAGCCAGTTGTGAAAAAATGGCTGTGTTGCCGATCATAAAGATAGAGCAATCTCTGCAGTGCACATTTTCCTTTTGTTTTCGAAAGTAGCTGTCAGTTTCCAAGGAATAATAATAACAAGCTCAGAAAGTTTAGCTGTTAACACAACTGAAAAATCTAGACCTTTATTACAGATTTTAAATATTGATTCAGTAATAATTCACAAATTCATTGTTTACATAGTTCTGGCATAAAGTTTTCTGTCCTTCAAATAGCAAACATTCCGACTTATGAACCTCACCTTTATGAAGCACAACATGAAATCTTTGATGCAAAATGAATACAAAGTAAATTAAATTTTATTATTTTACAGTTGACAGAATGAATACAGTGCATAATGGAGCGAACAGAAATGCCACTTGGTGATATACTCCAGATATATGAGGAAAATCACCACTCACTGAATAAAAATAATTTGTGTCAAACATTTCAATAACATAATTTACACAAGAGCCTTTTTCTTTGGGGTAAATCAAATGGCTACAGCTCAAGTGACTTTTTATATTATAGATTTACTTTTTGTTTGAAATGGTACCTGGAGGGCAAGATTATAACTAGCAGCCTATTTCTGAATAGTTCTTTGACATAAGCAATTTGTGCTGAAAGGAAAATTTCACTGCTGATTCTGGAGTTCCGCTTTGACACAGTAGTTCTGAATATGGACATTCTTCCTGCTTAATAAACTGGGGATTACTATATGGTGCATTGAGAGGGTGGGAGATATTTCTTTTAAAAAACTTCCTGCAGGGTCCTGCAGGCATATGGCGTACTGGCTTTTATTGGTAGAGGAATTGAGTTCCGGAGTCCTGAGGTCATGTTGCAGTTGTATAAGACTCTGGTGCGGCCACATCTGGAGTATTGTGTGCAGTTTTGGTCGCCATACTATAGGAAGGATGTGGAGGCACTGGAACGGGTGCAGAGGAGGTTTACCAGGATGTTGCCTGGTATGGTAGGAAGATCGTATGAGGAAAGGCTGAGGCACTTGGGGTTGTTTTCATTGGAGAAAAGAAGGTTTAGGGGTGACTTGATAGAGGTGTACAAGATGATTAGGGGTTTAGATAGGGTCGACAGTGAGAATCTTTTTCCACGTATGGAGTCAGCTATTACAAGGGGGCATAGCTTTAAATTAAGGGGGGATAGGTATAGGACAGATATCAGGGGTAAGTTCTTTACTCAGCGAATCGTGAGTTCATGGAATGCCCTGCCAGTAGCAGTGGTGGACTCTCCCTCATTATGGGCATTTAAGCAGGCATTGGATAGGCATATGGAGGATAGTGGGCTAGTGTAGGTTAGGTGGGCTTGGATCGGTGCAACATTGAGGGCCGAAGGGCCTGTATTGCGCTGTATTCTTCTATGTTCTATGTTCTATGTTCATTATAGACTCGCCAGTATTTGTAAAATACAAAGGTTGCTTTTGGTACAATATTGAACAAATTTTTACAGTTGCATTGCATTTTAACATTTTTATCAAATGTACTGATTGACTCAATCAGGGGGGCCTACAGTTAGAAGAGCTGAGAAATGTGTGTCATAAATAGCTAAAATGTTTAACAAACTGCTGGCACTGTACTCAATACTGGAGCTTACAATGTATTTGTAACAGATGTTGCAACTTGCAGTCTTTATTTAAATGACAATATTGGCAACAACATTATTTATTTCAGCATTTCTTGCATTGGATAACATACCAAAGCATTTTACAGAAACGTGTTCAGACTGAAATGGGGGAATAATGAAAACTCGGTCATAGAGTTTGTTTTTCACAATGTTTTTAAACGAGAGGGAAGGGGAATGGAGATGTGGTATAGGAGAAGAAATTCCAAAGCATTGTGCTTATTTGGCTGTAGGGCTTTGTTGCAGTGTTGAAGATGTGAGAATTGAAATTTCAATTCTCACATGTGGCCCTTTGTCAATTAGCTGATTTCCCTCAGGACACAGATGAATTTGGCATTTTAAATTGTACTAAGTCACACTGCTGCCAGGATAAAGTCATGGCAAACAAATACACCAGTTTCATATAGGTGTAATTTGGTCTGTTACAACACAGGTGGCACTGGCAGGAATTTGAGGATCATCTTTTTCCTTTGGACATATACCAGTTCACTATGCTGCAGGAGTTAATACTCATGATGAAGGTTACTACCACCATCCTCTTTAATTGTAAAAAAATTATAGGGCGTTCTTGGTCTACCTGTAGAGGAAAACCACTTACTGGGCTAACGAGAAGAGTCTCTTGTAATTAACAAGGTATACGTCATTGCATGAGAGCAATTCATTTACGGTTACACAGATATGGCAATGATTTGGAGATGCCAGTGTTGGACTGGGGTGTACAAAATTAAAAATCACATAACAGCAGATTATAGTCCAACAGGTTTAATTGGAAGCACTAGCTTTCGGAGCACTGCTCCTTAATCAGGTGATTGTCCAGCTAATGAAGGAGCGGCAATATGGCGAGGTCTTGTGGCACAGTGGTAGTGTCACTACTCTTTCTTGCCAGGAAGCTCAGGTTCAAGTCTCACTTGATCAAGAGATGTGTGAACAGGTTAATGAAAACTATCTGCACTGAAATGCTACATATTGAAACAGAAACTTTGAGGATGACAAAATATTAGGTCACTTCCTGAAAAGTTGCTTTTTTTACAATTTCAGGCATTTTCGGAAGTTTTACTGTTCTCTCAAAACATTCCTTCAGAGTTGAAGCCTTGTAGTTGGTTGATGGAATACTATTGTCTTTGTTTTTCTTCCTGGCAGTTTGAGGCCTTAATGTCCTTTGAGATGGATGGCCTTTAATTTCTTGGATTTCCTGTGCAGAGAATGCCTTCCACACCGAAACCAGGGTACTTTTCTTTGCACTACCCTGAATCTCCAAAATGGAAAACTATTTCTTTGCAGCATCTAAAAACATTTGACATTTATCATCCCCTCTCAGTACTGGCTTTTCAATTTCTGCTTCACGCACAATCTGAATAGTTATCTCTAGATTTAGGTCTTCTTTAGACTGTAATAAATCTGACAAAGGTTCATCAGCAATTCTTGCAACAATTCTGTCCCTTATGAATTCTGACTTAGCATCACAGATGTACAGCACAGAAACAGGTTCTTCAGTCCAACTCATCTATATCGACCAGATATCCTAACCTAATCTAGTCCTATTTGCCAGCACTTGGCCCTTATCCCTCTAAACCTGTCCTATTCATATACCCATACAGATGCCTTTTAAATGCTGCAGTTGTGCCAGCCTCCACCACTTCCTCTGGCAGCTCATTCCATATATGCAACAGCCGCTGTGTGAAAACGTTGCCCCTTAGGTCTCTTTTATATCTTTCCCCTCTCACCCTAAACCTACACCTTCTAGTTCTGGACTCTCCCACCCCAAGGAAAAGACCTTGTCTATTTATCTAATTCATGCCCCTCTCTATAGAGATTTTATAAACCTCTACAAGGTCACCCCTCAGCCTACGACGCTGCAGGGAAAACAGTCCCAGCCTGTTCAGCCCCTCCCTATAGCTCAAATGCTCCAACCCTGCCAACATCCTTGTAAATCTTTTCTGAACGCTTTCAACTTTCACAACATCCTTCCAAGAGGAAGGAGACCAGAATTGCATGCAATATTCCAAAGGTGGTCTAACCAATATCCTGTACAGCTGCAACATGACCTCCCAGCTCCCGTACTCAATACTCTGACCAATAAAGGAAAGCATACCAAACACCTTCTCCACTATCCTATCTACCTACTTTCAAGGAATTGTGAACCGGCAGTCCAAGGTCTCTTTGTTCAGCAACACTGCACAGCACCTTACCATTAAATGTATAAGTTCTGCTCTGATTTGCTTTTCCAAAATACAGCACCTCATATTTATCTTCTGCCACTCCTCAGCCCATTGATGCATCTGTTCAAGATCCCAAGCTAACCTTCTTCTCTGTCCACTATACCACCAATTTTGGTGTCACCTGCAAACTTACTAACTGTACCTCTTATGCTCATATCCAAATCATTTATACAAATGATGAAAAGCAGTGGACTCAGCACCGATCCTTGTGGTACTCCACTGGTCACAGGCCTCCAGTCTGAAAAGCAACCCTTCACCACACCCTCTGTCTTCTGCCTTTGAGCCAGTTCTAATGGCTAGTTCTCCCTGTATTCCACGAGAACTAACCTTGCTAACCAGTCTCCCATGACTTGAATTCGTCATTGTAGTATTTCTCTACTAATCAGTTGAGATTATTATTTGAATTATCTATTGATTCCCCTGGGTGCTGAACTGTTCCATTGAATCTTGTACTTTCAAGAATGCTTAAATCTAAGCTTGAAGTAATTGTCAAAAGTTTTCAACATCCACTCAAAAGTATCTGTTGCTTTTATTTATTCCTTGAGAAACTAGAATTTCATCAGGTATACTCCCTGGTTTGTATAGAAGTGTACTTACTTGTTTGGCTCCCAGTGTATCTAATTTTGAAAACTGTTCTACGTCTTGGATATTGATTTTCTACATTTTTTCAATTTGGTGTTCAAGTCAGCCCTTCTCTGAAAATAAGTTGTCTTAGCAATATTATTTCTGATGCCATATCTTCCTAATGTGATTATTTTCCTTGCTTAACATAATTTTATCCTGCATTAGTAGCAGTTCCACTGTACTTTTGCTGCTGGAAGGACTTCCTGCATGATGGAGTTAAAATGGAGAATTCTACCTTTCTTGCGAAGTTTTTCAAATCTTGAACTCTTCACTGTTGCTGACTGTGCTGTATGACTTTCTGAATGAAAGCTAAGTCTTAAGATCTCACAGTCCTGTTCACCATGTGTTGTATAAGCAGGCAAATCCACATCACTGCCTATCATGTTGTATGGACTTGCCAGACCACTATCTGTATGAGCTGCTGGTGCCACCATCCTCTATATTATTGGAAATGACAGGCCTGCTTGGTCTACAGTGTTAGGGGAAAACCACTTCCTGGTCAAACTAGAGGAGTCTCAGTTTATACATTTTCTTGTATTAAAGTGACTAGCTACAGGATAGTTTGATACGATAGACATTGTTTCAAAGACTGAGAGACCAGATGTTTAGTCTCACTCTTTTGGGATCCTACGAATATTCTACTCCTCAAGACCACATGACATAAAAGACCTGGCTTTGTGTAAACCCTTTCAGACCCTTTGTACCTGTCTTGACTGTCCCTCATCCTTTTCAGTTATTTTGCACGGGCGTGGACAAGTGCCGAAAGCTCCTGTCCCCATCTGATGGAAGATCTGAACACACCCAACATGGACTACAAGCTGTATGACACGTGGTCTCATTTCTAATATCTATCTTTTACTGAAATGCATGCAGAAATGAGGTTGGTATAAGTTGAGGAACTTGGGAGTATCCCTGTTCATAGGATTGTACAGCACAGTGGGAGTCCTTTGAGCTCACCATGTCTCTGTTGATTTTATGAAAATGCTTCCAATTAGTCCCATTCCATCAATCTTTTTCCTATAACCCTGCACTTTGTTTCCAGTACAATCTCACTTACTTTTGTCAGTTACTATTGAAACCATTTCCTGTAACCTGTCAATAAATGCATTGCAGATCTGAACGAGCTGAGCAAAAGAATTTCTCTCGTTATGACTGTTCCATTTGGAAGCCGTGCAGCGAGGGAAATTTGTAATTTTTTTCCATGTCTTTGGAATCTGTAATTGAGTTTAAAATGTTTGAAAAATACTTTGAGTTTTGTAGAGAATAATTTTAATTTTCTTGCAGAACCAGTACCATGACCTGCTGAACTGCGACCACAGAAAATCCAGTGAACACGTGAAAGCTAGTTGCTTGACAGAGGTCAAAGAAAGCTGCAGCAGGGGGAGAACTGAGAAACTATATTTGCAAGCATTTTGGCATGTTTTATAATTTGAAAAGAAGAGAAAGCTAAAGACAGGGCTACAGCAGAAATTATGAATTGGTCATTTCTGTGCAGATTCTTCAGTTTTACCACAGTTGGCCAGATAACATTTGACCAGGAGTTAGATAAAGGAGCCTTCTGGGAATCTGTGCCATCTAAATTATCACGGGTTTAGCTGAAGGTGCTGCACGAGTGTATTATTTGCATTTTGGGTGGCATGGTGGCTCAGTGGTTCGCACTGCTGCCTCTCAGCGCCAGGGACCCAGGTTTGATTCCAGCCTCGGGTGACTCTGTGTGGAGTTTGTACATTCTCCCTGTGTCTGTGTGGGTTTGCTCTGGTTTCCTCCCACAAGATGTGCAGGTTAGGTGAACTGGCCATGCTAAATTACCCCATCGTGTTCAGGGATGTGTCAGTTAGGTGCATTAGTCAGGGGTAAATATAGGGTAGGGGAATGGGTCTGGGTGGGTCTTCGGAAGGTAAGTGTGGACTTGTTGGGTGAAGGGCCTGTTTCCGCACTTTAGGGATCCTAAGACTCTATGATGACTATGTCCGGGGACTCAGGTCGAGTGGAGCTACTATGACTCGAGGAACAAGTGTGAAAAATTAGAAATCCTACATTCCCTGGGGCAAGTCAGAAAGACTGAGAATTGACAGATCTCATTTGTGGGAATAGTGATAAAAAGCTTATAATCTCATAGTCTGTGTTGTCTCTGATATTCCTTATGTAATTTATTTATCATACTGACTGTAATGCTAATTCATGTTTAATTTATATAGATTAAGATTAGTATTAAATTCAAAAATAGAACCTTTTGATACCTTCTTCACTTGGGGATCGTTCAGTACATTTGATCATGTTGGCTCCCCTCAGGGGATAGTAACAAACAAACCTTGGCATTTTTGTCAAATATTTTAACATTTGTCCTTTGCATGCTGACTCTTGTGGTGGAAATAGTTTTTCCCTGAATATTGTAGCAAAACCTTACTCTACTGGACACTGCTACAAATTCTCCCTTTAGTCTGCCCTGCTTCAAGCCAAACGGTTCCAATTGCACCAGTCTCCGCAGATAAGTGAAATCCTAATCCTGAGTCCCATTCCATTGGATCTGATCCACACTCTTTCCAAGGCGTTTGCAATCTTCACAAAGTGTGGTGGTCAAAAAGAGCCTCCGTACTCTGGTTGAGGTCTTACTAGTGATTTATAAGGTTTAGCTGTCCTTTGAATAGGGCAGAATGAATTTGTAATTGTCATGTGGACATTAAATACTGCCCTGCCAAGAGAAAAATGAAATAAAATTTTCTCCATGACTGACTACCATGAAATAAACCACTGACATCTGACCAGACCAACCACAACCCTCAGGGCTTATATAGTCAAATGTCATGGTGGTATAACTTTTTTGCAGACCACCCTTGTGGAAGGGTTGGTTTGATGTGGTTACTTTTTAAGATGTTAAACATGAATACTTTGGATGGAATAGTTTACGTCTTTTAGTCAAAATATGTTTGCATATGTTTGGGAGCTCCTAATTTATTTTTTGGGGGGAATGGAGCAGGTTTATTCAAAATGCATGCATCTTAGATTTCACATGTTGCTCAAATTTTAATTGTAACAAGTTGACACAAAGTAGTACAGGAACAGGGACATAATGTAGCAGACAGAAGGGAATTAATTAAAACGGATTTGAGATGAGCAAGGATTTAATACAATCATTTGGTTTTTTTGAGACTTCAGTGAAATATGATGTCCCAATACACTTTTGAGGGCTATAATTAGATAACTATTTGAGATGAAGCTAAAGATGAAATCCTTGGGAGAAAGCTGTGTTTAAGTGAACAGGTTTTAAGGGACAATTTAAGGGAGGACAGAGATGGAGAGACAGAAATGTTTAAGATATGATGAATGTAAAGCTTCAACAACTGACAATGAAATTGGCAAAGCTGGGGCAAGAAAATTGAGGGATGAGCAAGGAAACCAAATTGGAGGCTGTGGGTAGGTCAGAGATAGGAGGGAGAGGTGGGACCACAATTATTTACAATACATATTCGTGACTTGGATGAGGAAAGTAAAATGTACTACAGTCAAATTTGCAAATGATGCAAAAATAGATGAGAAGATAAATTTTGAGGATTTGATGAGTCTGCAGGGGGATATAGACTGTGAGCAAAAACTTGCCAGAGGCATGTGACCAGTGGTGTGCTGGGTCTACTGCTTTTCATCATTTATATAAATGATGTGGATGCGAGCATAAGACGTACAGTTAGTAAGTTTGCAGATAACACCAAAATTGGAGGCATTGTGGACAGCGAAGACTGTTACCTCAGAGTACAACGGGATCTTGATCAGATAGGCCAATGGGCTGAGGAGTGGCAGATGGAACTTAATTTAGATAAATGTGAGGTGCTGCATTTTGGAAAAGCAAATCAGAGCAGGACTTACACACTTAGTAGTAAAGTCCTGGGGAGTGTTGCTAAACAAAGAGACCTTGGAGTGCAGGTTCATTGCTCCTTGAAAGTAGAGTCACAGGTAGATAGGATAGTGAAGAAGGCGTTTGGTATGCTTTCCTTTATTGGTCAGAACATTGAGTAGAGGAGTTGGGAGTCATATTGTGGATGTACACATCAATGGTTAGGCCACTTTTGGAATATTGCGTGCAATTCTTGTTGCCTTCCTATCAGGACGATGTTGTGAAACCTGAAAAAGTTCAGAAAAGATTTACAAGGATGTTGCCAGGGTTGGAGGATCTTAGCTGTAGGGAGAGGCTAGATAGGCTGGGGATGTTTTCCCTGAAGCATTGGAGGAGGGACTTGGGGGAGGGGCGTTGGAATTGCGATAGGTGGAGGGAGGTCAAGGTGAGGGTGATAGGCCGGAGTGGGGTGGGGGTGGAGAGGTCAGGAAGAAGATTGCAGGTTAGGAAGGCGGTGCTGAGTTCGAGTGCAGGTTAGGAAGGCACCGCCCCACTCCGGCCTATCACCCTCACCTTGACCTCCCTCCACCTATCGCAATTCCAACGCCCCTCCCCCAAGTCCCTCCTCCCTACCTTTTATCTTAGCCTGCTGGACACACTTTCCTCATTCCTGAAGAAGGGCTTATGCCCGAAACGTCGATTCTCCTGTTCCTTGGATGCTGCCTGACCTGCTGCACTTTTCCAGCAACACATTTTCAGCCCTACATAAACCAATCAAGTGTAGCAGAGATTATGAGTTGGATTTTCTTGGAGTGGGGGTGCTCCATGCAGGTGTAAAATGACAGCTGGAACTTGATTCTATATGGCTGCCAGCACACCCAATTTTTGTCAATGTGGGTTAAGGATACAAGAGCCTACAACCTGTACTGCTGATCTGGCTGGCACCAGAGTAGGGTGGGCATTACCTAGTTTCACTGCAACTTTCATTGCGTCAGTATTCCGAGTTCATAGACCATCAGACAAAAGATGGACCATAGCTTCATCAGGAAACCTATTGAAATTTAAGTTCAAAAGATCTTAACCATGCCAAGCTATGCCCCTTTATCCATTCACAGTAGCTCATTTTACCCACCATGCCAAACTATGGTCGCTCCCATCAACCCTATTGTTCCTCCATGCTAATCTATGCCACAGTATCCACCTCCTCCCATTTCCTCCTTGTGTCCTGCCGCCTGCTTGTGGCATTTCCATGACCCATTCACCCACTGTATATTTTGTATAGAACACTCCTGATGAAAGGCTTATACCCAAAACGTCGATTCTCTTGCTCCTCAGATGCTGAGGAGCTTTTCCAGCGTCACACTCTTCGACTCAGATCTCCAGCATCTGCAGTTCTCACTTTCTCATAGAATCAATGCCCCTTAGAGTGTTAATTGGATATGGGAAAAAGGTTTTTATTTAAAAAGAAATCAATCATCCAGACTCTTCATAGCAGAAACTGCAAAAATATAAAAGCTCATTATATGTAAATAAATGTTATTTAATTGACAGAATAAATCAAAGCAGCGGTCAATCAAATAATATTTTCCCACCGCAACAAAAATTTCAACTGATTAATGGAACCTGGGTTCTCTGCCGAGCCACATTAGGCATTATTTTTGATAACATTTTTAAAAGTGAAATTGTCTTGTTCTTCAAAATCATCTTTCAATTTTTCCTTCCTAACTGCTACTCCGATTTACAGCTTAATTATGGATGAAGACCATGACCCACTGAATTTTTTATTCGATTAATATCATCAATTTGCGGGAGAAAACCAGTCTTTGCATGAGTCACTGAGAACTTCCAGACAAACAGTATTTTGAATTTTAAATAAAAAGCACAGAACTAGAAAATAAATAAAATAATAAGACTAGAAAATTCACAATGATTCAAATCAATGTACAGTGTGTAATGGTCACCAATGTTCCTCTCTTTTGAGATACTGGCAAGTCTGCCTTCTACATTCTCCTTAGAATGTTTCCAAGTTTGCAGCTTAAATATTTGTATCACAGACTTGTTGGTGCAGAAGGAGTCATTTGGCCCATCATGTTTGCACCAGCTCGCTGACTGAGTATTATGACTGATTGTCACTTTCCCACCATTTCCCCACATCGCCGCATGTTATTTTTATTTAAGTAATCAGCCATTGCCCTCTTGATCACCTCATTTTTTTTGTCTCTTGAGGAAGCGTGGGTTTCCCCTGGATGCTGCAGTTTCCTTCCACATTCCAAAGTTGTGCAGGTTAGATGAACTGGCCATGCTAAATTGCCCATAGTGTTCAAGGAAGTGTAGGTGAGGTGCATTAGTCAGGGGTAAATGCAGAGTGATAGAGTAGGGGAATGGGTCTGGGTGGGTTGAGCTTCGGAGGGTCAGAGTAGATTTGTTGGGCCAAATGGCCTGTTTCCACGCTGTAGGGATTCTATGTTTCTATGAAGAGTTCGACATTAAATACAAGTTTTGACTCTGATGACAGTCCTGCCACTGAGTCTGAGTTTGTGGGTTCAAGGCTCATTCCAGAAACTCAATCTTGAAAAATCAGAGTTACAGTAATTAGTGGACGAAAGTTAAGATAGGCAGGGAGCGGCCAGAGAGTGGAAGGGGAATTAATGGTGAATGAAGTTGTATGGGTTTTACCACTCTTACAAACAATCTGAGATTAAGAGATTCATTATGGTTGTCTTTATCTCCATGATGACACTAGAGTTCTTGGAAGATTTACTTTATAAGTGCAAGAAATGGTAATGAGTTTTTTAAACAAAATCTGATCATGAATGTCTGGACCCATTGTGTCCCCCAGCACAATTTAGGAGCAGAGGTGCAGACGATATGGGGAAAACGGCAATTGTTGGTAATGGTGAGTGATTTGGTGGGAATGAGAACAAATTTGGAAAAACAAGAGAGGAGGGAGCAAACTCACAGCTTAACATTAGCTTTTTCTAAAAAGTGTGATGGGGGTAATGTGCAATTGAAAGGGATTTGAAAATATGAAAGCAAACAGTATTATTTGTGGGTGGTGCTGAAGGTTGTGGAGTTGTGAGAAGATTAGGTGAAATGGGGATGATAAGGGAGTGAGGAAGTGGTAATATTGTCTTGACTGAGACTGAGCATGGAGACGCTATTAAAGGTGGAAAGCGTGAATTCTGTTCTAAACCATAAAACTCCTGATTCTAATATCATGGTCCTGGGTGGCATGGTGGCTCAGCAGTTAGCACTGTTGCCTCACAACAACAGGGTCCCAGGTTCGATTCCAGCCTTTGGCGACAGTCTGCGTGGAATTTGCACATTCTCCCCGTGTCTGCGCAGGTTTCCTTCGGGTGCTCTGGTTTCCTCCCGCGTCCAAAGAAGTGCAGGTCAGGTGACTTGGCCAAGCTAAATTGCCCATAATGTTAGGTACATTAGCCTGAGGAAAATGGGTCTGGGTGGGTTACTCTTCGGAGGGTTTGTTGGGCCTGCTTCCACACTGTAGGGAATCTAATCTATTCATCAGCCTGAAAAATGTATATAAATAAAGAGAATTTAATCGTAGCCACAATTTATAGGAAGAAACGATCAAATCAGAGAACTTTTAATGATGTTAATTGCAACATGGATAACCTCTTAAATTTTATTATTGAGTGAAATATACCGTTAAAACGACAATTAAATGAACATTACCAGTACTGACAAATCTGCACAAGTTATGTGAGTATTTTGAATCACAGAGTAAGCTTTGTACATCACACTATGCCTATGGATGAACTCTTTCTGTGGTGGAAGTGCATTTGATGTAATAATCCTTGAAGGGAGACCAGGGAGCTGGTCTACACTGAAATTCAAACATAAGAGCTTGACAAGACAAGACAAGAACACGACAATTGACCTCTCGGTCAAAGCTGTTCGACTAAACACATTTTTTGTGGCTTTCATTGTGGCTACGGTTTGAGCAATAAGTATTTATTTAAATAAGAAGCAGCTGTGAAAGACATTCTCACGTGCTTACTAATGAATCTCATTCTTTGTGGTGACTCGAAGTGAAAAGTTACTCTGAAACACATGCCTGTATGATATTAATAGTGCAATTTGTTGTCTGCTGTAAGCATTCATTAAGATTTATTTTTCTTCTAGGAGATAGGAACAAAAAACACTCACGGAGTTATTTTAACTTTGGGAGATGGCAAATAACAGTGAAATCAAATCAGCTGTCTGTTATACACCTCTTTCCATTTCTAATCCTTGTGTATCATTCGAAACAATTTAACTCAACACAAAATGCTGCAACTATTCCAAAGGTCTGGCAGTTGGTAGAGAAACAAAGTTAATGCCTCAGCCTGATGGTACTTTGTCACTGACTTTGAAAATTGCTTGACAAAAGTATATTGGACTCATTTGCTATGAAGTTAATCCAAATTGAATTTAAGCACTGTTCCCGAGCTGAGTGATTGTTGGCTGCAAGTGTCCGTGTTCCAAAACCAACTATCGACTTTCTTAAGAAGGAAACAAGTTTTTCTACAATAAGAGGATAAACGGGCTTTTAAACCATGAATCTGATTGAAAATGTAGAATTTAGTCACAGTCACAGATGACTATAGCTCCTAAAGCACATCACAAGGGCTTTCCCTCATGTCCATAAGACCAGAAGAAATATGAACAGGAGTAGGCCATTCTGCCCTTGTGCCTGCTCCAACAGTCAACAGGATCATGGCTGATGCGACATTGCTCACATCTACTTTTCTGCATTTTCCCTGAAACCCTCGATTCCCCTACTGGTTGTGAGCCTATCTATCTAAGCTTTATACATCCACAAGGCCTTTGCCCTCACAGCTCTCTTTGGCAAGGAGTTCCAAAGATTCTTAACCCGTTGAGAAAATAAATCCCTCCTCATTTCAGTCTTAAATTGGCTCTCCTTTATTCTGAGACCATGCCCTCTGGTCCTAAACTCTCCCATGAGGGAAATCCTCTCGGCATTTACCTTGTCAAGCCCTTTAAGAATCCTGTATGTTTCAATGAGATCACCTCTCATTCGCCTAATCCCCAGTGAATAGAATTCCAATCTGTTTAGCTTCTGCTCATTAAACAATCACACCATACCAGGATAATCCGAGTGAACATTCTCTAAACAGTGTTCAATGAAGTAATACCTGTCCTTAAATAAGGGGAAAGTGAGGACTGCAAATGCTGGAGATCAGAGCTGAAAAATGTGTTGCTGGAAAAGCGCAGCAGGTCAGGTAGCATCCAAGGAGCAGGAATGTCAATTCCTGAAGAAGCGCTTATGCCCGAAATGTCGATTCTCCTGCTCCTTGGATGCTGCCTGACCTGCTGCGCTTTTCCAGCAACACATTTTTCACCTTAAATGAGTGGACCAAAACTGTTCACAGTACTCCGATTTTAATCTCACCAGGACCTTGTACAGTTGCAGTAAGACTTCTCTACTATTATAGTCCAATTTCCTTGAAATTTGAGCCAACATTCTATTAGCCTTCCTGATTCCCTGCTGCACCTGTATGCTAGCTTTTGTATACAAGCATCTGCAGTCCCTTTGTATTTCAGCTTTCTGCAATTTTTCTCCATTTGACATAACGATTCTGGATCCTCTGTGAACTGAAAATGACAGATTGATTGTTATGATTACCTCAAAACAACAACTCCATTGTCATTGTATGATGTGACTACAGGGTCAGCAGTAGGTGAAATAAAGAGACTTTATCAAGGAATTCCAGTGTTCCTAAGACAAAAAACTTCTTCTAAGTTTTTTTTTCATCCAGTTTAAGCAGAGTGGTGCTAAAATCAATGCAGAAGAGAACATCTCTGAAATGCAATTTGAGCTAAAATATTCTATTCTTAAATGAACCTTTGCACTATTAAGACCATAAGAGATGGGAGCGGAAGTAAGGCCATTCAGCCCATAAAGTCCACTCCGTCATTTAATCATGGCTGATGGGCATTTCAACTCCACTTACCCGCACTCTCCCCATAGCCCTTAATTCCTTGCGAGATTAAGAATTTATCAATCTCTTGCCTTGAAGATATTTAACGTCCCGGCCTTCACTGTGCTCTGTGGCAATGAATTGCACAGGCCCACCACTCTCTGGCTGAAGAAATGTCTCCTTATTTCCGTTCTAAATTAACACTGTCTAATTCTAAGGCTGTGCCTACGGATCCTAGCCTCCCCGCCTCACGAAAGCAACTTCCCAGAGTCCACCCTTTCTAAGACGTGCATTATCTTGTAAGTTTCTGTTAGATCTCCCCTCAACCTGCTAAACACTAATGAATACAATCCCAGGATCCTATTAATACAAATTACTGAGGAGATATGACAGATGCTATTCAGCCATGAGTCATTACTGTACAGAATGAGGAAATGTGGCCCATCAAGTTAATACTTGCTTTTGGTAGAACAACCTAATTGGTTTTATTCTCACCCTTTAAACATTTCTGGGATAATTTGCTCCTTTGTTCATCCAATTTCCTTTTGAAATTATTCATTACCTCTACTTCCATCACTCTAATCAGCAATGAGTTTCAGATGTTTACCAATCATTGTATAAAAATACTTTTCCCCACACCCTCCTGTGTTTCTTACCCAGATCTTTAAATATATGGTTGCTAGAAGTCATGGGAACAGTTCTTTATCTGCGTACACCAAACCTCTCCTCAACGTGCTTTGCTCCAACAACATATTTCTTAAAGTAACCTTAAAGCCAACATCCCTTATCCATAGAAACCTTCTGATAAATCTCCACTGCATACTCTTAACAACCTTTTCAAAGTGTGTTGGCCAGTATTGGATGTAATACTTTGCTTGCAGCCAAACAAGAGTTTTGTTCAAATTCTGTGAGACTTCCCTGCATTTGTGTTCATATCTGGATCCCGAGGTCCCATATTCTTTGATAACATTTCTCTCAAGATATATTACCACCTTTAAAGATCTATGAATGTGAATCCTCAAGTCCCACTGCTTCTGCATATATTTTACAATTGTACCATTTAATCTACATTGCTTCCCATCACTACTGCAAAGAGCATCACCTTCATATTTTTCAGTATTAAATTCTAGCTGACATTTGTTGTTTCCATTTTGCTTGCTATCTATTTTCAATTTCAATCTATTGGCAGTTTCCTTACTGTGACCTGAGACTCCAAGCTTGGAGCAATTGTCAAAGTTCCTGATGAAGGGCTTATGCCTGAAACGTCAATTCTCCTGCTCCTCGGACGCTGCCTGACCTGCTGTGCTTTTCCAGCACCACACTCTCGACCACAACTGTCAAAGTTCAAAGATTTACTCACTCTTTCAGTTTCCAAGTCTCTGAATTTTTAAATTAAAACAACCGTGGATGCTGGAAATCTGAAACAAAAACAGGAATTGTTGGAGAAATTTAGCGGGACTAGCAGCATCTGTGGTGAGAGAAAAGAGTTAATGTTTTGAGTCTTGTCTCGACTGATGCTGCCAGATCTGTTGAATTCCTCCAGAAGTTCCTGTCTCTGAATCTGTTTTTTTTCCAAGTGAGCATTCGGCCATCTTCATGCCACAAACAGAAGCAGCATTTTTATGTTAGAAGTCTATTTTAATGAGAAACAGGGAGGTGACTCTTCTCCATAATTAGTAACCCACAAACAAAATGGAACCAATGTACAACTTTGAACCATACAATTTCAGGGGAAGCAATTTCGTTAGTGGGTTGTTAATTACACAACAAAGACAAGACATTATCCTGTTTTTAATTAAAATGCTTTCACCCAATTTCAGGTTAGGATCTGATTTTCCAGACTGGGTTGTGTCTGGATTGTACCAGAATGAAGTCAGTCAAGCAGTGTATGTCAGTGGATTCACTGTAATGGATTTATTGTTTATACCCCAGTGTTATTGAGATGAATACAAATTTATATTCAAAATTTGTAAAATTGGGGAATAGAATTGTGTTTCTAATGTGTCAAATTTAAGCACTATTTTGCTGATAAAATAAGTGACATTTCAAAATATATCACTTAATAACAGCAAATCAAATCATGTTGAATCCAATTCTGCAAATGAAATGGACCCAAAGTGTCAAAGAGGTAAAACCTATTTTCCCTATGAATTCAAGATATTCTGGAATACCAACTGGCAGCTTTGAGCGTCCTTGTTTACCTGCAAGATCTTTTTCTTTACTAATGGTCCTTCAGAATCTGGGAAGACTTGCTTTCACCATGGTCAAGGAGTTCCTAGATGGCTGACAAGTCTAATGTGTGCTATTCAGACTGTGCCATACATGGGCAAGTGCTGCTTAAAGGGTTAGCTAAACAGGTTGTTTGGATGTTGAAGTTGTGGATTCACTCGTAGTGCCTGTGTGTTTTTCTGCAAACATTTTGTCACCTCGCAAGGTGACATCATCAGTGCGTCTCTCAGAAGGTGTTGGTGGTTTCTTCTTCCTGGTGTTTATATGTCTCTGTTTGTTGGTACGTCCGGTTCTGTATCTGAGTGGTTTGTATACAGGGTCCAGTTCATCTTGTCCATTGCTTGAGTTCCGGTTAGAATGACAGGCTTCAAGGAATTCTCTGGCATGTCTCTGTGTTCCCTGTGCTAGGATGGTTACCTCATCCCAGTCGAATTTGTGTCCTTCATTGTCTGTGTGATTGGAAATGAGAGAGTACTGGTCATGTCAGGCAGTGGCGAGCTGATGTTTGTGCACTCATATGATCAGTTTTCTTCCTGTGTGTCCTGTGTAGTGTTTTTCACAGTCTTCGCAGGGTATTTTGTAGATAACATTTATCCTGTTAGATGTGGGTGTTGGGTCTTGAGCCTTTGTGAGGAGCTGGTAGAAGGTGTTTACTAGTTTGTGGGCCACTAAGATTCCCAGGGGTCTGAGTAGTCAGGTAATTATTTCTGATAAGTGTTTGATGTATGGTACGGCCGCTATCATGTCTGGTTGTGTAGTGTTTTCTCCTTTGGGTTTGGCCTAAGTACTAGAGGATAGTGTTCTTGGGATACCCATTTGTTTAAATTCTTTGAATAGGTGTTCATGTTCTGTCGTTTGGAGGTCTGGGTTGCTGCAGTGTGTCCTTGCCTATTTAAATATTGTCCTAATGCAGCTCTGTTTGTGTGTGCTTGGTGTTTGCTGTTCTAATTCAGTATCTTGTTGGTATGGATGTTCTTCCTGTACACATTGGTCTGGAGTTCACTGGTAGTGGTGCGTTCCACTAATAGTCCAGGAAGGAGAGTCTGTTGTTGTTTTCTTCTTCTTCAGTGAACTTTATTCCAGTGAGGATGTTATTGATATGGTGATGGGTTTCTTCAAGTTGTGTACATTTAATGTTGACAACTCTGGATCCAGAGTTGGATGGTGGGGAGGGTTATCCATTCTAAGCATTGCATCACTGATTCTGCTATCAGTTGTCATATTGTTTGGAGATTTTTGCATTCCCTTTAAGAAGTTGACTTCACTGGTGCATGTTGCTGATGAAGTCTCTCGGTTTTTGATGCCTTCCCAAATCAGCCTTCCTCATTTAGGGTGGTCACAAGCCAGGGTTTTCAGATGAGCCAGAGAACAGGTTTGACCTCTTCACAAATGCTTTCTGCTCTCCTTCTAGGTGTCACTTGCGTTGACTGATTTCCAGGTGTCCAGGAGAATGCTTTGAATATGAAGCTACAGTTTTAGGAATCACTGAGAAATTTGGACTACTTCCATAATGCAAAAGAGAATATTAAGTTATTTAATAGGTGTTCAAAACTATGCAGGTTTTGATAGCATGTGGGAGAAATTCTACTTTCTCAGAAGCATTAATGCCAAGGGATTATCACTTTAATAGTGTGGGGAAAGAGTTAAGAAGTACTTTTATGCAGAGTGTTTTGGAACACAACAGCCACACATAGGTAACCATGAAAAGTCCGCATCACAAACAGCCAGTTTCATAATTAACAGCAAAATTCCTCTATTCATTGTGAACAAACTTATTCTTTAACAACCAATAAAAAGAATAATTTACTACTGTGCAACTTGAGCTATATCCCTTGAATATTCTCAATACAACTTTTATTCACAAATAAGACAGACCAGAAAATAATTCTGTCAGAAATATTGTGAGAGCAAAGCAGTGGAGACAGTGAGAACAAATTCTGTACATCCAAAATCCAGACGACAAGAGTGGATAGTTATCTCCCTTTTGACTTCTTTCAGTGATGGTGTCTCCAAAGTGATAGTCAATCAGTAATTTACTAACTGGTTGAGTGGACTGAGACCTTTTCTTGAATTAGAATTCTTTTTTCAGAGTCTAAAGTTTTCTATTTTTTCACTCATAGATAAAATGATGAGATATCCTTGTTTGCAAGCTTCTGGATGTTTTCAACCACACTGCACTCACAGGTCTGTAACAGGCTGGGAGCTGAACTAATCCAAAGACTATCATGAGGCAGTTTTTCCTTAGCTCAAGCATTCCTGGTGCCACTCTGCCTCAAAGTATCCACCTCACTGCTCTAAAAAGTAACACAGTCTTATATTGCTTGAAGTGTACACCATACAGTTCCTATCATGATAGCTTTTAGCTATATAGCAATGTCCAACTTCAACTTCCTAATTTATAGTGTAAAAGCTAAAACCTGTGGTTCTTTCTACCAAAAAAGACCAATTCCCATGGAAGGAACAAAAATCGAAAACAAAAACAACACTCCTGCTGCACCCCATCAGCTTTTCCCAATACAAATCATTATTTTCATCTGAGATAATTCTTGATGTCTAATAGCTTTAATCACTTATGACAATGTGAATGAATACTGGAGTGAATGGAATGGCATGGGGGCTCAGTGGTTAGCATTGTTGCCACACAGCATCAGAGACCCAGGTTTGATTCCCGCCTCGGGTGATTGTCTGTGTGGAATTTGCACATTCTCCCCATGTCTGCAGGGTTTCCTCTGGGTGCTCCGCTTTCCTCCCACAATCCAAAGATGTGCAGGTTAGGGTGAATTGGCCATTCTAAATTGTGTAGGTTAGGTGCATTAGTTAGGGGAATGGATCTGGGTGGGTTACTTTTTAGAGGGTCAGGACGGACTTGTTGGGCCAAATAGCTTGTTTCCACACAATAGGGATTCTATGATGATTGGACTGTTCTTGTGCTATGTGTCTAATTCACTGGTTTTCTCAATGTGTAAATATTCCACCAACTCTGATAGTTCAGGGTACTCTATGCAAGTAACTGAGTGTCCAATTTTCTGATGTCATAAAGGCCATTTTCCCAGTGTTGTAAATTCTCCACCCAATTTGAGTTTTGACAGAAAGTGTACATTGTGAATGATTTTCCACCTTGATTACTCAAATAGTGTTTCTGAGCTGCATCAAAATCATAAATTCAGCATATACAATTGACAAAACACACTGCACAATTTCTCTGTTAGACTCCACAGGCTCCCACAAAGTGTGGAATTAAAAACCAATTCAATCAGGTTTAAAAGCTGCATAGTTAGTAAGACACAAAGCAAATAAACTGCCATTTAAAATTTATCATTTGGTTTATAAAAGATTTTACAGTGTTGTTTTTTCATTATAAATTATAGCAGTAAACCTATCAATCTTTCATACATTGCTGAGTGCTAAACTTTCACAACGTAAATCTTGTCTACGCCATCATCACTTCATTAGTATAAATGACCACCTTTGAAAAATGTGAATGTGGAAATAAATGGCTAGGCCAATTAAGTGCTATTTGTGAAATAACATATAACCAAGTCCCCTGTCAGATGTTATGTTTATTAAGGTAGGGGCCATAGTATAAAACAGGACCACATATAATTCAAGGTAGTTTATGTTAGGTTATATTGCCTATCTGATTGTATTAAATATTAAAAGGCTTTTCATTTACTGAAAACTATCTGACCCTAAGTCCTATACAAAATGAATACTTTTTCATATGTGACAGAACAACATCAAAATTTTGGAAATAAAGTGATTAGTATCAGTAACCCTACGTTTCAATGATAAACTACTGATCCATGAGAGAACTCGAAGAGCTTATTGTTTTACATTTGACGGAAATAACGTTGTGGCTTTGCGGAGAATCCTTATTACAAGTACAACTAACAGAATGGGATCATCAACCGGGAGATTGATCTTCAGCTAACCGAGTAGATGTCTGTTTTTTCCAACCTAACAGGATGAGTTCCTACTCAATTGACAACTCTGCGTTTCCTGTTCAACATTGTCTTCAAGCTAAGCAATGTTCCTACTGTCAATTTCTCATGCTTGTTTTCAAATAACTCCAAGTCTTCACCTCTTTCTATCTTTGGAACCTACTTTTGTGCTACATATCTATGTTCTTCCCAGTTTGGTCTCTGAGCATCCCAGAGAATAATCACTCCAGCGTTGGAGCTAGGCTTTCAGTTACTGAAACAGGAAATTATGGAACTCCTTCTCTAACAGTCCTTGCCTCTTTCGGTCTCTTTTTTTAAGTTCATTGCAAATCTGTCAATCTATCACTTTGACTGAGTGTGCCACATTTTATGAAATAACACCCCTGTGAAGCAACTAGAAAGTTTTACAAAGAAAAAGGTGCTCTATAAATGCAGGCTTGGAGCTGGTTTTGAATGATGAGATTTCTAGATTTTCTTGGATCAGTAAAAATATCTGCTGTACTTCTCATCCATTATCAAGATAATATTCAGAAGGATTAACTACAAAGATGTAGAAGAATCATCTACAGAAATATAAGTGACAAAATATAATCCGCTCATAAATGGACTGTTCATAACTCTTTGGTAAAAACAATGACTGCAGATGCTGGAAACCAGATTCTGGATTAGAGTGGTGCTGGAAAAGCACAGCAGTTCAGCATCCAAGGAGCAGGAAAATCGACGTTTAGGGAAAAAGCTGAAACGTCGATTTTCCTGCTCCTCGGTGCTGTATTCCTGATGAAGGGCTTTTGCCCGAAATGTTGATTTTCCTGCTCCTCAGATGCTGCCTGAACTGTTCACAAACTGTGTAAATGATATCGTAAGACTAGGATATTTCTTGTCACTACGTACAAAATACAGACCCCAGGCCTTCATATATTTTATGGGACATGGATATGCATATTGTACATATCATAACTATTTTAGTCAATTATACATGAATTAAACATAGTTACATAAAATAAATTAACAATCAGTCATGTTGTATTTTCTGGGAAAACAACACCATTGCATTTATTTATCTTACCACCAGTGTTAGAATTGTCTCAAAACAGAATAAATTGCAGAACAAATATATTTATCAACAAACTTAAGAATACTTGAGACCTCACAAATGTATGATTGTCTCAAATCAAATCCAGTCTGATATGGGAAGGATTGAAATTCAGTTTGATCGTTTCTTGAAATTTCTGCTGGCCGAAATTTCAGTGCTGTTGTTGATGAAAATTGACAAATTTCCCGTAAATCACTTCAGATCTACAGTCCTTTTTCTAAAAAAAATTGTTCATCTCCCATTTTAATGTTTCATTGGACTCACTCACGATGCACAGTAATATCCTTCCATTTCAGACATCTGTTACACTCCTCTAATTTCCTTGGCCTCTACTCAAATGTGCTTGTCCTCTTTGGTTATTGCAAACATTATTGAGGCAACATTGAAAGCATTACCGAATCACAAGTTATTTATTGTCCCTCTTAAAGTGTCATGACATGGGAAGACCAAAGAACAATTGTAATCAATCAGCACAGTAAGTGCCTGTGTACTAAAGAGGTGCAGGGCTGTTTGTTGAGCTTCTTGGTGGCAACAGATTGATGACTAAATTGGAAGATGTCTCCAGCTTCCCCTCATTCTGACTTACCTCAGCTCTAACATGCTGTAACGGAGATGTGCACCATCCACCCGACCATTCTGTGTTCTGTATTTGGACCACATTAAAGACTTAGATCTGTAGGCTGATATGCATAGGGTGAAATTTGGTCCTTTCTAATTGAATCATGAATGTACGACCAGGAAAATGTGTGAGGACTCCTCGGAAGTTCTGACAACACTGACTCTGTGGGAATTGTTCCCAAAGTTCCAACTCAACTTCCAATGGATAATAATCCTGCTCCTCAGAATGCACTGAAAATTTCTTTAATTCTGAGTTCAAGAAAGAGATTTCATTCAGCTACGACTTACTTTAGCCAAGTAGTTAACTTGCAAATATTAGACAGACTAATAATCATGTTTACCTCCTCAGTAACTTACAGATTTTTAACCAAATTAACTAGAACAATAGCCTGAGAACCCCTGATTGCATGGACCTGACTGACTAGGATCCTCATCCAACTCTGCCTTTACCTCAAAGTCCCATTACCTGTCTCATCCTCGATACTCTGGACTCCCCTCATCTGATCTGACTAGACCTCAGCATCCCACTCCATTTGATACTCCCTGACTTTTACCTGGCCTGACCAGACCTGAGTGCCTAACATCCTCACAATTCCTCCCGCTTGACTGGACTAGTCCTGAAGAAGGGCTTATGCCCGAAACGTCGATTCTCCTGCTTCTTGGATGCTGCCTGACCTGCTGCGCTTTTCCAGCAACACATTTTTCAGCTCTGGACTAGTCCTTGGCAAATCACCTTCTCACATGAGCGCTGTCCTTTCCAATCTGCCGCCTAATCAAGCTGTCACTCTTACACACTTACCAGTCTATCCCATTGCCATCGACCACTCTGCCACCTCTATATTCTAAAATCCTTCCAGCCACCCACCCTGAAATCCTGCCATCCATACCTTCACCCATTTAACTAACCCACAGTCATTCACTAATAACCTGAAAATATATTTAAATGCGCTGTAATTGTATTACTGAATGAACACTGATCAGAATACAGCAGCTAGTGCTGTAAAAAGGGGGCATAATGTGCCCAGATGGGAGAAATCAAGTAACAAACCAGTAATGCATACAAGTGAACATACTGAGCATGCTGGAGCCACATTTTCAATATTTCAGGAGGAGTTGGATCATTATAAGAAAGTTTTACTATTTTTTTCTTTCCTTCCAGGTGGCTTCACTTGTCAATCCAATGCTATGAAGTGGGACTTTGATTTAAACAATGTTCCACATTTCTGAGGAAGCAGACACTGGAGATCCCAAAGCGAAACGCAGAGGCCGGTTTTTACGTAGACAATAGGAGCAGAGTGGCAATTGAAATGTGATTGTCACTGCTCAGAGCTTATTGGCCAAACACCATTTTGTATTGTTTTAATGACTTGGAGTTGCAAACAGGAAGGTTTCCATTCTTTTACTATTGCAAACCACTGCTATGGCACTTATTTCTTTCACAATGCTAACGACAATGGCAGTAAGTGTGACATTATTGTAATCAAATAAAAATACTGACTTACTGTCTGGCTGTAAGACTAACAACTGTGGATTGTAGGTTCATGGCAGAAACTGCCCACATTTAATTCCCATTAATCTCACTCAGCAAAGGGAGCTTGTGAAGAATGGAGGAGCCTCAATGTCTAATAAATCAAACTGATATAAGACCATCAGTGTGGAGGGAGAGCCCACAGCTACAGCTGCAGCTCGAGGACAGCCTTGCGGTGGTGGGGGTGGAGGATTTGAAGGAGGCTTTATTGTCTCCCCTTATCCCAAAAGCCTGTCGTCAGGAGGCATCCATCCGTCTGCCAGGCTTTGGCATCAGTGGAGAGCCTGTCTCCCACCACATAGATCCATATCCCTGATTGTGTCAGAATTCTTTCCCTCAGTGAGCACTTAATTGATAATAATTTGCTACCTCCCACAGATGGGCAAATAGTTTTCAGTGGACTCACCCCACCTCAAAATTTCCCTGAGGTGATACACACTGGGACAGCTTTGCAGTTGAATGACTAATCTTCCTCCTCGTCCCATCTAATGTTGCCTATTCAATTGTATAGTCTAAATCACCTCAGATTCCAACTGTTTTAATATCCATATTGATATCCAGAACCTAAAAAGTAAACATACGTCCAGGTATTAAATTCAGGTACCATTGCCATTGTTATGTTTTTCAGAGAGATTCTGGATAAATGCACTCAATGTTTATTGAAATTCACTGCATTGCTGATATTGAGCTGTATTGCAGACAGATCTAAGTTAGTTTCATTTTTCCTTAAATTATATCATTCATGGCATTCCCTGTACAAGCCTACACCTTAAATGGACATATTGTAAAGAGAGAAAGTACACTTGGTGGGTAGTTCATGGACAGATTTAATTTTATGACTGGAATCTATTTGTTTTATTTATTTGTTGAAAATAAGAAAGCAATGTTCATTTAATTTCCAGGAATCAATTAAAATACATTTTCTCTCATTAATGTAGATTCATAGAATCTCTACAGTGTGGAAACAGTGCCAGTCAGCCCACTGAGTCCCCACTATGCCTCGAAAGACCATCAGACCCAGGCCTACCCCATCCCTGTGCTTTCTATGGCTAATCCAGCTAGCCTGCACATCACTGGACACTATGGGTAAGTTCCCAGGGCCAATCCACCTGACCTGCACATTTTTAGGAGGCAACCAAAACACTGGACAAAACTCACGCAGACACAGGGAGGATGTGCAAACTCCACACAATCATTCGCCCAAGGGTGGAATTGAATCCGGGTCCTGAGAGCTATGAGGCAGCAGTGCTAACCATTGAGCCACCGTACTGCTCAATGTCTCTATTGATACATCTTAAACACTTCTTTTCAAACCTTTCACTGGAGATGTGCAACTTTTCACACTTCTCATTGCAGTAAGAACCCTCTCAACACTAGAAAGTCAAATATTATTTGCATTTTAATATAGTATACACACCATTTACCGTATATGTAATAAACGCTGCATAAAATCCTATCACTAATATAGCTACTCTTTAAAAGCATTTAATTAGCAATTTAGAAACATATGATGGCCATGAAAATTACTACCTACATAAGATTTTTTTTTGCTTCCTTTCTATTGAATAATATTGTCTCTATATAAGATCTCACTTCAGCCTTTGAAATACATAACAACAAAATCAGACTTTGCTTCTCTGTTTAAAATCCGATGCATCTAAAGATACCAAATAATGAAAAGTAAGTCATTAAATACTGTCTTGATAGTCATATGGGTACAATGTAATATCTTTTACCTAATTGCTCAAAAAAGCAAACACTAGAAAAGAAAAAAAAGAGATGGTCAAAAACATGGTCAAGGATGCAGGTTTAAAGGTCTAAAGGTGGATACGTTCAGGGAGGGAATTTCAGATTTAAAACTTAAGCAACTGAAGATGATAGCACATTTAAAATCTGGGATGTTTAAGAGCTAGGTTTAGATGAGTACAGATATTCCAGAGGTTTGTGGGATTAGAAGATATAATAGATTTAGGAGAATCAAAACATGTTGGGATTTGAAAGCAAGAATGAGAGTTTTAAAATCAAAGTTCTGATTGAACTTGAGCTAGTATAGATCAGTGAGCACAGGGACTAATGACATGGGCTGTAGAACTTTGGATCGGCTAAATTTTATGGAGAATGAAATGTACGATATCAGCTACATTACAAGATTCTAGAGGTCTGCAGCAAAGGGATGAATAATGTTTTTAGCAGCAGACAATCTGAGGCAGAGATAAGTCGAATGATGTTCTGGAGATGGTATTGGTAGTCTCAGATGGTGCAAATATGCGATTGGAACTCATTTCTGGATCAAATATGTATGACACAAGGCTGTAATTTGGTCTAATGTCAGGCAGCAGCCAGAGAGATAGGTGGAGCAGCGAGGGAACAGAGTTTGGAGTGGGGCTGAGAATACTGGCTTTGGTCTTCCCAATGTTTAGTTGGAAGATGTTTCTGCTTATACTGGATGTTGGATAAGCAGTTAGATAACTTTGCAACCATGGAGGGGTGAAGAGCGATAATGGACAGGGAAAACCGGGTGTTGTCAGTATCTAGATGTTTTCTTCAAGGGAGAGTTTGTGGGACAGAAATGATCAGACGCAAGGACATATCTTGGAGGGCACTAGATGTGATAGTGCAAAGGCAGGAAGAAAATGCAATGCAAATATTATTAGCCGCTATCAGATAGATATTCTTTAGACATTGTGTTTTTTTTTAAAGTTATCTCAGTTTCTTCCACTTCCAACTGATTTAAGCTTGGTACAGCTGAAATAAGCTTGGTACAGCATTCTGAACTGTTGTTTAATTTCAAAATGTACCAAGAATTCAGACCATAATTGTTAGTTAAAGCTGGATTTAAATATATACATCATTTTGGCAAGCTGAAATGAAAAATAATTTGTAATAGCAAAACGTATCTGCACTCTGATTATCTCATTGTACACTGCTCCCTATAAAAGACATTGCACTGAAGAGAAATACTAGCTTAAGCAACCTGTTAGTCATGTCTTTCCAAGCAGACACTTGATAAATCACTCAGAAACAAATCATTTGTTATTCTGGTATTGCAGATATTATGGGAGGTCTTGAGACATATTAAATCATTGCAACGATGCTTGTTCCAACTAATCACTTATCCTTTTAATTTATCAACAAAGAGCAGAATTATTTTTCTTTCTTCTTTTCTGAAGTTTTGACTCGCATTGAAATACAATTCTATACCTGCTCGTGGTACTCTGGTTCTTCTCATCTTTGAGTTTCAGCAGGTTATACAGCATCAACACTGGCCTTACGTCTACACTTGTCTGACATTCATGTACTTTGCAATCAAGATCATGAGATGATATTAGGAACATGTCTGTTGGCTGATTTTTCAACTTCCCCACAGGATCTAAGGCCAAATAAGCCTTCTGTACTTATTATTATCTCACATTCACATAACAGTCAGACAGGCCATTTGTGCCACTGAACCACACAGAAAACTCCAGAGGAATAAGCAGTGAGCATTTGGCTTTCATAGCGTCATAGAATGACAAGTTAGAATGAGGGCATTCAGCCCATCTTGTTTGTGCTGGTTCTCTGAAAGAACAATACACTTTGTCAAACTCACTTGTTTTATCCCATAGCCTTGATAATTTTCTCTTTAAAATATAATTCCAATTCCCCTTTGATAGTTAATATTTAATCTGTTCCATGACCCTTTCAGGCATCCCTTTTCGTATTTTCTTTTATTTTCAATTCTACAATTTGAATTTGGATTTGTTGGAACAGTGTTGCTTAAACATCATCACCTTTTCTGTTTGGTTGGACCTGCAATTTTGATACCACAAGCAGAAAATGCCATGTCGATTGGCAAATGTTTGAGTGGGCAGGTGTGTGTGGGGGTGTGGGTATGGGTGTGTGTGTGTGAGTGTGCGCGCACATCAATGTGGTTGCTTTAAGTTCCTCTGTCCATTTTTGACAGCTCATCAACCGATTTACTTAGCAGAGAGGAATTTTAGAGTCTGTACTGTGGTACCCTGTTGTTTAATCTTACGGCTTTCAACCTGATTTTAAAATCTTCAACCTACATTTGTAAAAATAAATGGCAGCCTACTTGAAGAGGCAACAGACTGCATTAATCAAGCACTATTGTCATCTGGCCTCTTTCAGGTCACTGCTTCTAGACCCCTGCAGAATTAAAATAGGCATTCAGGAGGGAATTTGGGAATTAAGTGACTTGGATAATCAATTTCAGAGCAAATAGAAATAGGCTAGTGAGAAATAGATATATTCCAAAATTATTGCATAGTGGATCTGAGAACTGCTGTGATGTATAAGTAGCTGGCTTTAACTTGAAGAGAAGTGAGCCTTAATTATGCCAGCAAAACATCTGTATCTTGTGGTCTTCAGGCAAAAGCAGCATCACTTTCATTAAATATTTAATAAGAGAGGTTAAAACCAGTGATAGGTAATACATGCCATTTGAAGACCTGTTCTTGATGAGTAGTAATTTATTCATTATTGTATCCTTCAACAGATGTCAAGAAATGAAGTCAATATTCCAGTTGAATAAAGGCAAAGTATCTGCAAATCTGAAATACACACACAATGTTTGAGAAACTCAGCAGGCCTGCCACCATCTGTGGAGTGATAAACAGCGTTAACGTTTCAAGTACGGTGTGGCTCTTCTTCAGTTCTGAAGACATATCATTCCAAACTCAAGACATTAACTCTGTTTCACACTCTACAGATGCTGCCAGATCTGCTGAGTTTCTCCAGGATTGAACTGCACTGACAGAGACTATGTTAATGTCTGTCACGAAAATCATTGAAGACTGGTAGTCATGCATGAAATTATGATGCTTTTCTTTGGCAGTTTTTTGTTACTTGAATGAGGTCTAATCTCTTCCTCATGCAAAGCCTGACAGGGGGGAGATGTATTCTAACTATGTAAATCTAAATCAGCCCAAACAGGAAACAGCTATGACAGAATGCAAAGGAACAAAGGAGAATTGGATTCTGGGTTTGCAAATTCTTCTCAACAAATCTGCTTTTATTCTAATAATTTTGTTCTTTATTCATTACTATATTTATAATGGTAGCTAATTTATGTCGCTACACACGGAGAGGCAGGACCTGATTTCATCCTCAGGTCAAGTAGATTAGAGGCATCAGATATGCAACAATATTTGAACTTCTATTTGGAACTCAAACATGCTTTTCATGTTTTTTTACTTTACTTAGTGGTTCCATTATAATTTATAGTTAAATCACAAAATCCTATAGTCTTTTGAGCAGCCAAGGAAAATAATTGGTTGTAGTTTCTGATGCTGGCTGACCTACTGAAAAGATGTAACAATTTCTTTTAGATAATGACATCCATGGAATGAATAGTCTCAATTGCTGCCGGTAATGAGCAAAAACAACAGAAATAAACTTCTCAGAATTTCTGAGAGCAAATGGCCCCTGTAAATGGACATGGGGACTGTGAAGTGTAATTAACCTGAGCCTGTCACGTCTGATTCAGGCAGCGTACAAACTTTGTGCTGCCTACTCTTTAGCATGATGGTTAGAGACAGAAAATCTGCAGATGCTGGAAAACAAGGTAGATAAGCAGGAGGCTAGAAGAACACAGCAAGCCAGGAGGTGAAGAAGTCAATGTTTCAGGTGCAACCTTTCTTCAGAAACATTGACTTCTCTGCCTCCTGATGTTGCCTGGCTTGTTGTGTTCCATTAGCATGATGGTAGCAGGCAATGCAAAGTGCACTGGTGAAGGCCGTCCGCCTAAGAATTATTATTGTTCTTTCACAAGATGTGGGCATGACTGACATCTCCCATTGCCAATCCCTAATTGTCCCAGTTGGAAGGCTGGTTCAGGTACAGCTCACCAGAGGCAAGGTTGTATGAGATTTGCCGTAGAAAGCTCAGTTGAGTGGCAGCTGCTCCTTGGAGTATGTTCTCTCCGAGAATTACAGCATTTGTTCTCCCACCACTACCACTTCACCAGTGCCCTTGCAATTACCTGCCAGCCAGCCAGCCCAGATTGCAGCTGCCATACTGAAGTGGTACACTCTGTAACTGGGTCTTTTAGTAGCAGAGTTGCACAAGATTATCTTGCAACACCATCTGCAGTTTATTTTGCTGACAGTCAGCAGATTACTATCAGCCATGCTACATCCACAGGAGTCAGAATGTTTCGAATCATTAGACCAGGAGAAGGCATGTGAAAGACAAGCACCAAGTGAATGCAAGGGAATGATGAAATGTGATAGTATGGAATAGTGAATGGTTTGATTCATAGTGTTGGTCTGGAATGTTTATTTTGTAGTGGCTTTTCATTTCAGCATTGGCAATGCCGTGATAGTTAATAGCAAGGTGAAGGGTAACATGTGTGGGGTTTGTACTGAATGAGAAATTGGGGCCACATTACTGGGATCACAATTGGAGCAATCCTGGGCGGCATGACTAGAAATGGGATGTATTAATTACCTCCTTTGCCTCCTCATCTGTTGCTCACTGAATACCTGATAACAAAGGCTGTACCTTTGGTTTGTGGTAACATACAATGCGATGATGGCAAATGCTTTGGCAATTACCACAGCACTCCTCCAGAGTGGATCAGGCAGTGAAAGTGCCAAGACTCCAATGATCTGCTCAATAACCATTTGTTTGGATCCATAGCTCTGTCTTAAAGCAGATTCACACCATGGCATGCGTGCAATAGGGTCAAAAGCTAAGTGGCAAATCAACAGTAACTTGTCAACTTGTCATCCAGTAACCATCCCACAGTATGTTGTGGTGATCTCCAATGTTAATGTTGAAGATTACTGTCACAGAATAAAGACATTATGACTGCTGACAGTATTCCAAACATTGACATGCTGGTAATAGTCACAAACAACAAGACAATGAAAAAAATTATTTGAAAAATGAAGGCTATCATCAAGATTCTCTCAGGCTGATTCCACTACGCTTTCTAACCCAGAAGTGAAAGTTGTCTATACAATGAGAACTCCAGACCTCAATGACCACTCTGAAGAGAAACATTAACTGATCATTGCATGTCATTCATTGGAACCTCACCCTCAGGCGGACCTTGAGGTATCTCCATTCTTTATGTGGAGTTCTGGTTTCTCATTCTATCATGCATAACACTACCGATGATAGAATGTGGTTTATGCAGAATATGAAACATATTATACAGAGAGATCTGAATGATTGACCTGATCATTCTATAGGAATTCACATGACTCAAATTATCAGAACTCTCTGTTGCTTAGGAATGTTTGATCTGATCCTCCGTTTACCATGGTGTTTCTCATCTACGCTCACTTCAACTTATTCCGCCACATACACTGTAGAATAATTTGATCCTCATGTTAAGAATAGGCAACTGGATTTTTGGAAGTCAATGGTAAAACGGACAACAAAATAATTATGTGCATATAATAAGACAACCATCTCTTACATAGGGTTGTTAAGAAGCTTTCCTTAAGAAAGCTTTCATTGATAGAGGGATTGAATTTCGGAGCCACAAGCTCATGTTGCAACTGTACAAAACTCTGGCGCGGCCGCAATTGGAGTATTACGTACATTTCTGGTCACTGCATTATAGGAAGGATGTGGAAGCTTTGGAAAGGGTTCAGAGGAAATTTACTTGGATGTTGCCTGGTATGGAGGGAAGGTCTTATGAGGAAAGGCTGAGGGACTTGAGGCTGTTTTCGTTCGAGAGAAGAAGGTTGAGAGGTGACTTAATTGAGACATTCAAGATAATCAGAGGATTAGATAGGTTGGAGAGTGAGAGCCTTTTTCCTCAGATGGTGATGGCCAGCACAAGGAAACATAGCTTTAAACTGAGGGGTGAAAGATATAATTCAGATGTCAGAGGTAGTTTCTTTACTCAGAGAGTAATAGGAGTGTGGAATGCACTGCCTGCAACAGTTTAGACTCGCCAACTTTAAGGGCATTTAAATAGTAATTGGATAAACATATGGATGAAAATGGAATAGTGTAGGTTAGATGGGCTTCAGATTGGTTTCACAGGTCGGCGCAACATCGAGGGCCGAAGGTCCTGTACTGCGCTGTAATGTTCTATGTTCTATTGGTACAGTGATGATGAAATGCAGCTACAGCTATTCTGCATGAAACCACAAGTGTCTTACGAATAGTAACAGGATTTTCAGTGTGCACAGATCTCAATACTGTGACCATTCACAAGATCACCTGGACATTAATTGCAGCAGAAGAGACCAAGAATGCTCGCGAGTCAATCCAGGACTTGGAACAATTGCAGGAGAAAGTGAGTTCTGCAGATGCTGGAGATCAGAGCTGAAAATGTGTTGCTGGTAAAGCACAGCAGGTCAGGCAGCATCCAAGGAACAGGAGAATCGACATTTCGGGCATAAGCCCTTCATCAGGAATTCCTGATGAAGGGCTTATGCCCGAAACGTCGATTCTCCTGTTCCTTGGATGCTGCCTGACCTGCTGTGCTTTACCAGCAACACATTTTCAGCTTGGAACAATTGCAACCAATTAGATCTGACGCTGTTGGAAATTTCAAAAGTGATCCTGGATTGCACCACAGAGAACATAGAATTCCAGAAATTTGCCTCTCCCAGAATATGCATATAAAAGATGAACTTTAGACTGAGCTGGATGATATAGAATATAATGTCAGAATCAGTTATGTCCATCAGTCCCCAGACTGACGTAGTTCTATTTTGTGCACATTCAAACCCAGGCGATATTACTGCTCAAGACAGATCCCAGACTGAAGTCTGGCTTGATAAATGATATTTTCTTTGCTTTCAATAGGGTGATCCTTCACTGAAACTTTAGCATCGATGCTGCCAATGTAGGTTTAACAATAAAACACAAAATAAATTAAGATAAAATAGAATAAACTGAACTATATACATACATTATAAGTTTTATGATTTAGAGTTATCTAGTAAAATGCAAGCTCATTAAACCTAAAAGCACTCCTTTATTGTGTACCCAGAGAACATTCTTTTCTGTATTGGAACTTTGGGCTTAATTTAACTGTAACTTCAATTCCCAGTATTGACAATCCAATTGTCTCATCGTAACAACTTCATACAATTCAGCTCACACGTTCTCCACTTCGACTAACTCCTTCAGAGTTTCAACCAAACACTGCTGATCTGGAACTTGCAAGCTAAACTGCTCATACTAAGGTAACCTATTTCTTAACAATTCTAAATCATTTCCTTTTATCGAGAATAATTTTTTTAACACATTCAACTTCATCCAAGGCTTCTGCAAAACCACCAAAACAAAAGCCAAAAGCATTTTCTATCGACAGTTGATACCCCATTTCCCCACTGAAAAGAAAAACAATCTCTGACCTGAAAAAGCCTCATACACCACATTGTTTCGTTTGTTCACCTGTAAGCTCTCCCAAGGAAAACAACATCCCATTACGTTCCAGGAACTCTCTCTCTCATATTGTTTATTATAAAAGAAATCACTATGGCTAAGACATACTTACAAACTTATCATTAAACTACTTCAGACACACGGACCAAAACTCACATGATATTAGTTCAAAATCCAAACTCTAAAATATATATGAATCACACACCTTTCATCATGTGTGTAAAAGCAATATGACACAATCAAGGTATATTTGGACATGAGACATGTAAAACTTTCTCAAAAAAGATGCTCACACAAAACACTAACATCAGACAGATTGAATCCCAAATTCACAAGAGCCAAGTTCTTCTCCAAGTTGGATGCTCACTTAGAGTCATAGAGACATAAAAATGTACAGCATGGAAACAGATCCTTCGGTCAAACTTGTCCATTCTGACCAACTATCCTAACCTAATCTAGTCCCATTTGCCAGCACTTGGCCCATATCCCTCCAAACCCTTCCTAGTCATATGCCCATCCAGATCCCTTTTAAACGTTACAATTGTACCAGCCTCCACGACTTCCTCTGGCAGCTCATTCCATACACGCACCACCCACTGTGTGAAAAAGTTGCCCCATAGGTCCCTTTTATATCTTACCCCTCTCACCCTAAACCTATGCCCTCTAAGTTCTTGACTCACCCAATCCAAGGAAAAGACTTGTCTATTTATCCTATCCATGCCCACCATTTTATAAACCTCTACAAGGTCACCCCTCAGCCTCCCATGCTCCAGGGAAAATAGACCCAGCCTATTCAGCCTCTCTCTATAGCTCAAATCCTCAAACCCTGGCAACAGCCTTGTAAATCTTTTCTGAACCCTTTCAAGTTTCACAACATCCTTCCGATGGGAAGGAGACCAGAATTGCACGCAATATTCCAACAGTGGCCTAAGCAACGTCCTGTACAGCTGCAATTTGACCTCCAACTCCTTTACTCAATGCTCTGCCTAATAAAGGAAAGCATACCAAATACCTTCTTCACTATCCTATTTACCTGAGACTCTACTTTCAAAGAACTATGAACCTGCACTCCAAGGTCTCTTAGTTCAGGAACTTATCACTAAGTATGTAAGTCCTGCTCTGATTTGCTTTTTCAAAACAAAGCACCTCGCATTTATCTAAATTAAATTCCATCTGCTACTCCTTAGCCCATTGGCCCATCTGATCAAGATCCTGTTGTAATCTGAGATAACCTCTTTCGCTGTCTATTATACCTCCAATTTTGGTGTCATCTGCAAACTTATTAACTATACCTCCAATGTTCAAATCCAAATCATTTATATAAATGACGAAAAGCAGTGGACTCAGCATCAATCCTTGTGGCACACACTGGTCACAGGCCTCCAGTCTGAAAAGGAACCCTTCTCAACCACCCTCTGTCTTCTACCTTAGAGCCAGTTCTGTGTCCAAATGGCTAGTTTTCCCTGTATTCCATGAGATTCAACTTTGGTAGCCAGTCTACCATGAGGAACCTAGTTGAATGACTTATAGATCACATCTACCGCTCTTCCATCATTAATCTTCTTTATTATTTCTTCAAAAAACTTAATCAAGTTTGTGAGGCATGATTTCCCACGCAAACAGCCATGCTGACTATTCCCAATCAGTCTTTGCCTTTGCAAATATATATAAATCCTGTTCCTCAGGATTCCCTTCAACAAATTGCCCACCACCAATGTCAGGCTAACCAGTTTATAGATCCCTGGCTTTTCCTTTCCACCCTTCCTAAATAGTGGCACTATGTTAGCCAACCTCCAGTCTTCTGGCACCTTAGCTGTGGCTATTGTTCATACAAATACTTGGCAAAATAATTTGGGGAAATCACAACCTTTAGAAATCAGTTATAAGATATTGTTTCCAATGAATGTGTTACAGGTGTGTGCACTAATGGTGATTTGCACTTATAGGAGAGTCTAGGATCAGAGCACATAAACTCAGAGTAAGGGATTGCCCATTTAAGACTAGAATGAGGAGGAATTTCCTCCTTAGGAGATTAGTGAATCTGTGGAATTCTATATAACAGAGACCTGATCATTGAGTATATTAAATGTTGAGAAAATATTTTAATCATTAAGGGAATGGAGAAAATGAAATTTTGAGAAAAGGCAGGAAAATGGAATTGGGGATTATCAGATTAGCTATTATCTCATCGAATTGTGTACCACATTTGATAGAGCAGAAATAAACCATTTAGTCTCATGTCTTATATATTGTGATGATGGGCAAAATCAGTGAAAGGCATACTGAAATCTACACTCACTAATGATAATAACACATTGTGAAGGAATCATCTTCAATAGCAAAAGGTGTCAGATGAAGAATGCTAGGTGACCTTATTTAAGTTGTAGAATCCATTCTGACTCAGGCAAAATCAGAGATATAAGGCAGATGTACAAGATAAAGATGACCTGCAATTTGATTTGTATTTTTTTTATTGTTGTCGCACCAAACATACTAATTTCTTTCTAACATAGTATCTTCACAAAGAGAACTCTTAAGGAGAGACATACCTTACATATGGCAAAAACATCATGCTTCTGAATCATGCAAATAAGTATGGCCAGAAGCTTAATATTTTACAGTGACCAGGATAGAAGACATCTCTGACCTTCTGCAGGGATGAATGTTTCAATGTTAGGATCCTTGCTGTTTGTGGTGTATGTAAACAATTTAGACTTGAATGTAGGAGGGGTGATCAATAAGTTTGAGGATTTTTTTGTTTGGTGGGTTGGTAAATAGTGTGGACAATGTAAACGGGATGGTCAGTTGGGCTGATCAGTGGCAAATGGAACTGAATCTGGAACAAAAAAACAAGGCAAAAAAATACATGTTGAATGTTAAGATCCTGGGAAGCTCCAAAGATCAGAGTGACATGGGGTCGGGGAGTCCAGAACTAGAGGGCATAGGTTTAGGGTGAGAGGGGAAATATATAAAAATGAGACCTAAGGGGCAACTTTTTCACACAGAGGGTCGTACATCTATGGAATGAGCTACCAGAGGATGTGGTGGAGGCTGGTATAATTGCAACATTTAAGAGGCATTCGGATGGGTATATGAATAGGAAGGTTTTGGAGGGATATGGGCCGGGTGCTGGCAGGTGGGACTAGATTGGGTTGGGATATCTGGTCGGCATGGACATGTTGGACTAAAGGATCTGTTTCCATGCTGTACGTCTCTATGACTCTATGACATTGGTGCGTATATTTACCAGTCCCATTGAGGTAGCAGGACAGATAGATAAAGTGGTTTAGAAGGCAAATGAGATTCTTGTCTTTATTAGCTGAGACATGGAGTTTAAGTGCAAGGAGAATAGTCTGGAACTTTATAAAATGTTGATTAGGCACAGCGAGAGTATTGTGTGCAGTTCTAGAATCCACATTATCGGAGTAATGTGATTGTATTGGAGAGGATGCAAAAGAGATGTATTAGATTGCTGCCTGGTTTTGGTTATGAAGAGAGGGATCCTTGCACTAGAAGAGGCTGAGGCTGGGGAAGGGGCGGGGGGGGGGGGGGGGGGGGGTGGCGGGAGTCTGACTGAGATGCATAAAATTATAGGGGGGGTATAGATGGATAGAGAGGAAGACAAGTTTCCCCCTTATGGCAGGCTCAATGATAAGTGGGCACAGGTTTAAGGTCAGGGGCCAAAGGTTTAGAGATGATGCAATGAAACATGTTTTCGTTCAGAGGGTGGAGGGAATCTGGAACTAATTGCCTTTAAGGGTGGTCGACCAGAAACCCTCATAACATTTAGGATACATATAGATGTACACTTGTGGTGCTAAGGCATATTAAGCTATAGGCCAATTGCTTGAAAATTGGATTAGATTAATTATGAGGTTATTTGTGACTGGTGTGGGCTAATAGGCCGAAGGGCCTTCTTTGGTAGCATAAACCTCCATCACTTTCTGACTGTAACAATCCTAGAACTGAGTACATCTCAATGGTCTTGAAATGTGCATCCTGCATGAGGTAAACAAGTTGCATTTGGATCCAAAATGCAATTATTCAAACATAGTATGCGAAATACTTGTGTGATTATCCAGTATCAGAGGACACCACACATATCTGTTTGGTAAGCATTTCAGCATGGAAACAGCTCACAAGCCATTGGAAATGATTTGGCACAGACTATTGTAGTTCTCCACCTAAACTATTACAACTTCTAGTGAGAATTCAATGTATCCAACGAATCTGCTGCCAAAATAGTCAACTTGGACTCATTAAGCAGATTGCCAAACCCAAATAAGAAAGCAGAAATTCCACTCGATAAACAAGTTGACAATGTGGACATTGAGGTGGAAGATAGGTTTAAAGTTGATCAAATGAATTATGTACAGCATGAGTACAACTGATTTCAAAATGAAACATCTAACGATCTCTAACTGAAAGCATGATTAAAGTTGTCATGTAATCATGGGCTAAGATGATAAATCAGCTGCCAGACACATTAAGATACTTTTGACCGTAAAAGATGATCTAGGTTTGTGTTTTCAAGGCAAACAAGGGTTTTCATCTAAAACTCTTCACTCTGACATGTTGTCACACCTAATCAAGGAGATGTACACATTGAGAGATTATGCTGTCTGGCACAGGATACTATAATGCCAAGGGATCACCAGTTACAGAAATGACACGGAGAATATGCAGGCCTAGAATATGCACCAACCACAGCAATGCAAAGAACCCCTACACCCTCATGTGATTCTGAGTCCCTTGGTTCAAATTTGCTGCAGAACTATTTACCAACTTTTCAGATCAAAAGGAACCCTTGATGTATCTGACTTTGACAGAATTGTTGAGAAACTGAAACTTCATAACCTGGCTAATGTTTCAGACCTTCACCTACATATTTCCACTCTGTGAATCTTCGATAAAAGGGGATTTTGAGTTGGTGTTTCAAGAGCTGTGCTGTTTTACAAGTTTGATATACTATTAAACTAAGGACCAGAATGTAAACCAAATGACCAACAGCCATAAGCAGTCCAGCAAGACACATGCTAACAGGAGATTGTATAGATAATTAGCTGTAACTGTAAATTGTACTCTATGTTTTTAACAAATAACGACTTCTACATAGAATGTATAATCGTGTTCATTTATTTCAATACCAATCCAACAATAAATCCTATTGTGTTATGTCTTGTTGAATAAGATTAGATTACTTAGTGTGGAAACAAGCCCTACGGCCCAACAAGTCCACACCGACCCGCCGAAGCGCAACCCACCCAGACCCATTCCCCTACATTTACCCCTTCACCTAACACTACGGGCAATTTAACTTGGCCAATTCACCTAACCTGCACATTTTTGGATTGTGGGAGGAAACCGGAGCACCCGGAGGAAACCCACGCAGACACGGGGAGAACTCCACACAGAGAGTCACCTGAGGTGGGAATTGAACCGGGTCTCTGGTGCTGTGAGGCAGCAGTGCTAACCACTGTGCCACCATGCCGCCCCAAAGATGTGCACATATTTCCTTTCAAAAGATGCCTTCTTATAGAGTCATAGGGACGTACTGCATGAAAACAGACGCTTTGGTCCAACTCATTCATGCCGATCAGATATCCTAAATTAATTTAGTCCCATTTGCCAGCATTTGGCCCATATCTCTCTAAACCCTTCCTGTTCATGCAACCAGCCAGATGCCTTTCAAATGTTTTTGAGTTGGTGGTATTGGACTGGGGTGGAAAATCACACAACACCATGTAATTTGAAAGTACAAGATCTCGGAGCATTGCTCCTTCGTCAGGTAACTACCTGACAAAGGAGCAGCGATCCAAAAGCTTGTCCTTTCAAATAAACCTGTTGGACTATAACCTGGTGTCATGTGATTTTTAACTTTTAAGTGTTGCAGTTGTACTAACCTCCATCACTTCCTCTGATAACTCATTCCACACACGCACCACCCTCTGCATGAAAAAGTTGTCCTTTAGGTCCATTTTAAATCTTTCCTCTCTCAACTTAAACCTATGCCTTCTAGTTTTGGACTCCCCCACCCCGGGGAAAAGTTCTTGGGTATTCACCCTATCCATGTCCCTCATGATTTTGAACCATTGCAATCTTGAGAGAATAGGTACACTCAAAACGTTGGTAGGAAGGAAGTTTCAGGATTTTGGCTTCAGTCACAGTAGCAGAATGGAGGTATAGTTCTTAGCTAGGATGTTGTGCAGCTTGAAGAGGATCTTGTAGGTGTTCCAATGCATCTGCTGCCCTTGTCCTGCTAGGTGAGAGAGTTTGTTGGTTTGAAAGACACAGTAGAAGGATCCCTGGTGAGTTGCTGTGCTGCATCTTGTCAATAACGTACACTGACGTCTGATATGTGAAAAAAGATTCAATTCATAATTCTTATTTATTTGCCATTTATATAAAGAAAACCTCAGGCCTAGAAACATAGTAGCTGCAAGATGAGAGCTTTATGTGAACAACTTATACATGCATCTTGCATGCAAGATTAGCTTGTCTATCTTTTTTTTTACTGTAATCTAAACTCACACCTCAAGGCTTAAATTTTCTTTTGTTATTAAATAACTCCACCTCAGAGAATGGTTTTACGCCAAGGTTTTGTGAGAGATTGTACAGTGAAACCTGTCAGCAGAGTGTAAGCCACCATCTGCATCCCACCAGACCGCATACCTCCTCTTATGCATATTCATACCGTCTACCCAGGGATGTGCTGACACAGCCAACATTTTTATATTGTTGCAGTCTTGTTATACATGTGTCTGAAGGAAACAATGTGATTATTAGTGGAATCTCAAAATTAAAACCTGAAATGGAATAAAGACGCAATTAGATTACACATACAAAATGAAGCAAAGGCCTGTGATATTTGTGGCATAAGTCAGTGGTTCTGAAATAGTTAATGCTGAAATGGCATTAGCTTTAGTGCCTTTATATATGGTGACCAGGCCTGCATCAAGCACTTGAAGTGTGGTTTTTACTAGGAGCTCCCATTCCTTTTAAATACATTCATCTGTAATGGCCAAGGCGACATTCCTTTTTCAATGGTTTTAAGTTAACATGTAGTCTAAAATCAACAAATTCTCCTTGAACAGAATTTTAACATTTTCTTCTGGATGACATGGGCAGCTTCATTCCTGCAAGTAAACTCATTTCTGGGATGCAAAGGTGAAATGATATCTCGGGTGAGGGAGGAGCAAACATATGTGTGCTGAAGCAATTGCTATTCCACACATTGATGATACCCCTGCTTCCCTGCACTCAGCACATGTCCCATCCTGGTAACAAATGTGAGCAATAAGTCAAGGTGTGAAATGCATCACGACAGCTAGAAATAAATCAAATCAACTGAGAATCCATCATTAAGAAAATTGAAGGAAATAAAAAGGATGTTACACAAAGGCTTACAATGAAATTCGTGCTTTTTAAAAGCAATGTCTTTGGGAGTGAATGACTCAGTCAGCTGTCTATTTAGGTAACTCTTTCTGATTTCGTTCGATACCTAATTTGCTGCATTGGCTGGGAAAAGAATCACAAAACACCTACATGTTGGAACTGGAGCAGAAATGAGATCATTGTATTTTAGCTCCCAGAATTATTCAGAAATAAATCAGGCTGTGAAAGGCAAATCGCAGGACTGTGAAGATACATTTTATGATGGATTTCTTTCATTTATTCATTTATTCACTTTAATTTATCAGTTAGCTTATCATGCTTCCCCGTTGACACAGACTCAGCAGAAAGTGCTTGGGGTTCAATCGTCAATTTGTGTGTAACCAATCAAAAGAACAGAATTATGCAAAAAGGAGCTGAAGCCTGAATTAAAAAAAAACAAAATCAGAATACTATAGCCAAGGGTAAAGCCCTCAGAGCCAGCCCAAATGCAATCAATTAATTCAACATAACCTTCTCATTATTCTACATTTGTAACCAAATATACAATGTTCATGGTAAGAGGTGCAAGTGTGATCACTTTTGGTTACATTTTCAGGTTTTATAGCACCACAGGGACCAATTTGCCGGCCTGTTATGTTCCTGAATTTGAGTGAAAATGGAACATATTGGATTAAAAAATAGAATACGAAGTATTTTCACCTAATTTCTACAAACTTTGCTCTCCCATCCAAACTTACAATTAAATTACAATCTGAGCAGGAAGGGGTTGATCCCAACAAATTCATGCAGGATCATTAATATTGAAATTTGGCTAAATTTATACAATTAGGTCAAATGTTCATGCTATTGATGGAATTAATGAATTACACCTCAAGTTATTGCCACCTCCCCCATGATTTCCTCGTAACCCTGTAAATCTTTTCTCATCAATCCTTTATCCAATTCCTCATTGAAAATTATGGCTCCACTATCCATCCAGACAGTGGTTTCCAAATTTCACTTCACTATTTTTCTCCCTCACATCTCCTCTGCTTCTTTGATGAATTACTTTAACTCTCTATTCACTGGAAATAGTTTCTCCTTAACTATTTTATCAAACTCTTCAAGATTTTGAATACCTTTCTTAAATTTCCCATTTGCCTTCTTCTGGTTCCAAGGAGAAAAACTGCTGTTTCTCAAGTCTCTTCATGTAACATACATTTCTCATGCCAGCTTGCAATCTCATAAAATTCTTCTGAGTTCTCTCAAAGGCCTGGATAGCTTCCCTCAAGTGTGATAGCCAAAATTGATCACAATACTCCAGCGAGAACCTAAATAACATTTCCTCATTTCAATACAACTTAATGCTTTAATACTGTAGTTCTTGATATCTAAACCAAAAATCTTGCACATATTTTTTTTAACAACTGTCCGAAATTGTCCTGCAACAGCAAATATTCAGATCTTGAATCTTAGTTCTTGCATTGTCTTTAAAATTGTGTTATTTGGATATCAAATAATGGTGAGACAGAATACAAGAAGAAAATAGAATGCTTGATGTCGTGGTGCAAAGATATCAATCTCTCTCTCAAACTTGGCAAAACTAAAGAGCTGATCATCGAATTCAGGAAGAAACAAGGAAGACACACCCCTTTCTACATCAACGGAGCTGAGGGTCAAAAGTGACAATAACCAACAATCTGACCTGGTCGTCCGACATAGATGAGTTAGTCAAGGAAACACAACAATGCCTCTTCTTCCTCAGAAGGCTAAGGAAATTCAGCATGCCCATAATGACCCTCACCAACCTTTACAGATGCACCATAGAAAGCATTCTATCTAGGTGCATCACAGCTTGGTGTGGCAACTTCTCTGTCCAGGACCACAAGAAACTACATAACGTTATCAACACAGGCCAGACCATAATGCAAGCCAACCTTCCATTCATTGACTCAATCTACATCTCTCATTGTTGCAGAACGGCAGCCAACACCATCAAAGACACTTTCAACCTGGTCATAATCTCTTCCAATTCCTTCCATCAGGCAGAAGATACAAAAGCTTAAACATATGTACCAACAGGTTCAAGTACTACTTCCCTGCTGCTATTAGACTGAATGGACCTCTCAAATATCAAACCTAATGTTGATCTTGCTTTTGCATGCCTCCTGTGCAGCTGTGTGCCTCGCTCTGTTCAATCAGCCCATGATCTGTATGTCCTTTCATGTTATGATCTGCCTGTACTGCACGCAAAACAGAACTTTTCACTGCTCTTAGGTGCATGTGACAACAATAAATTAACTCAAATCGAAATTTGGTTTATATTTGCTCTTGTCATTCCACGTAGCAAATGATTTAGCATTCTCTTTTCCATACTTAATTTCATCTGCTATGGGTCAGCCCATTTTATCGATCAGCATTCCCTTGAAATCTGTTGCAATTCTTCTCAATGTTCATCACATTTCCTGGTTTCATCTTTTCTGCAAACACTAAATTATATGCCATATACCCAAGTCCAGGCCATTATTGACTACCTAAATAAGCAGTGTTCCTAATTCTGATCACTGCATGCCTCCATCCACTCTGGAAAATGAAATGTTCACCACATTCTCTGTTATCACTGTAATTTGGCTAATTTTCTGTTTATGCAGATGGTGTCCCATTACTCCAACATGCTTTAATTTTGCTAACGTGTTGGTTCGCATCCACCCTTTCCCTTTCTTCATCATGAACTTAATCAAATTCATCCTCTTTGAGAAGCTTGGAAAAAATAATGTTACTTTTCACTGGCAAATGATATTACAAATATAGTGTGATATGAGCTCTACACCTTCTCAGCCTATTGTCTTTCTCTGCAGAAAATGTTTTAGAGACTGCCATGAGCCATATGGGTGTGTTAGTTGCACAATATGACAATGCTTTTCACTTATGGCAAACCCACAGATGGAGACTTTTAATGTAAGAGGCTGTTGCAGGGCAGCTACCACATGGGTCTGACTGACTAGAAAACTCACCTACTCCTACTGCCTGCCATTGGTATATCAGAAGGATTTAGAGATTGACAATTAATTTATTGTATATTCTTTTCAAAGGTGATCAATTCTTGAAGTGTGACTTGAACCTGAAACTTCTAGTCCGGAAGGAGGGATGCTACCACTGAGCTGCAAGACCTCCTACTTGTCAACTATTTGGAAGTTAAATTTACAAAAATATAGATAAGAATACAATTGAATTAAAAATATTTTTAAAAATTGCAATGGCCTAATTATCACTTGTAGGATTAACTCTTGAAGGAGAGAGAAAATCTTTATTCATATACCGTCTATCAAGAGTGGACTCTACATCTCTCCTCTCCCCATATAATATTCACTAACCATGTATCACACTCTAAAGTAAATGATATCATGGACCAAAATAACTCATCTGGTCATAACTTCTGAACTGTACAAGATTGATCCTTTCATCCAGTCTATTCTTTCAAACTCACTGATTTTAACTGAAAGATCCAAATGCAGAAATTTGGATCTCTGGGTGAATTAGAACAATGGTTATATTAAGGAAGTGTCCGTAAACTGTCTATGACTAAATGGACAGTCAATATTATAATGGAGACAGAAAAAGATCGTATCTATATCAGAGATGAATTGTTTCAGTTTCATGTTATAAATGTAGGGAAAATAATGAGAGTCAGAAAAATAATTTCTGTTTCTTCAAACCTGTCATGCCCAACTGCCATCACAATTCATAAACTTACCAACTTGCCTGTTAATTCAGGGAGAGATGGAACACAAGGTAATTTGTGAGTAGAAGATGTGGAGAGTTCCTTTCCAACTCCCTCAGGTGGTGGAAACAAGTACACAAAACTGCTCTGATCTTTGCAGGTGTTACATAGTACTTACTTTCTGCACGAGTTGACTTCTGCCTCAGGAGGACGAGTACAACTCTCATCTGAAGGAATTCAGCAAATCTGCATTCAATCTGTCATGTGATCAGCAATAAGAGCACAGGTTGAGATTCAATTTTGCAACTGGCTCATGCCCTTCTATTCCCCCACCCCCACAAGTCAGCGTTCAAATTCTTGTGGGCATTTACATAGCTGTTCATGACATTTTTAAAGAAGTGCCACTTAAATGCCAGTTTGGAAATTGAGTTGAGACCAAATATGAAAATAGGGCTGTGTTTGAATGGAAATTAGGACTGAACTAAGCCACTCTCAGTGATCCAATGGCATTCTTCTGGGGTTAATAAGCTGCAGTAAAAAGTAAATTTCTCATTCTCTAGCCTTAGAATATGATAGCGAGTCTAAAGGGTAAGTTATGAAATGGGAATGAAAGGAGATTTGAAAAAAAAGGCTCAGATTTCAAAGAAATCAATGGCTGAAAAAGATAGAAATGGATATGTTACATAACGCAATGCATTCCAATTACAAGTTGAACCCTTATTCACTTCCAAAGGAGCAAAGTCAATAGCATTGGTGTATTCAATGGAGTCAGAAAACAAATAAATAGCTTACTTGTAACAATAAGTTCTATATTTGACTAAGGCTCAGAAAGATAGTCAGTGCGTAGCAGCACATGTGAATTCACCCAGTGAATGGATCAAGCTCAGTTGACACCACCATCACGTTACTTGCATGTGACCCATCCTGCAAGCTCTCTTCATTATTTTCCTCTTCTCAGTGCCATCTTTTGCTTTCAACACAATCACTCTTGATTGTTCAGAAACTTCCTGCTTCTGAGACTGCTTCAAGCAAATGATTATTATTAAAACACAGTGAACTTGATGTGTTGAATTTCTAACTCCATTGATTTAGTATCACAGAATCCCAAAGTGCAGAAACAGACCCTTCAACCCAACAAGTCCACACCGACCCTTTGAACAGTAACCCACCCGGACTCATTCCCCTACTGCTCTACATTTTCTATAGTCATTTCTATGTTTTGTTTATTTTCAGGCAAGTATCAAACAAAATAGTACATGCGAATGAGTAAATGTGAAAACATTGATCTGCTTTCTGCAATTTCTCTTTGACCTGAGGGACTATTTTTGGGGGGAGGGGGGAGGATAGTCACATCATGTTACAATAATAGCTTTCTTTATGTTACATTTATCAAAACATTTTACAGCCAAATAATTTCCCTCAATGTATTTAATTACAGCACTAACTGGATGTCACAAATATATGGATAGAAGTCACAGCACAGAAACAGAGAAGTGAATATTTTTAAGTGTGGCCTACAGAAAATCTGCACTAACATGTAGAGTGGGTTCTTTCTTGATTATATGTTTTATTGAGATATGTCTCTTGATTAAATTTAAAAATATAAGCCATAAGTATTAAGTTACTTGGAGCAGCATTTTGTTAGAGGAATAAGATGGTCTGTAGATCGGAAGAAGCAAAAATGGCCCTTAGTAGAGTCATATGCTCTTCTTGTCAGATGTGGCAGTTCAGGGAGAGTTTACATGTTACTGAGGATTATATCTACAATAAATGCTGTCAGTTGTGAATCTTCTCAGATCAAATGGATCAGTTGGAGACAGTTAGAAGCAATGAGGAATTTACAAGAGCAATGGAATGTGAAAGATGGCAGTGAAAGGAAAGGAAAAAAAGTTACAGATACAATCACATAGATGGGTTAACTCCAGGAAAGGTTAGAGAGGTAGGCAGGTAGTGCAGGAGTCTTCTGTGGCTATTCCCATTTCAAACAAATATGCTGTTTTCAAAAATGTAAGAATGATGAATTCTCAGGGGAATGTAGCACGAACAGCCAGGTTTCTGGTATCGAGGCTGGCTCTAATGCAATGAAGTGTACGTTGGGTTCCAAGAGATCAATTGTGTTAGGGATTCTCTAGTCCAAGGCACAGACAGACGTTTCTGTGGCTAGCAGCGAAAAATCACAATGATGGGCTGCCTCCCCGGTGCCAGGGTAAAGGAGGTCTCAGAGCGGGTGCAGAATGTTTTCAAGGGGGAGAGGGAACAAGTGGTATAGGAACGCAAAAGGATGAGATTCTGAAAGGAGAATATAGAGACTTGGGGAGGAATTTAAAAAGGAGATCCTTGAGAGTAGTAATATCTAGATTATTCCCAGTGCTGTGAGCTAGTGAGGGTAGGAATAGGAGGATAGAGCAGATGAATGCATAGCTGAGGAGCTGGTGTATGGGAGAAGGATTCACATTTTTGGATCATTGGAATCCCTTCTGGGAAAGAAGTGACATGTACAAGAAGGACAGATTGCACCTGAATTAGAAGGGGACTAATATACTGGCAGGGAAATTTGCTAAAGCTGCTCAGGAGGATTTAAACTATTAAAGTGGGAGGTGGGACCCAGGGAGATAGTGAGGAAAGAGATCAATCTGAGACTGCTATGGTTGACAAAAGAAGCAAGTCAAACAGTCAGGGCAGGCAGGGACAAAGCTGAGAACAAGGTAGGACTGATAAATTAAACTACATTTATTTCAATGCAAGAAGCCTAACAGGGAAGGCAGATGAATTCAGGGCATGGTTAGGAACATGGGACTGGGATATCATAGCAATTACAGCAACATGACTAAGGGATGGGCAGGACTGGCAGCTTAATATTCCAAGATACAAATACTACAGGAAGGACAGAAAGGGAGGCAAGAGAGGAGGGGGTGTGGTGTTTTTGATAAAGGACAGCATTACAACTGTGCTGAGGGAGAATATTCCTGGAAATACATCCAGGGAAGTTATTTGGGTGGAACTGAGAAATAAGAAAGGGATGATCACCTTATTGGGATTGTATAACAGACCCCCTAATAGTCAGAGGGAAATTGAGAAACAAACTTGTAAGGAGATGTCAATTATCTGTAAGAATAATAGGGTGGTTATGGTAGGGGATTTTAACTTTCCAAACATAGACTGGGACTGCCAGAGGGTTAAGAGGTTGGAGGGAGAAAAATTTGTTAAGTGTGTACAAGAAAATTTCCTGATTCAAGTTTCCATGCTGTATATCTCTATGACTCTATGATTGTCATAGAGATAATATGTGGGTGTACCTACGAGAGAAGGTGCAAAACTTGACCTACCCTTAGGAAATAAGGCAGGGCGGGTGACTGAGGTGTCAGTGGGGGAGCACTTTGGGGCCAGGGAGCATAATTCTATTAGTTTTAAAATAGTGATGGAAAAGGTAGACCAAAGTCTAAAAGTTGAAGTTCTAAATTGGAGAAGGCTAGTCTTGACGGTTTTAGGCAAGAAGTTTCAAAAGCTGATTGGTGGCAGATGTTTGCAGGTAAAGGGATGGCTGGAAAATGGGAAGCCTTCAGAAATGAGATAACGAGAATCCAGAGAAAGTATATTCCTGTTAGGGTGAAAGGAAAGGCTGGTAGGTGTAAGGAATGCTGGATCACTAAAGAAATTGAAGGTTTGGTTAAAAAAAAAGGAAGCATATGTCAGATATATACTTAAGAGGGAAATCAGGAGGGCAAAAGGGGACATGAGATAGCTTTGACAAATAGAGTTAAAGAGAATCCAAAGAGTTTTTACAAATACATTAAGGACGAAAGGATAACTAGGGAGAGAATAGGGCCCCTCAAAGATCAGCAAGGTGGCCTTTGTGTGGAACCACAGGAGACGGAGAAGATTTTAAATGAATATTGTGCATCAGTGTTTACTGTGGGAAAAAGACATGGAAGATATAGAATGTAGGGAAATAGATGGTGATATTGTGAAAAATGTTCATATTACATAGGAGGAAGTGCTGGATGTCTTGAAATGCATAGAAGTGGATAAATCCCCAGGACCTGATCAGGTGTACCCTCGAACTCCTTGGGTAGCTCGGGAAGTGATTGCTGGGCCTCTTGCTGAGACATCTGTATCTTTGATAGTCACAGGTGAGGTGCTGGAAGACTGGAGGTTGGCTAACGTGATGCCACTATTTAAGAAGGGTGGTAAGGACAAGCCAGGGACCAGTAAGCCTGACATCGGTGGTGGCCAAGTTGTTGGAGAGAATCCTGAGGAACAGGATGTACATGTATTTGGAAAGGCAAGGACTGATTAGGGATAGTCAACATGGCTTTGTGTGTGGGAAATCATGCCTCACAAACTTGATTGAGTTTTTTTGAAGAAGTAACACAGAGGATTGATGAGGGCAGAGCGGTAGATGTCATCTATATGGACTTCAGTAAGGTATTCAACAAGGTTCCACATGGGAAACTGGTTAGCACAGTTAGATTTCTTGGAATACAGGGAGAACAAGTCATTTGGACACAGAACTGGCTCAAAGGTAGAAGACAGAGGATGGTGGTGGAGGGTTGTTTTTCAGACTGGAGGCTTGTGACCCATGGAGTGCTATAAGGATTGGAGCTGGGCCCTCTACTTTTTGTCATTTATATAAATGATTTGGATGCGAGCATAAGAGGTATAGTTTGTAAGTTTGCAGATGTCACCAAAATTGGAGGTGTAGTGGACAGCAAAGAGGGTTACCTCAGATTACAACAGTATCTTGATCAGATGGGCCAATGGGCTGAGAAGTGGCAGATGGAGCTTAATTTAGATAAATGCAAAGTATTGAGTACAGGAGTTGGGAGGTCATGTGGAGGCTGTACATTGGTTAGGGCACTTTTGGAATGTTGCGTGTAAATCTGGTCTCCTTCCTATGAAGGATGTTGTGAAACTTGAAAGGGTTCAGAAAAGATTTACAAGGTTGTTGCCAGGTTGGAGCATTTGAGTTATAGGGAGAGACTGAACAGGCTGGGGCTGTTTTCCCTGGAGTGTCGGGGGCTGAGGGTTGACCTTAAAGAGGTTTATAAAGTCATGAGGGGCATGGATAGGATAAATAGACAAAGTCTCTTCCCTGGGGTGGGGAAGTCCAGAACTAGAGGGCATAGGTTTAGGGTGAGAGGGGAAAGATATCAAAGAGACCTAAGGGGCAACTTTTTCACGCAGAGGGTGGTTCGTGTTTGGAAGGAGCTGCCAGAGGATGTGGTGGAGGCTGGTACAATTGCAACATTTAAAAATGCATCTGGATGGGTATGTGAATACGAAGGGTTTAGAGGGATATGGACCAGGTGCTGGCAGGTGGAACTAGATTGGTTTTGGATATCTGGTCGGCATGGATGAGTTGGACTGAAGAGTCTGTTTCCGTGATGTGCATCTCTATGACTCTATGGTTTACATGCTGATTTCTAACAAGAGATCGAAAGGAATTAATATGTTTGCTCTTAATGGGCAAAGGTATGAGATCAGTTTGGTTAACTGATTTGAACTGCTGATGGCTGTAGTGATGTAAATGAGAGAGATTGTTTGTCTGAATGGCGGTTCCAAATTTCAAATTACTTTAGAGTTAAATAAACCTGATATCTATATTCCAGGCGAAAGTGAGGACCGCAGATGCTGGAGATTAGAATCGAGGGTGTGGTGCTGGATAAGCCCGCAGGTCAGGCAGCCTCCAAGGAGCAGGAAAATGGATGTTTTGGGCAAAAGCCCTTCATTGGGAATCCCCGATGCTGCCTGACCTGCTGTGCTTTTCCAGCACCACACTCTCGACTGATATCTATGTCCCAATGCATTGGTGTGAATTCTGCCAAGTTCCTTTCTCTCTCATTTTTAAAAATTCATGTCAGCATCTCATTTAAACCTTAGAATTAATATTATTGAGTTTACCTGAAGTTCTTGATATTGAATTAAGCAGGTTGAAATGAAATATTTCAGAACTTGTGTTTGTAACAAATGGTTCAATGGGCACAACGACATTACAAAGAGCACTTCACAAACCATGAAAAATTATCAGAAAGAAAGCAATGAAGTAACAGGGTGGTGTGAGTAATATCAAGCAGACAGATTTTGAGGAGGATCTGAAGGCGGTGGAGAGAGGTAGTGATGCTGGGGTGAGACACTGGTTGGCAAGGTGGGCTGAGGTAGAGTGTTCCAAATTTCCAGCCTAAAAGGAGAAGTTATGGATTTGTAAAGAAGGCAAGGTGCAGAAATGGAGTGAACAGAAATAGAGCACAGAATAGGACATAGGATGGAACAACACTGTAGACAGTGTTGATTGAGCAGGAAGATTTCAGCCTTAATAGCTCTGATATTGATGAAGTCCTGATGAAGGGCTTTTGCTCAAAACATCGATTTTCCTGCTCCTCGAATGCTGCCTGACCTGCTGTGCTTTTCCAGCACCACTCTAATCTAGCTCTGATATTGATGTCGCACCTGGAGAGTGGAAGTGAAATAGGTAAGCCATGAATTGTATCTATTGCAGAACTTATCGTATTTTTCTTCTATTTCATGGCTAAGGGTTGGATAAAATTATCTCAGAGATTTGTAGAGCTTTATGGTTAAGATGGAGACCATTTGTTACACTGAGTCCATGTTGCATCATTCCAGTCCGTACCATTCTCTTGATCTGTTCCTGCAGCCTGTCCAGTTTATTTCCTTCATGTGCCTATCAGTTGTTTTCTTAAATGACTGATTGCCTCTGCTTCTACCACTCTTATAAGCAATGACCTCCAGGTTGTTAATTGCTTACTTCACAAAAATGTTCTTCCTCACACCTCCTCCTGTATGTTTTTCCAAAATGTTAAATGTGTGTCGTGGTCCTTGTACAATCAGCTAACAGAAGTTATTCTTTGTTTAGCTTTTCTAGGCCTTTTATAAGCTTCTATACCTTTCATAAATCTCCTCTGCTCCAAGGAGAATAAATCTAGCCTTTTCTAATTAAAGGTGTAGGCTAAAATCATTTACCCAGGAACGATTCTGTTGTTGCAACAGGCCTAAACAGAATTTTCTAATGATTGCATAACTTCCCTGCAATTTTATTTATACCAGCATTTACAATGTCCAATGTCAGGAGCAGGAATAGGCCATCTGGCCCCTTGAGCCTGCTCTGACATTCAATAGGATCATGGCTGATCTTTTTGTGGACTCAGTTCCACTTACCCGCCCTCTCACCATAACCCTTAATTTCTTTACTGTTCAAAAATCTATCTTTGTCTTGAAAACATTCAATGAGGTAGCCTCAACTGCTTCACTGGGCAGGGAATTCCACTGATTCACAAACCTTTGGATGAAGAATTTCTTCTTCAACTCCGTCCTAAACCTGCTCCCCCTTATTTTGAGACTATGCCCCTCTTATTCTAGTTTCGTCCACCAGAGGAAACAATCTCCCTGCTTCTATCTTATCTCTTCCCTTCAGAATTTTGCATGTTTCTATAAGATCCTCCCTCATTCTTCTAAATTCCAATGAGTATAATTCCAGTCTACTCAATTTCTCCTCATCAGCCAACACTCTCAACTCTGGAATCAACCTTATGAACCTTCTGTTCCCTGCCACTTTCAAACATTGATGCACATAAAGCTGCAGGTCCTCTGATATAAATTCTATATCATTGACAAAATTTGAAGTTATACTTAGTGTTCCATTAACCAAATCATGTGTATACAGAGGAACATCGATTATCTAGCATTCGATTATCCAAATATCGGGATTATCCGGCAAGATCGCAAGGTCCCAATGCTTGGCTAAACAATGTGATTCGGCATTCGGTTAACTGACCAAAATACTCCCTGCCTGTGTCCTTCGGATAATCCAGGTTCCTTTGCATACAGAAGAGCAGGGTACCTGGTCCTAATCCCTGGGTTATTCCTCTGTCAAAATGCACTCTCCAATTTGATAAACAACCTTTTACTGAATTGATTCTTCTTTGTCCATAAGCCATGAAGGGCTTTTGCCCGAACATCGATTCTCCTACTCCTCAATGCTGCCTGACCTGCTGTGCTTTTCCAGAGCTGCACTCTCGACTTTGTCCATAAGCACCCCTTTTGTTTTTAAAATCCAAGCTGATACGCTTCCTCTGATTACACAAGCCTCAATTTTATTAACCAGCCTTTTATCTTCATCCATATGGACAATATACATTACATTTCCTTCATCAAGCCTCTATGTTGCATCATTAAAATAATTCTGTTCAATTCTTAAGTCCAATCACTATTTTTGATATCCATTCTGGCTCTCCTTAATTAACGTTCACCTCTTCAAGTGCTGGTTGAATTCTTCCCTTGATTAATGTTTGGAGACCTTACCCACCGCTGACGTTAAACCATCCAGCCTGTAGTTAGTATAACTGCTCTTAATGTCATTTCTTGTTTTGCAAAATTTGGTGCAACCACAACCCAATGCGTGCACGAGTCCATAATTAGGATGATATTCCTTGGAACTAAAATCACTAAAACCCTGTCTTATTCTGTGGAACTACAATATCATTCTTAGAGCCACTAATCACTATATTTGACTGATTAACGTGTAACACAAGACAGCAACTGAAGTGCAGTAGATCCTTAAATATATCCTAAAGTGGGGCGGAATGGTCGCGCAGTGCTGTCTCACAGCACCAGGGGACCGGGTTCAATTCCAGCCTCAGGCAACTGTCTGTGTGGAGAATGCACATTCTTCCCATGTCTGCGTGGGTTTTCTCAGTGTGCTCCGGTTTCCTCACACAATTCAAAGATATGCAGGTTAGGTGAATTGGCCATGCTAAATTGCCCAAAGTGTACAGGGATGTATAGGTTAGGTGCATTAGTCAGGGGTAAATGTAGAGAAAGAGGGTAGGGGAATGGGTCTGGGTGGATTACTCTTCAGAGGGTTGATATGGACTTGTTGGGCCAAATGGCCTATATCCAGTCAGGATTCTATGATTCGATGATATCCACCAGCATCATTATATGTGAAATGAGGCAGTAATTCTTTTTAAAGCAATAGGGCACGTCACAACCATTAATATTTTAAAAATCCCAAGATCCTTCATACAACATTAATGAAACAAAGTATGACACTGACCCAAATAAGGAGATATTTTGTTAGATAAATAATGGCTTGGTCAAAGAGGTAGGTCTTGAGAAGTTAGACTTAAAGTAGCAATGCAAGGTACAATGATTCCAGAGCTCAGGGCCATGACAACTGGAGGCATAGGCACCAGTGGTTCAGCAATTAAAATCAAGGATGTTCAAGAGGCCTGAATCACAGAAATGCATATATTTCAATGAGTTATGAGAGTGAAAAAGATTGCAGAAATAGAGAGGGCTGATATTGAGAGAACTTTGAAAACAAAGATGAGAAGTTTCAAATTAAGACCTTGCTTGACTGGGAACCAGAACAAAGCAAGCACAGGGTTGATGAGAGGAATAAGGGTGGTGAGATTTAGATTCAGGCATCAGAGTTTTGGATGATCAGAAGCTCATGGGGATATGCGGGAGACCAACCAGGAATATATTCGGGTAGTCAAGTCTAGATGTAATGAAGACATGAACAATAGTCTCAGCAGTTGATGAGCTGAGATCATAGTGAGGTTAGATGATGTTACAGAGCAACTTTCAACAAGGACATGAATACGAGGTTCAGAACCACCAACAGACCAATTTCAGTGTGTAGCCAGTTTGGTATGCACCATTCTTTTGTTCTATCATCTAACATATCATTGAAGAAGGCATTTAGAAGGACGAAGTATAATGGCCAAGAATATTGAACATTTTTTGAGAGAGTGTTGGCTTGATGAGACTTCCATTATCACTCAAATGCTGGATGGACTTGTAGCATGCATCTCTAGAGAAAATACAAGACATATTCATGTTTCTCTGTAGCCTGTAGTTTCTTCCTGAAGTACCTTAACAAAATTGGTGCTGTACATCAATTGTATTTCGACATACAATTCCTTTAATGTCTACCATGAAAATTGTTCCTTTCCATTCTTCATACAGCAAAGGCTTCAATAAGTACAATACGCAAATCTTGATAAATCTGACTTTAACCAGAATGTTATAAGAAAGTAATTTCAAAAAGCAAGTTTCCCCTCGATAAAAAAAATGTAAGTGCACTCTGGAATTGCAAGGTTCTAATGATCTCAAAGAAAATTCAAAACTCAGAAGGTGAAATCTCAATCAAGTCACTGACTCCTGTTATTGGTTCTAAAGTTTACAATCTTTCCTCCCCTTTCTTGATGAAAACAGCTTTTAGTAACTCAGTTTGAAAATTATGTAAATCAATTAACTTACTGTATCCTAGCTAATATGTCAATTCCAACCAACAAATTGCTTTGTTAAGATCTTATATCTGTGCAATATAACCTCTATACAGGTGAATCCATTTTATGGTCAAATCTGTTGGGTGCTATCTCTGTATAACGGGTTTCTACTATCTTAGGATGTCTTTGTGATGGTGCAGAAGAACTTGGTTTCTGTTAATATTAATCTCGTAAAAGTTATTTGACAATGACCATGTAACATTTACTCAATGATTTAGGATAATTTGTTTTATGAAATTCTGAGCTTTTACAAATAAAATCCACTGATCTTAATCCATTACATCATCATTATCTCCATAGCAAATTTCAATCACTTCAAAGAGTCTTCAAATACCACTCTGAAGGAGTGTTGCATTTTCCTAATGGTGTTTCTTCATTTTCTAGTCACCTTAAAAGGACTCTAGTGAGCAATAGCAGGTTTAGGTTCAGTTGGTTTAAAGCAGTGAGCAGAGATCAAAGACAGACTGTACGTGACAGGAAGCAGAGATCAAAAAAAGACTCAACTGTATAATCTATTTATAGAACAGAGCCCCTTTCAAAAGTGCCTTTGTGCATCTGGCTCATCAACCTCCTGCTGATTGAGCAAAGTGTTTTTGCCAGCAGGCGGCAAGAGAACTGGTTGAAAAATTACCAGACTAATTTTTTTTCCAAAGAGTAGACACTAGCAAGGTTGAAAATTTAGAGAGAAATGACTTGGTTTTTAAAAGTCTGCGATGGTGGAAAGATGTGAAGATGTGGAATTGCTCGGAATTGATTCAATATGACATTCTGCAGAAGAATGGATTAAAACAGAAGACACTCTGTATCTTGCTTTCAATATAATGAAGATGTAGAAAAGAGGAACCGTATGTAGAATTTAAACTAAAGCTTAAGAGGAGGGAGTGTTGAGGACAAAATACAAGGCGGAACTTATCAAAAAAGAAATTTTGCCGTGGAAGTACGTAACAGGTGGAGGGAGAAATAAAACAACAAACTTTGTTTATATTTTGTTTTAGTTTGTGCTTTAAGCCAACACAGCCACCTCCATGATGTTACCTCAATCTGGAGTATTTCAAGCTACAGGTGCCTGCACACACATTATCCCTGAGGCTGCTTGCTCCTTTTCATCAAGTCAGGCTCTCCAACTTTTTAAGTACTGCAGTAGTAATTTATTTACATTTTTGTATAGTAGATTATCAAATATGGATCCCTAGTGTAATGTCAAAGATCTCTCTCATTTCATGCTTATTCTAGACTGGTGTCTTTTCTCTTGCTGACGTCAGAGTCAGATGTGATTAGTCACAGCCGTATAATATACACAGATCTCATAAACATACACATCTTGTCCAAGAGGATGAGAGCTGATTTGCCTAGTTGTCTGATAACCTGTCCTGGCTGAGCAGAAATTCCCTCCAGCTAAATACTGGAAAGACCAAATTGATCCAGTGATTTTGATTTCTGTCATGCTTGTTATGTCCTAATCATTGGAGCTTTCCTCTCCCTGCTTACTACCTGAAGCTGAACCCAAATGCTCATAACCTTGCTATCCTATTTGGCCCTGAAATATGTTTCTGAACATTTACCTGCTCTAACAGCAAGAGTGTTTATTTCCAACTCTCTGTTGCTGCCTCATCAGTTCATCCAACACTAATACTCCCAACTATGCATTTCTTACCTCCACACTCAACTGCTCTACTCCCCTTTAGATCAACTTCTCATCCTCCAACTTCCATAAACTTGAACCATCTAGCATCTGTTTCCTAATTCATACAAAATAATTGGACTGGGATGAGGAGTACTGAAGTTTCAGATAGCGCTGGATTTCAAATCCATTAATCTTAATGAACAAACAACAGTTGTGCATTTTCCCATAATTAGCACTGGATATTGTGAGAAGAATGGCACACTCTATTACAGCAAGAAATGTTGGTTTATGAACACCATATTAACAAGACAGGCTTTATGAAGCCTTAATCACCGTGTTTTCCTACTGAGGAAAGTTCCTGTCCCTTCTCACTCATCTGCAATGCTAAACAAAGGGAATCCTCTGCAAATTGACCTGTTATATCTGTGCTTACATTTATCACGGAGCAAACACAAAGGTGCCAACTCATTGGTTACCACTGACTCTTGTGAGCAGATCTTAGGGTCTTCTATTAGAACAGTTTGGAGTTCAGGTTCACAGATCTCTGAAAGTGGAGTCACAGGTAGACAGGGCAATGTAGAAGGCTTTTGGCACACTCGCCTTCATCAGTCAGGGCATTGAGTATAGAAGTTGGGAAGTTATGTTGCAGTTGTCAGGACATTGATAACATCCTTCCTACAGCAAGGTGACCAAACTGGAAAGAATGCAGAAGAAATTTACAATGACTTAGAGAGAGGGAGAAGTTAGACAAACTAGGACATTTTTCTGTAGAGTGTAAGAGACTGAGGGGGGATCTTATAGAAGTGCCTAAGAGTATGATAGGCATGGTTACGGTGAATGTTCTCAGTCTTTTTCTCAGGATTGGGGAATTGAGGACTGGAGGGCATCTGTTTAAGGTAAAAGGGGAAAGAATAAATGGGAACCTGAGAGGCAATGTTTTCTTTGCACAAAGGGTGGTACGCATATGGAATGGGCAGCCAGCAGAGGTGGTTGAGGCAGATACATTAACAGATAACACTTAAAAGGCATTTGGATAAATACATGGATAGGAAAGGTTTAGAATAATATGGGCCAAGTGCGGGGAAATGGGATTAGCGTGAATAGACATTTTGGTCCGTATGGACCAGTTTGGACCGAAGGCCCATCTCCGTGCTGTCGGACTCCATGACTATAGATGAGCAATGAAATTTAGGATGATGGCTACAATTGTTCAAACAGCAGTCAAATGTAATTTCATATAGGACACTTTTCTGAAATAGAAATGTGTAACAATGGAAGAATTGCAACAGAGAAATAATTGTAATTAACCTGAATTTCTAGAAGAGTTCTAGTTCCATTCAGGCTTAATCATTCTATATTCATGGGCATCAATACATTGAGCACAGTTCATCAAAACTGGCTGAAAGGTTATAAAGTCAGATGGTGCTCCTCTATTCTGTTAGACACTGCCTTCATCAAGGAGAAGCGCACATTAACAGTGAAATGTAACTATTCAGGATCATCGCAGCTTGTGTGTGGGTAAGTGAAGATGGATCATGCAGGTAGCACGATCTTGTAAATGCGATGTGTGGGCTAGCTTTGTCAAGTGGTAAGCATGATAACAGTTTGAACTGGAGTTATGAAAATGTGCCTTGCTATTACATGCACATGCAAATAAAGTTTGAAAGCATCTGTTTTGTGACTCCTTCGCATATTGCCTTAGTCATGGCTTGAGTACAAACTCTTTGTAGTAATCATAATTTGCCTGTCTACTTTGTACAATTAAATACTGGCAGAAAGTGAGGTCCGCAAATACTAGAGATCAGAGTCAAAACATGTGGTGCTGGAAAAGAACAGCAGGTCAAGCAGCATGCGAGGAGCAGGAGAGTCGACATTATGAAGGACTTATGTCCTTAACGTCAACTCAACAATTAAATACTGTCTAACCTTAATTGGCAGACCTCCTAATATTTTAATTAACTTTTCAGAGATGTAATAATGCACCTTTTGAGTAGAGGGGACTTGAACCCATGCTCTCTGGCCCAAAGGTAATGACACTACCACTGCACCACTTCCTCAGCTGGCTAAACTACTTTTTCACCTGCTCCCATGTTTTAGTACTACACTGACCATCACCTAATTCAAAGCAAATTTATCATGCTATTGTGGAGATTCTTGGGTCTTCAACAAAGCAATTCACTTTATCCGCAATTCTCGCAATTGCATTTCCAAAGTAGCATCATGAGGTGAAGTTGCTTTGCACTCTGGCCCATCCGTTTCTAGATTTGTGCCAGGAAGTAATAAGGAGCCTTTTAAAAACAGTTCCAATCTCTAATAGTTGCAGCTGCATGCTATTTCCTGCCTCAATAATTTCCTGCTGGAGGATGCCGTCCAAGCTGGGAGCTTGCTGCTTAAAATTAAATGAGTTTTATTTCAGTAAATGCAAAGACATTGCTTTCTGAACACATTATTTCAAGCTGGGCCTGGAAGATATGACTTTGTGCCAATGAAGAAATGATAAGAACACGCATTTCATTCTCCATTTTTTTATGAAAGCCAGAGTCACTGGTTGTAAGCCAGATCCCAATATATATGACACAATAACATTGATCAGATTCAATTGGAGAAGTCTTTGTCATCAAGCAATTTCAACATTGAAGAAGAAATGTCCAGTGTCTTCAGGAGAGATGGAATGGAACAATGCTAATATCTCCATCTGTCCCTCCAACACTGACTTCAATTGAGACTTGTTTTAATGTCATACATGAGATGAGATCAACCTAGATTATAAATTGTTTTTGTTTTCCCCTTTATTTTGATGAACACTCATCCATCAAGGTAACAGGAGAATCCAATAGAATGTCTCGAATTTGCCAAGTGAAAATTGGATGTGTCCAAAAATCAGATGTACTGATTAGCTACCACACATAAATTTTAATGCATATTAAATGAGTGAGAAAACTGGCTTCTCCTGCTAGGAGCTGCACATCTTGGCAGTGACCCTTGGACTCTACTTGAACTGACTTAGCCTGATTGACTTGGCCCAGCCTGAACCGGCCGCCTCAAGTTCCGAAATCTGGCATGGACACACTCCTGAGATTTCCAGGTTTGAGATACTACATCTGTGTATATTTAACAGAGATCAACACATATTTTATCAGGGAGCCCCACATATATGTATTAATGTGATTCCTGAAGACTGAGCTAACACTGATGGTTTCAGCAGCCACCCTCATAATGTGAATGACCACAGGCCCTCTTGATTGATTTGTAGCCCTTCATCAGGTCTATTGTTCAATACACTTCCTTCAGTTCAAAACAAGACCCACCCTCTCAGTGTCTTGGGCAGCAATTGATTGTTGGTGACTCCCAATAGATTGTTTTCATTACACCATCTCAATCCAGTGATACTAATCACATATGCAAAAACATTTCATATTACTGAGTGCTGGCAATGAATAAACATTTTAATTTCATTACAGAAAATTTTAATAAGTGTAATGGAAATATCTAATTAACTGTCTAACTGAACCTTAATCTTCTTTTATCTGCAGATGTAGGAAAATATCTTAAAACTTACTTAATGGAAAAATCTGCATGACATCACAATATAATGCTCAAGACCCTGAGAAAAATGGTTCGTTTTGGTTGTAATTCCCTCTCTTGTTTATTTTAACAATTCCAAATTTTTTATTCAATCCTTAGAGGTTTGTACAAATGCAAAGCAAATGAATAGCAGATACTGGCTATATGAAACAAAAACAAAGTGCTGCGAAAACTCAGTACATCAGGTATCATCAGCATAGCGAAACATATAAAATTACGAAGGGAATAGATAAGGTAGAAGCAGGGAGGTTGTTTCCACTGGTGGGTGAAACTAGAACAAGAGGTCAAAGTTTCAAAGTTAAGGGGAGCAGATTTAGGACTGAATTGAGGAGGAACTTCTTCACCCAAAGGATTGTGAATCTGCAGAATTCTCTGCCCAGTGAAATGGTTGCGGCTTCCTCATTGAACATTTTTAAAGCTAAGGTAGACAGTTTTTTGAACAGTAAAGGAATTAAGGGTTATGCTGAGAGGGTAGGCAAGTGGAGCTGAGGCTACAAAAAGATCAGCCATGAATGACCGAGCAAGCTCAAATGGCCAGATGGCCTACTGCTGCTCCTGGAACCTGTGTTCTTATTTGCAGAAGGAACAATTTAGGTGTGGCCTCTCTTCATTTGGTTAAGATTGTGCCAAGGAAAGTGGTGTCAGTTTATGCATATTCATAAATTTTCAAATCATGATTATATTCTCATCTGCTGACACCAACTGTCATGCTAACCCTCTTAGTAGAAGCCACAATACCAGCGAAGTTACTCTGCTCCTCGTTACCAGACTCATTCGCTCTTCATCTTAACCTTTTGTACTGTTGACATTTCACTGAAACTAAGCACCAAGGCTGGTAATGCCAACTTTAGGCAAAAGGAGATCTTTGAGGGTCAATAGTATCTATTTCTACTATCCCCTAACTATCAGCCCAAATAGCAACAAACTATTTTTGCCTGGAACCTATTAATATCTCTTTCAGTCATCTTTTCCACTCATTAAACATAAATATTTCCTGATCCTTCCTATAATAGATAGGAGAAAGTGAGGACTGCTGATCAGAGTCGAGAGTGTTGTGCTGGAAAAGCACAGCAGGTCAGGCAACATCCAAGGAGCAGGAGAATCAATGTTTCAGACATAAGCATTTCATCAGGGTCTGGCGTCACACATAGGCCAGACCAGGTAAGGATGACAGTTTCCTTCCCTAAAGGACATTAGTGAACCAGCTGGGTCTTTCCCAGCAATTGACAATGGATTCATGACCTCATTAGATTCTTAATACCAGTTAGTGTGGAAACAGGCCCTTCGGCCCAACAAGTCCACACTCACCCTCCGAAGAGTAAACCACCCAGACCCATTCTCCTACACTTACCCCTGACTAATAATTTACACTATGGGCAATTTAGCACAGACAATTCACCTAACCTATCTGATTACATATGGTTTATTTTGTGAGTTGCATTCAGGATACATTTTGGAGAACTTGCTGTGGAGGCTAGTGTAGTCAATATATGGCCCTCAAAAATGATAGCTTTTGAAGATAAGGGTGAGGACATCAGGATTCACTGGCTGCCAATTTAGCCATGTTTTTGTGTGTCTCCAGGTTTCACATGAAACAAGGATGGATTTCTTTCATGGTAGTCATCAACAAAAGGTCACAAATGTTATTAGGGATTGTGAAAAGTTGGATTAATTAATCATCATTTAAAAATGGTACTTCAGACTTCTAGACTTGCTTCACTTAGAAGATTTAACATTGACTTCAAAGTCTGGGTGAAGCTACATCTGGTGTGGCCACCTTTGGAAGCAAGTGCATGCCAGAAGAAGGAATAAAACACAAGGTGAGGAAACACCTAACAAGCCACTCACTCAATGTTCAGTTATTGTGTATTATACTTTATTTACATTAGAAACTACCAGGTGCACATAGCCAACATCTACAGATGCATTCCAGATAATGAACATGTTCATCTCAGCCTCGAAGGACGAACTAGCAATGTTATACTATGGGCCAATTGTATAAAGCTTTGTGTAAGATTGTTCATCGAATATTAGAAGATGTTTAAAAACACAGCCTGAATTTAAACAGATGTTGTTAACAATTTTTCATTGCAACCATTACGATGAAAAATGTGCTTACGTATATCAACGTTTACACTTTGTTGTTATGCTGTTGCAATTTGAGCAAATATATTTTTCACATTAGATCAATAAAATTTATGAATGTAAGTACGTCCCTTCCCCTGATAGGCGACAGTGGCTAAACATTGTGATATTTTCTCACTCCAGTGCTGGGAGGTATTTGCCAACCTACAAAATATGTGGTACCAGATAAGGATTGTTTGAGGTAGCTACATGGATGCACCATGTAGAGTACCTCCAGAAGATGCACTGTTCTCAGATAACAAGAATATTCACTGCATGATATCAATAAGGAAAATATTTTGTCAGATTTAATATGAACAATGAAGGAGTTGGTACACATATATCTATTCCCTCCAAAAGCGAGAGCGGACCTCCTTATCTCCCCCATGGGAGTATGTGTAACATCAATAGAATGGTGGAGCCAATGTAATATAAACATTAACCCTTGTAGAACCGTTACTTCATACAACAAACACGAGCTATTCAAAATTCCAGCTCTTCAGTCATTCTTTGGATTTTGCCAGCAAAGCTGTTTTCCATCTCTATCCTGAGGAGTTTTCTTGCATCACTGGTATCTGGTTGATACAGCTGAATGACTTGCTACGTCACTTCAGAAAGTCACTGAGAATCATAACATCGGTGTGGTATTGGAGTCACAGATAGAAAAATGCAGGATTCTTTCCCCCAAGGACATGAGCTAATTAAAAAAAAACGTCGAGCCAACACTTTCACATTCATGAGAACTGCTGAGAAAAGACAGCGAGTGTCAAAGCTTTCATCTTGCACTTGAAATGCTGATTCAAGAGGATAACCAATATTTATGCTACATGAGAGGAGAGTATTGATTTAGTTGTAAAGTGGGCTTTGATTTGTAGAAGTGTTGGCATGAAGAATTCACCAATTGATGATGATTGACAGCTAACTGCCTGCCAGGCAGATTGTGATCAATCAGGGCATTTCCCTGAGAAATGAACCAGGGAATGGCTGACACATAATTATGCCAAGTTGACAATCATAAATTCATGGCAAAAATATTCAATTAGTGGAGACCTGATTCCAATGAGGCAAAAACAGAACTGGGCTAAATTGACTGGAGTCAGAGGTTGATGGGAAAAGTAGTACCAGAATAATCGACATGATGTGGAGATGCCGGTGTTGGACTGGGGTGTACAAAGTTAAAAATCACACAACACCAGGTTATAGTCCAACAGGTTTATTGGGAAGCATTAGCTTTTGGAGCGCTGCTCCTTCATCAGGTGGTTGTGAAATTTAAGATCGTAAGACACAGAATTAAGAGCAAATGTTGACAGTGTGATGCAACTGAAATTTTATATTGATAAAGACCTGAATTATTTGTTAAGTCTCACATCTTTTAGAATGACCATGTTGGTTTCATAAAATGTAATTTTGCAAGTACAAACTCATCCCACAAAATTGTGTGTGTGTATATGAGTGTGTGTGTAAAGGAGTATACATGAGTGTGAGTGTAAAGGAGTATACAACTGTGAGAGGGTGCATGTCTGGGTGTGTATGTGTGAGTGTATGAGAGAGGGTCTGCATGAGTGTATTGATCTGTAGGAGTGTGTGTGTGTCTACATGTGTGCGTGCACGTGTGCAAGAGAGAGAGTGTGACTGAGTGAGTGAGTGAGTAGTGCAGTGGGGTCACCTGAGGTCATGAACCCAAGATCCTGGTTGAGGCCATCCCTATGGATACTGAAATTTGCTATCAGCCTCTGCTCGACCACTTTGCGTTGTTGCCTGTCTCAAAGTTCGCCTCAGAGGATGGTCACCCAAAGGTCCAAGGTCAAATGTCCCAAACTGATGAAGTGTTCTCCAAACTGTTGACTGTTGTGCAGTGTCCACTCATCCATTGCTGTACCCTCTGCTTGGTCTCGCGAATGCACCATGCCTCAGAGCATCCTTACCTGCAGCGTATGAGATAGACAAAGTTGGCTGAGTCACATGAGTGCACACACTCTTTCACAGACACTCATACCCTCCAACACACACACACACCCACATGTTTGTGGGGTGAACTTTTGCTTGCAGAATTACATTTTCTTTTGCTCAAAAACTAACTTGCATGAATCCATGTAAAGTCTGTAAATCCCTTTATTAGAAATAGAACCAGTCTGAAAATTGGGGCACAGACAGCCTCACCCAAGACACTTCACACCTTCAACGCATTATCTGGGCCGATATGGCACCTATTGTTAAAGCTCACTTGAGAAAATAACTTTAAAAAAACGTTCTGGGATTTATATATGAAAGAACTGAAACCAATATGTCATTCTAAAAGATGTGAGACTTAACAAACAATGCAGGTCTTTTTCAATATATAAATTTTAGTTGCATCAAACTGTAAACATTTGCTATAAATTCTGTGTCTTATGATCTCATACTCCACAACCACTTGATGAAGGAGCAGCACTCTGAAAGCTAGTGCTTCCAAATAAACCTGTTGGACTATAACCTGATTTTAACGGAATAATCGACCACCTTCAACAAACGGATGATTTATGTCCAGTCAAGCCAGAAAGATAGTACAAACAAATCCAGAACGCTCTGGATGACAAAGGAGATAGACAATAAGTTAAAGAATGCATGAACTTATTCAGGAAGTAAATAACATTGATAATCAAGCTAAATACAGAATGTTCAAAAGGCAGTTGAAAAAGCAAAATGAGAAACAATGAAGGATTATGATAAAAGTTTGGCAGCTAATATAAATGGAAGTCTCAAAGTTTTCTGCAGGCACATAAATAGTAAAAATGTGGAGTAGGGCTGATTAGCAACCCAGAAGAGTATTTACACCTGAAGACAGGAGCCATGGCTGAGGTGTTAATGAATGCTTTACATCAGACTTCATCAATAAAGGCAAATATTGCCCAGGCCATGGTGAAAGAAGAGGAAATGCAGTCATTAGAAAGTGTTTAACATTGATAAGGCTAAAATAATGACTAAGCTGTCAGTAATTAAAGCTGACAAGGCACTGGGACCTGATGAGATTGAAGGAAGCAAGAGTCAAAGTTGCAGAGGCACTGGGAGTAATCTTTCAGGGATGGTTTGGAGGATGTACAAATTGCAAACATTATGGCCTTGTTCAATGAAGGTTGTAGAGATATGCACAACAATGAAAGGCCAGTCAATTTAACTTTGATGGTGGAGAAACTTCTAGAAACAATTATTCAGGATAGAATTTATAATCATATGATAAAAGCTGTTAAATTTAGAAAGAAACAGTATAGATAAGGGAAAGTCACGTCTCACCAACTTGCTAGAGTTTTTCAAAGAGGTAACAGAATGGATAATGCTGTTGATGTGGTGTCCATGGACATCCAAAAAGCATTTGATACAGTGCCACAGAACAGAATTGTCTGAATAAAAGGGATAATATCAACATGATTGCAAAATTGGCTGAGGAATAGGAAGCAGAGAGTAATGGTGAATGTGTATTTTTTGAGCTGGAGGATGTTTACTATGGAGTTTCCCACAGACTAGTATTGGAACCCTTGCTTTTCCTGATATATAATAATGATCTGGATTGTAATGTGAAGGGGACAATTTTAAAGTGTGCCGACAACAAAATATTTTGGCAAATTGTAAACTGGGAATGTGGGATTCCCAAAAGACAGACAAGTTAGTGAAATAGGCAGACAGGTGGCAATGAAGTTCAATTCGGAGAAATGTGAGGTGAAACATTTTGCTGCAAAGAATATGAAGAGACTTCTGAAGTTTGTGCAGTAGTGAAGAGACCTAAGTGTATATGTGCATAAATCATTAAAGTCGACAGAATAGGTAGAGAGAGCTATTAATGTTCCATACGGTGTTCTGGGCGTCACTAATAAGGAGACAGAATGCAAGAACAAAGAAGGTATTCTGAATAAATATGGGACACTGTTTGACCTCAGCTGGAATGTTGTGTATCATTCTGCATGCCATTATTTCAGAACGAGGTGAATCAATAGAGAGAGTAATTAAGAGTTTACAAGAATGATTCCGGAGATGAGAAACGACATTGTGAGGGTAGATTGAAGAAGTTGGAATTGTTTTCCTTGGAGAGGAAAAGGGTAAGACGGGATTTGATCAAAGTTTTCAAAACCATGATGGGACAGTTCAAAGTAAATAAGGAGAAACTATTCCCACTTGGAAAAGAATCGAGAATCTGTGGATTACATTTAAAGCGTATTATACAAGAGGAAAGAGATATACTGTTGCAGTCATTAAGATAAACAAACTACATACTTCATACTGGCACTGAAATTCATGCTCATCAATGCCAGCACTTTAAAAAAAATGATTTTAATAATAACTAAATCCAATACTCAAGGTATGTTTTGTGGTCACATTCATTCACAAACTTAATTGCTGTACTCCGGTCTCCTATTCCAGCAGAGAAAGATGACATCCTGAAATGCTAAGTTGTATCATTTGCTGATACAATGAGATGTTTCTCAAACATTTGAATAATTATATAGATTCCAAAAGTAATGGATGTTACTGTAACCCAAATACAAATACATTTGAATGCAAACATATCACATTAGTTACCAGCCTGGCATCATCACAACAAATGGTGTACATTAACATATACACTTTTCCAATGGCCTAACTCTCCAATTTGGCAGAAAATGAGGCTATCAAAAACTGCAAGTCATAAAATTATGACTATGCAGTGTGACAGTCTCTATTTGTTCATGTTAACATCTAGAAAAGTCTGAGTTACATCCCAGAGATATTACAAGATAGCAGAGACCGTCTGAGTCTACTAGACCAATGAATTAGCCTGTATTCCTTTAGAGAAAGAGTTTATATAAATCACCATACTGAACTGTCAAGAAGAGCAGTAAATAAATGAATAATCATAGACATACGGAAGCAATTTTTGCACTTTTGTTATTACTCACGAAAAAACTGTTACATTTCAAGTCTGCCTCTTGAGTTCTAGTCCTGATGAGGGCAGGAAGAAAATATTTAACTTCTAGTTTCCTTTTAGTAATGCTAAAGAATTTCTTTTTTTTAATGTGTTTTGGAAAGTTTTCTGTTTTGTGTTCCTTTATTTCTTCCTTTCCTTTTGTTTTTTTTTCCTCTAAATCTCTCACAAATGTTCTACCATCATCACTTTGTTGTGTCTTCATTATTTCTCCATTGTTTGATTCTTTTGTACAAATGTGCTAAACCAACCATTTAATATCAATAGTAACTTTCTCATATAAAAGACTGTCATGGTGTAGGTTTGACTTCTGTCAGAGACTTCCTCCTCCACATTTTTTACTAAGCCAATAGAAACATCAATTCTCCTGCTCCTCGGATGCTGCCTGACCGATTGTGCTTTTCCAGCACCACATTCTTTGACTCTGATCTCCAGCATCTGCAGTCCTCACTTTCTCCTATATATTTGTTCAATCTAGTTGCAAATCAATGTATATTTTTTGTTCGAACATTGATACAGATCCTTCCTCACTGAGAAAAGCTTGAATGGACCCAAGGAAGATGCAACAAACTGACAACAAAGGTCAAACGATAACAAGGGAATAAACAGGGTAAGGAAAAATGAAGAAACAAAACAAGATGATGCACAACACCGCTCCCCTATTAGAAAAAAAGGCAAGTTATGCTGATAGATTTAGCAAAGTATGCTAGTATAGATCTGTTGGGTTGAATGGCATAATTTTGCGCTTTTTTTCCTTTCTAATCGTATGTAAGAAAATTAATTGTTTCCCAATTCTACCTGGGATCATTCATTTTACCAAATGTTTTGTATTAACACAATCAAATAAATAGACAATAAGATTTATAACCAAGAATTTTAAGTTGAGTACCGTTAACCTCAAAAATCTATTTTGTATTTGGGAAAACCTCACTTACAAAAAGAAGAAAAAAAATTAATCTGTGAATCTTGCAATTAAAAGAAATGGTATTTCATTTTCTTGATTTTTGGGACAGTTGAACTTTATAAATGTTAATGACTAGGTTTTGCAAAGTTGGGGGAAATAAAATAGAGGTGCTGTTGAAATGAATGAAGGAAGAAAGGGTAGAAGTAAGATCTGATCATTTGCTGCAATCCATTAGCTGTTACCCTGCATTATTATAGTCCATTAAACAAGAGGAGAAACATGGTACCCCTGAATTAGATGGCTTGGAGTACATAATGTGATATCACATCTTGAAGTAGATCTTGTTACCAGCACTTAGCAGCGGAGGCTAACGCACAAATGATCCAGTTGTAGCTAATAAGATACCACAATTAGATGACCTGATACAGGGTCAAATGCCGACTTTCTGCTATGAATTTTACATGACCAGAAATTGTTTCAAGTGTTGAAATAAACATTATTACCAATTGAGCTTTTTCTTTCATTTAAAAGAAGTATTTGAACATTCAATAAGGAATTAACTTATGAACTAACTTGGCAAGAGCCCAACGAATAATTTATTAAATAATGATGATGGGCTTTTGACATTTTGCTCTCCAAAAATGGGTTGCTTTTATTTTTCCCATGTTTGATACAGATACTCTTTCTTACATTCTACATATAACTTATTTTGAAAGATTATATTTTCTCCCAATAATTTGGGTGCTTTTAACCTTTTGTCATGATTAATATGTACCTTAAATGTAATCAAGAAGTGAAGGAGAAGGGTAACTAAGTTGACTGAATTTTTTTTAAACAGTGACCCTGCCATTTGACTAAATGTTGGACATCAAAGTCAGATTGGTTATGACAAGTTAGAATGCCTATGGTTTAAATCTACCTGCAAGGGGTGACATTCTGCATTTATATTATCATAATATTTAAATATTTTCCCAACATTAGTAGAAGGCAATTGATGTAATGATACATTCAATCATGCATGGTGTTAACATTTTAAAGTAAATAATTTCTTTTAGCATTTTAAAAGAGCACTGTTGTTTTGCTGGGAAATGCAGGGTCAAGACTTGGGCCAGACTACACTTATAATGATCAGAAAAGTCTGATTCAGATTTGCTGATTGGTTCTTGTGGAAGTTAGCATTGCATCAAATGCTAATTTAATAAAGCATTTGAAATGCAATTGATTTGTCATTACAATTTAAATCTCTTGTCTTAAAATTTTACTATCTTCAAACTCCCTGCAAAACAACTGCTTGTTCAGTTGTTAAATGCTTTGCTCAATATTGAAGTCATGCTAAGAAAGAATTTACTTTGATCTCCAGTTCATGTTGAGTTAATAGATTTCAGTCAGGCTACTGAAATCTGTGGCAATCCCATTGACTAGTGAGTAAGAAAATCAAGCAGCTTTCTTCTCTTTCCAAACAGAAGTTGTTGACTTTTTAAAAATCTTTTGGTGAAGGTCAAGAGTGAGAGAAGGGTAGGGTTTCTAATTTGGATGAAATAAGGACAATGTATCAAAAATGTGTGAAAACATATCATGGTTATACTCCAGTTCAGGTTTCTGGTAGCTAATTTGCACAATCACAGATGTTAAGAGATTGTTAAATAAATAAAGTTAACCTGGTGCAGTTTTAGTCATATAGGTGTTAGGCCCAGTCCCCCACTAACATCAGAGCTGAAAATGTGTTGCTGGAAAAGCACAGCAGGTCAGGCAACATCCAGGGAACAGGAGAATCGACGTTTCAGGCATAAGCCCTTCTTCAGGAAAGGGCTTATGCCCGAAACGTCGATTCTCCTGTTCCCTGGATGCTGCCTGACCTGCTGCGCTTTTCCAGCAACACATTTTCAGCTCTGATCTCCAGCATCTGCAGACCTCACTTTCTCCCCACTAACATCACCACTGGAGAAATTTTGACATATATTGTCACAACGAGATGAAGAAGGATGAGTCGGCTCCCCCATTTTTAATTTCCAGTTTGACATTTTTTTTTAGGGTAAGGCTACATTGAAATGTAGTCACTCAATTTTATTAAGGAACCTCTCAAGTATTTTTGAGGGAAAGAAAGAACAATTTTATTGCCTGCTAACCCCGAGGGAAAAAAAATGTCGAGCGCGCACACACACACACACACACACACGTGTCCAGTATAAAAGGAAGTTGAAATGAACCTGTAACTTAAATCCTTCCAGTCTCCTTGAGACATAAGGCTTTAACCTGTGACCATGATTGTTTATCTTGTGCCTTGACTGTTTGCAGCAATGAAGTTTGCAGTTGTCCTTTAAGTTCCAAGTGTTCTGATACTTACAGAGTCATACAGCATGGAAACAGACCCTTCGATCCAACTCGTTCGTGATGACCAAGTTTCACAAACTAAACTCATCCCACTTGCCTGCACTTGGCCATATCCCTCTAAATCTTTCCTATTCATGTACCCATCCAGACATATTTTAAATGTTGTAAATGTACCTGCATCCATCACTTCTTTTGGCAGTTCATTCCACGTGTGCACCACCTTGTCTGTATTAAAAAGTTGCCCCTCAGGTCCCTTTTAAATCTTTCTCCTCTCACCTTAAAAATATGCTCCCTACTTTTGAACTCACCCACCCTCCAGAAAAGACCTTTTCTCTTCACTCTATCTATGCCCCTCATGATTTTATAAACCTCTATAAGGTCACTCCTTAACCTTCTACACTCTAATGAAGAAAATCCCAGCCTATCCTTATAACCCAAACCTTCCAGTTCCAGTAAATCTTTTCTGAATCCTCTCCAATTTAATAATATCCTTCCTATAGCAGGGCGACCAGAACTGTACACATAATCTCCAATCCAATGCATATTTCCTTCTTGAGGTACTGAGAAAGCACTTACTCCAGCTGATTCTGGTTCTGCTATTCAAAAATAATTCTCTCCCTATGCTACAAGTCACTTCCTGAAATGTGAGCTTGTTTTGTGTAATTAATCCGCAATATTTTCTTCAGGTTTCCCAACTACAGGCAAGATTCCAACTCCGAAATGTGAAAATTCTCAGAAAATGTAAATACGAAAGTGAGGGCCTTTCCATACTGAACTGGGTCGATTAACTGTAGTGTCATTTGATGAAATGTTGAATTCACTTCTGTCAGTTTCATATATTCCACGTTGCTATCATGAAGCTTAGCTTTCCCTATGTAATCAGGTATTTGCTGTGGCCATTTTAACCTGTGTTTAATTCCCTTTTAAGAACACTTTCAGGCCACGAAAGTCCCAGGTACTAAAAGCAGACAATGGAGTTTGAAAATTAAGAATCAATGTTTTATGCTGAAAATGTGTTGCTGGAAAAGCGCAGCAGGTCAGGCAGCATCCAAGGAACAGGAGAATCGATAAGCCCTTCCTGAAGAAGGGCTTATGCCCGAAACATCGATTCTCCTGTTCCGTGGATGCTGCCTGACCTGCTGCGCTTTTCCAGCAACACATTTTCAGCTCTGATCTCCAGCATCTGCAGCCCTCACTTTCTCCTCAATCAATGTTTTATGACTATTTTGACAATATGTTAAAGTATGGGCATTATTAACAAGGCCAGTGTTTAATTGCCCATCTCAAGTTTCCCTAAAAAAAGACATTGTAGTCATTCGCTGGCAGCACATGGTTTGATACAATTGAATAGCAGTTGGTATGAGTCTGGAGTTAGATGCAACCCAACCAGGTAGGTATGACACATTTTTTTCCCTAAAATATGTCAATGGACCATTTAGAGCTTTCTGGCTAATCAATGGATTCAGTGACACTGATATCAGTTATTTAAGTTTTCCAGATTACACTCAACTTGAGTTCTCAAATTGCTCTCATTCACTGGAATACTAATCCTGCTACCTACATTATCGTTCCGCAAATAGCCACCAAGGTGAACTCCTCTCTCAGGAAAGAGTTGGCACTTTCAGAAAAGAAGGAGGAAAAAAAAATTGAGGGAAAAAAAAGAGGCAAAAATAATGTCCACAGAAATCCCCACAATGGAGGAGAAAGCATTTTGTTGCAAGCAAAATGATATGGTCATCTAGCATCCTCGATCAATTGTAGAGTTTTAATTTTGAGAGCTGAAAGCTGTGCTGCTTTTCATTTGTACATTTTATTTTCTCATAAGCCTCATTTTGAACCTCCCAGATCAATAAACTAAGATAATTCAAAAGTAATAACCAGGATTAATGGCTTGAAAACTCTTGGTAAAGCATCTTTTCACATCCCTTGATGTGCAGTTAAGTTGAAATAACATGAAAAGGACAATAAAGTCTAAACATGCACAAAAATAAAGTGTCTAAATAGTAGTAACAGGCAGCAAAGGACAATAAAATCTGACATCTGATCAAAAATGGATCAATTGAGACAAATTGTTATTTCAGAGAATGTGAAAGCCAAACCAGTGTGTCTAAGTAGGTTTCACGATATATTCAATTGGCTGGCTTACAAGCAGTCTATGCTGCAGTGACAGACGTAATGGACTGATTTTTGACAGAGCCAGAGTGTGTCCATAGTGCTAGGGGTGGCTGGGGAGGGGAGCTTTTGCCAGGACATTCTGGGGTTCTGGTCAGGTATTGACTTCATAAAATATGTTGTTGATTTGTTGCATTCCCTAATCAGAGATCAGACAGTTATGCCTTTCATTTCATCAGGTGCACTCTTGAGGTGACTCAGCAAATCAGTGCATTGCTTACTGCTGCCATAGGGAGGTTGGTTTTGTGGGACAGAGGTGGAGGGGTTAGGATGGGGTGTTTGAGCCCTGACACATGGGGAGGGGGAGTTGGGGAGAACTTTATGCTTCCTGACCTTAAGGAGGATCTCATCTCACATCGAAAAATGGAAATATATAGGGGTCGAGAGCAGTATTCAATGGGGGTGGAAGTTTGGTGAGGCTGAGGGAAAACATTTACTTTCTTCCCAAAGCTCTCCCTGCACCACCCCTTGTTGGGTTTTTGGTTACCTGGGAAACTGTCCTGCTGTGGTTAAACCTTTAACATATTAGGTACTGCTAGTTTAATTGAATAGCAAACATACTCTGATTAGCTGCCAACTCCTTGTCCCATTTTGATGTGCCCATAAATAGGCACTTTAGAATGGGCTGGGGTCACTGTTATGATTTTCGACAGTTCAGTCAGCCAAACACATTTTTTTTTATAGGTTTAGACTCAGCTTGATTTGTTCAAAGCCGCATAATATACTGCAATTATTGAAGGTAGTTCCTTTAATATTGAATTTTTTTAAAAAAACTTACAATTCATAGATATCTAAAACCAAACAGCTCATTTAACTTTCAACATCAGTTCCATACATGGACACTATAATAATGTATTTGATTGTCTATTATGATAGAAATAGCTGACTGAGGGATGGAAGTGATAGTTCGGTGCGTTCATTAGTTAAAATAAAATCAAATACTATGCCATTATTGAATTTCCAAGTCTGCATTGATCTGCGATGTTTTCAGGAAATAAGCATTGTACATGCAGAGGTGAGACCAATGTTACATAGCCAATTTAGATAATGCATTTCTAATAGAGGGAGCAATTCTATCTCAAAACTCAAATAAGATAGATGTAAACAAAGTGTGGTAGATACAGAAGTAAGAAAGAAACAGCTGAGTTTGTACATGTTTTCTCTCCACAGATGCTGCCAGATCTACTGAGTTCCTGCAGCAATTTCTGTTTTCATGTGCTTCTTCTCTTTGTTTCACTTTCATATTTGAACAGTGTTTTGTCACATCCTCAGGATATTTGCTTTACAGTTGCTGAATTACCTCTGATACATAATGACAGTTGTTATGGGCATAAACAAGGTAGTCAAGATACTGAGACAACAAGTAAAATGAATGATTATTTAATCTGACTTTGGTGGTATCAGTTATGGTCAATGCATCATGTATTTCCACTAGAGAAACAGCCATAGACAATGGTTGCATTACTACATTTAATATGCATCTGCACATCTGCCCCTAAGCTCTACTTCATATCTTGTAACTTGAGATGCATTTCCTTTTCCTTTAATTAATTTTAAAATGGATTACTTTATATTATTCTGCATGCAACTGCCTGTGCCCGGTCGATTTGTCTGATATCCAAATGGAGTCCTTTTTCAGATTTTCACAATAATCATGATTGATGGCATTAGTTTCCATTTTCATGGAATTTTGGAATATTACAGTCATTGCCTTTACTATTTTTCTCTATGTTCCTTCAAGGTCCTTCCTCATCCTTAAAAGTATACCACCAGGAATTGGAGTTTTCTATCTCCTGTAATTAAAAAAAAATTGTTACTGAGATGAAAGAGTTGCAGCCAATCTCCTACCGACTTTATGATGGCGATCTGCTAATTTGCATCACTGCAGTCTTTGTGAAGAAAGTACCCCACCAGTGATGTTATGGAGGGAGTTTCAGGATTTTAACACCATGACAACGAAGGAATGGCGATGTAGCTCCAACTCAGGTTGGACCTGGAGGGGAACTTGTATTCCTGTGCATCCGCTGTCCTTGTCCTTCTATGTGGTGGTGGTCATAGGTTTGGAAGCTGCAGTCGAAGGAACTTGTTCAAGTTTCTGCAATGCATTTGTTGCGAAGTCAAAAGTGTGTATGGTCACTTAAGAGAGAAGTGCCTTTTCTGAGCTGAGAGATTGTGACAGCACATGTGTCTGTGACAAGCTGATAGGTGCACAGAGTGCGGAGAAGTGATATGTAACAGTCACCTTGGGATTGTGTTTTGATGTTAAGGCAACCAGATTTGAAGTTAACCAATTCACTTAAATTATGCCGAGGATACCAAAAAGCAATTAAATCTGATTGTATTGACACCATTGGACCAATGAGAGATTACAAGTCTTCATAGAGTCCCTACAGTTGGAAACAGACCCTTCAGCCCAACAAGTCCACAACGATCCTCCAAAAAGTAACCCGCCCAGACCCATTCCTCCACTCTATTTTCCAATATTGTACACCTGACTAGTGCACCCAACTTCCACATCCCTGAACACTACAGGCAATTTAGCATTGGCCAATTCACTTAACCAGTACATCTTTAGACTGTGGGAGGAAACCCATGCAGACACGGGGAGAATGTGCAAACTCCACACAGACAGTTGCCCCAGGCTGGAATTGAACCTGGGTCCCTGGCGCTGTAAGGTAGCAGTGTTAACCATTGAACTACTGTACTGCCCTTGGGTATGTAAAAGGGAAGGGAATTTTAAAAATTAGTCAGAGCCAACTGCCACCTGAAGAAATAAACATCTCAACACTCTCAAAGAAATCTCTCAGAAAGTAACATCTATTAAAGGTACCAAGGAATTTTATACAAAGACACTCGCAGTTAAAAAAAAGAAAAATCATAGAAGATGACCCAAGGAGAAGACAGCAATTCGGAACACCCGGATGAAAGACAGCATACGAGCCAGTATGGACTTTGAGAGATTAAGTTAATTTAATGTTTCTTAATTGTGTTATTAGAGCAGCATTTTTATATAATTGGGTTCAGGTAGTGACTAATTAAGGAAAAGGGAGCTCGGGTTTGTTAATAGTTTTTGTTTAGTGCTCACATTTAGAGTTAGGAAAATAAATTGTTTTTTTCTTTTTTTTGTACTTGTGCAATCTCCACCTCCACTAAGTTGGTGAATTCTCCACCACTGTTCATGTCTAGGTGGGCAGGATTTTGATTTGATCTTGGCTAGTTTGATCATTTAGTTCAATCTATAAAATGCTACTTCTGTATAGAGTCATAGAGTCAGAGATGTACAGCATGAAAACAGACCCTTTGGTCCAACCCGTCCATGCTGACCAGATATCCCAACCCAATCTAGTCCCACCTGCCAGCACCCAGCCCATATCCCTCCAAACCCTTCCTATTCATATACCCATGCAGATGCCTTTTAAATGTTGCAATTGTACCAGCCTCCACCACTTCTTCTGGCAGCTCATTCCAAACACGTACCACCCTCTGTGTGAAAAAGTTGAAAGTGGAGTCTGCATGAGTTAAAGCTTTACCAGGTTGGCACTTCATTTTTGGGTATGCCTGGTGTTCCCTTTTGCACTTCTCATTCAACCAGGGTTGATCCCCAGGCTTGATGGCAATGGTAAAGTGAAGTTTCTGGCAGAAAGGAGGTTACATATTGTGGATGAATATAATTCTACTGTTGTTTATGGCTCACAGTACCACATGGATACCCAATTTTGAGCTAATCAATGTACATTGACCTTGTTCCACTTGGCATGATTGCAATGCGACAGTGACCATTCCAACCAATGCAATATCAATATCAATGATTAACAACAATAGTGCTATTTCTGCTCTATAATTAATTTGCACTGACCACACGACACTCACATTTGGTGATTCCATGAACCCATAATAATTTACTATCTTATCAGATCACTGACTCTATATTGTAAGCTTTATCATTAAGGACCTCTATCTCTAACTTGTTGCTGCTAATGTTTCAATAAAATGAGATAAAATTTGCACCAAAGGAAAGACGAGTCACACAACTAAAGAAACTTCCACTTCAGTGTTGATTTCTGTTCAGCAGAGACAAATGAATATTGTGAGGTCAGGTGGGCCAATCACAGGCAGTAGGCTTTCGGAGCAACATGGTACAAATGCAGCTATAATGCCTCTAGTCTCCCAACTGCAGCAGCCTTCCTTCACTACCCCACAAAGTTGCATACTGCAAAAAAAACGAATTACCAAACTAAGTCAATCATATATCCGCTATGTTCTTATCATATGATTTTCCATTTTAGTCAACGTGAATTCAGCAGTAGCTCAGTAGTAGCATTCTCATTCTACAGGTGTAAAGTTTCCTGTGATACTATTATGAGAGAAAACAAGAAGTGCCTGGCATCTTGCCTAATATTTATCCATCAGTGACCACCACAAAACTGGTTTATTTGGTCACAACTATATTGCTGTTTGTTGGAGCTTGCTCTGTGCAAATTAGCAGCCATGTAACTTCCAACAAAGGCTCCATTTCAAAAATACACTGTTGACTGCAAAACACATCAGAACACTTTGAGATTGTGAATGTTGCTACATAAATGCAAGGTTTTTTGCCTTTTAAATCAGGAAGCATTTTGCCTTACTAAACAATACAAGAGTTAAAATCTACGAATGCTAGATATTTGAAGTAAAAAGAGGAAATGGTGGAACTAATCAGTTCAGGTTTTATCCATCAACCAGGTGAGAGGTTAGCGGCTCTACAGATGTTGCGAAACTTCCTAAATATTTCTATCATTTTGTAATTCCTATCCCATAATATCCGACTTCATTATTTCCTACTGGAACCAAAACTTGCAGTTAACTTGCAACCATACTCTGATAAATGACACAATATATCATTCAGTGCTCACATTTATGGTTTACAAAAGCTGTTTAGTGCCTTCCAAGTGAAAGTATTGTGTCTCACAGTTGTACAGAAACAGAAGAAATGCTGCAATTCAGTCCACAATGTACTAACACATACTGTGTGTTTGCTCATTGCTGCATCTCTCTAATAAAGATGTAATCTCTCACCATCTCAGTAAGAAAGGCAGCCAAAAACAATGTATGTTCGAGTGAGAGGCCAGTTTGTCCCTAATGGCAAAACAGCTACCAGGAATGCTCTATCAGTCTATGTGATAGTAAGGAACCGTGCATCTCTATTAGTGAGAGTGCCACAAGCAATGCTTCAGAACGTGTTGCAGTGCTAAGACTGTGCATCTCTATTAGAGTGTGCCATAAGCAACATTACATCTGAATGGGTTAGAGTGATGAAGCAATGCGTCACTGTCACTGATAGAAAGCCACAAGCAAAGATGCAGATGAGAGAGGACTGTGCGTGTTTGCCAGATTGAGTTGGTGCAGCTTCAAATCAAATAATTTGCCTTGATCACAGTAAAGTACAAACAGGAAAATGGAAGATTACCATTACCCTGTGCCCTGTCGACTAAGAACGTACACAATGTTACGCTTCCTAGTATGGTTAAACATATGTGCATCTATGGATAAAAAGTACTAATGCAATTAAAAAGTATTTCTAAGATACAGTGGAACATTAGCCCTTAACTACAAATATATATTTATGCATAGTGAGAATTTGCTGTATGGACATATTGGGTTGTAAAGGATTTACTATGTGATCACTTGTAAAGCCAAAAGATATTAAAAGAGACTATGCTTGAATTTCTATTTATTCAATAAGAAGTGCAGGAGAGAGAGAGAGAGAGAGAGAACCTGCACAGTTACCGCCTTTGCTGTTTGAAATCGTGTATCGCTGGACATCGGAGTGTATCTGGGAAAATTAACAAACAGTGAATTTCGCAACTAATCTTGGAGGAACCTGTTTGGGCGAAGTTCACAACACAGAATCAGATAAGTTAATTGTTGTTTTAAATCTGTCCAAGAGAAAGGCTGCAGTAGTGAGTACAATGGATTCTTTCTTGATTATATGTTTTTGGAGATAAGTCTCTTGATTAAACTTAAAATATAAGCCATAGCTATTAATTTAACCTGGGGCAGTGTTTGTAGAGGAATAATATGGCGTTATTTTCTGGGTCTGTAGATTGTGAAGGAGCAAAAATGGCCTTTGCAGTGATATGTACTTCTTGTCAGATGTGGGAGTTTAAAGAGAGTTTAAGGGTTACTGCGGATTATATCTGCCAAAAATGCTGTTGGATGTGAATCTTATCAGATCGAGTGGATTGGTTGGAGAGACAGATAGAAGCGATGAGGAATTTGCAACAGCAACAGTATGTGATGGATGGCAGTTATAGGAAGGGGGGTGGAAGTCTCAGATACAGTCACATCGATGGGTTAACTCCAGGAAGAGTAAGAGAGGTAGGCAGCTATTGCCGGAGTCTTTTGTGGATATACCCATTTCAAACAGGTATGCTGTTTTGGAAAATGTGGTAGGTGATGAATTCTCAGGGGAACATAGCACGAACAGCCAGGTTTCTGGTATTGAGACTGGCTCTAATGCAACGAGGGGTACATCGGCTTCCAAGAGATCAATTGTGTTAGGGGATTCTGTAGTGAGAGGTACAGACAGACGTTTCTGTGGCCAGGAGAGAAAAAGCAGAATGGTGAGTTGCTTCCCAGGTGCCAGGATCAAAGATGTCTCAGAGAGGGTGCAGAATGTTCTCACGGGGGAGAGGGGCCAGGAGGTCATTGTCCACATTGGAACGAATGACATAGGAAGGGAAAAGGTTGAGATTCTGAAGGGAGATTACAGAGAGTTAGGCAGAAATTTAAAAAGGAGGTCCTCAAGGGTAGTAATATCTGGATTACTCCCAGTGCTACGAGCTAGTGAGGGCAGGAATAGAAGGACAGAGCAGATGAATGCATGGCTGAGGAGCTGGTGTATGGGAGAAGGATTCACATTTTTGGATCATTGGAATCTCTTTTGGGGTAGAAGTGACCTGTACAAGAAGGACAGATTGCACCTAAATTGGAAGGGGACGAATATACTGGCAGGGAAATTTGCTACAACTGCTTGGGAGGATTTAAACTAGTAAGTTGGGGGGGTGGGACCAAGGGAGATAGTGAGGAAAGAGATCGCTCTGAGATGGATACAGTTGAGAACAGAAGTGAGTCAAACAAACAGTCAGGGCAGGCAGGGACAAGGTAGGACTAATAAATTAAGCTGCATTTATTTCAATGCATGGGGCCGAACGGGGAAGGCAGATGAACTCAGGGCATGGTTAGGAACATGGGACTGGGATATCATAGCAATTACGGAAACATGGCTCAGGGATGGGCAGGACTGGAGGCTTAAATGTTCCAGGATACAAATGCTACAGGAAGGATAGAAAGGGAGGCAAGAGAGGAGGGGGAGTGGCATTTTTGATATGGATAGCATTACAGCTGTGCTGAGGGAGATATATTCCCAGGAAGTTATTTGGGTGGAAATAAGAAAGGGATGATCACCTTATTGGGATTGTATTATGGACTCCCCCAATAGTCAGAGGGAAATTAAGAAACAAACTTGTAAGGAGATCTCAGCTATCTGTAGAATAATAGGGTAGTTATGGTAGGGGATTTTAACTTTCCAAACATCGACTGGGACTGTCATAGTGTTAAAGGTTTAGATGGAGAGGAATTTCTTAAGTGTGTACAAGACAATTTTCTGATTCAGTATGTGGATGTACCTACTAGAGAAGATATAAAACTTGACCTACTCTTGCGAAATAAGGCAGGGCAGGTGACTGAGGCATCAGTGGGGGCCACTTTGGGGCCAGCGACCATAATTCTATTCGTTTTAAAATAGTGATGGAAAAGGATAGACCAGATCTAAAAGTTGAAGTTCTAAATTGGAGAAAGGCCAATTTTGATGGCATTAGGAAAGAACTTTCGAAAGCTGATTGGAGGCAGATATTCACAGGTAAATGGGCAGCATTCAGAAATGAGATAACAAGGATCCAGAGAAAGTATATTCCTGTCAGGGTGAAAGGGAAGGCTGGTAGGCATAGGTAAAGCTGGATGACGAAAGAAATTGAGGGTTTGGTAAGAAAAAGGAGGCATATGTCAGGTATAGACAGGATAGATCGAGTGAATCCTTAGAAGAGTATAAAGAAAGTAGGAATATACTTAAGAGGGAAACCAGGAGGGCAAAACGGGGACATGAGATAGCTTTGGCAAATATAATTAAGGAGAATCCAAAGGGTTTTTACAAATATATTAAGGACAAAAGAGTAACTAGGGAGAGAAGAGGGCCTCTAGGGAGTGTTGCTGAACAAAGAGACCTTGGAGTGCAGGTTCATAGCTCCTTGAAAGTGGAGTCGCAGGTAGATAGGATAGTGAAGAAGGCATTTGGTATGCTTTCCTTTATTGGTCAGAGTATTGAGTACAGGAGTTGGGAGGTCATGTACAGGACATTGGTTAGGCCACTGTTGGAATTCTGGTCTCCTTCCTATCGGAAAGATGTTGTGAAACTTGAAAGGGTTCAGGAAAGATTTACAAGGATGTTGCCAGGATTGGAGGATCTGAGCTACAGGGAGAGGTTGAACAGGCTGAGGCTGTTTTCCCTGGAGCATTTGAGGCTGAGGGGTGACCTTATAGAGGTTTACAAAATTATGAGGGGCATGGATAGGATAAATAGACAAAGACTTTTTCCTGGGGTCGGGGAGTCCAGAACTAGAGGGCATAGGCTTAGGGTGAGAGGGGAAAGATATAAAAGAGACGTAAGAGGCAACTTTTTCACACAGAGGGTGGTACATGTAAGGAATGAGCTTCCAGAGGATGTGGTGGAGGCTGGTACAATTGCAATATTTAAGAGGCATTTGGATGGGTATATGAATAGGAAGGGTTTGGAGGGATATGGGCTGGGTGCTGACAGGTGGGACTAGTTTGGGTTGGGATATCTGGTTGGCATGGACGGGTTGGACCAAAGTGTCCATTTCCATGCTGTACATCTCTATGACTCTAAGAAGTGACTATAGAAAGTAATGTCCAGCAAAGGGTGGAGTTTCGTTGCTTTCACCTTTGAGGAAACAGAGCTGAAAAACTCTAATGAAAAGGGTTTGTGCTTCCATAGCACAGTTTCTAAAATGAGGTAATGAATGTTTTATCAGTAAAAATCTCAAAGCCGGGGGGCAGCTTTTGGAAAAGTTTGCACAGACAAGCAGTATGGTCTCCATCAACAAGAGTCAGAGGTGCAAGTTGAAACACTACTCTCTATATCACTTGCCTTGAATTTCAGGACTCATAACTATTTCTCAGCGGAGTCTGAAATCTAGTCTGATTCTTTCCATTATTCTGTGACTGCCACAATTGCATCTCGTTGATCGGCAATCAAAGAAACTGTGAGCAGTTTCGATAGGCATATGGAGGATAGTGGGCTAGTGTAGGTTAGGTGGGCTTGGATCGCGCAACATCGAGGGCCAAAGGGCCTGTACTGCGCTGTATTTTTCTATGTTCTATGTTCTAAGTAAGACATTTACGCTCTGGTGCAGCTTGTGGCGTGGTGGGGCTTGATTAGCACACATCTCTGGAAGCTGTTCAGAGACAGTTTGCTCGTATGGAGTAGTTGTCTTATAAGGAAAGGTTAAAGAGGTTGAGATTATTCCCACTGGAGTTAAGAAGAATGAAAGGTGATCTCAGTGAAACACATAGGATTCTTAAGGGGCTTGACAGGGTAAATGCTGACCTACTCCTGTTCTTATTTCTTATAGTTTTACAGTCACATGTCCTATACTATGATGGATAGAGTTGCTGCCGTTGAAGCTTTCTCTTTCTCAAGGATATGCTGGCAACAATGGTTCTTCTAATTCTTCCTAGTTTAATTTGTTTAAAATGTGCTCAGGGTGCAACTCAAAAGATGAAGTCACCCTCTCCCTGCTCCATAAATTGGGAGATTCACTGAGATGGTGGGGCTGCTGATGTCATTGCTGAAGGACAACATGTCAGCCATCAAGCCTCAAGGAGCCTGTCCATTGTCATTCATTGAACTGTAAGTGGGGCCGCTGGATCTTTAATTGTTCTGGCTATTTCAAGTATTTAAAATCGTGTTGGGAATCTACTTCCAATGTGAAGCGAGCTCAGAACTCTAAAGTTCTTCCACCATAATCAGAAAAGATCCAGTGTTAACTGAAAAGGTATAATTTATTTTAGACAGGATAAGGATCAAAAGCAAAATAGAGTCTTTGTTAGTGGGGAGAGACACAAATCCCCTGAAAGGCATAGACTGACAGATTGTTGAACAGTAAAATAATTAAGGGTTAAGGGGAGAGGGCGGATAAGTGGAGCTGAGTCCACGAACAGATCAGCCATGATCTTAATGAATGGTGGAGTGAGCTTGAACGACCAGATAGCCTAGTCCTGCTCCTCTATTTTTTTCTGTTCATATTAAAGGAACCTTGTGAGCCCATTCAATATATCGGTTCCAAAACCAAAATGAATCACAGCTGGGGAGCTGCATGAAGAATGAGCAGCAGGCACTATTTAGCAATGGCCCTGATACAAGGTTCCATTAGGACCGCAGTCTGCCTTGCCCCTTGGAAAGCCGGACATTTTAAGCATTTCTAAGTCTTTATCCCAAACACAGACAAAAGCCTTTAATGAAGAGGACCAATTGAGAAATAAAAGTCTCAGAAAGCACAGAAGTCACCTTTACTTAGTGAAGGCATGGATTCAAAATGCAGGTATCAGGGTGGAGGTCCTGCCCAGTGAGAGAAGCCAATTGATGTCAGCCAGGTGTTGGCAACTCTCACGCTCTCAGAGGCGTCGTGGAGGGCAGGGCTGCTAGAAGAAGGACTACCATGTTTGCCAGGTCCAAGGTGTTAGAGGATGAACTTTGTTCTGAGGTTGGGTGGGGAGGGAACGGCCACAGGGGGAGTCAGGCAGGCTGGTCAGAAGATGGCGGTCAGTGGTCATGCCTCTGCCTAATTTCTATGCCCTCAACTGCGCACAAATCAATGCAAACGGAGGGAGCTGCCAACCCCAGCTCTACCCTGTCTGACAGCACTTCCAGAACCCAGATAGTTGTAGCCCAAGAAAGAACAGGTCACTCATTATATGCTTATTAACTATTTCAAAGGTTTTATGTGGAAGTAGGACAGGAAATTCATACATGGGTCTTTCCCGCCAAACTTTACTTTGGTAGAGACAGGAAGGCATTGGGAATTGATCCCAACAAAAATGCACACCTAGTTTTCCAGGCCTCCCACCTCCTTCCCAACAACATTTGAATGTGGAAGGTTCTGCCCATTTGCTGCATTATCTATATCCCTGTGGTGAATGCCTCTCTTGACTCTAAGCAATCTTGGCCCTCAGCTTTAAATAAACAGATTTTTTTAAAAAATCACGGAAGTCACAACAACTTCAAGAAGTTCAACATCATCAAATGAACAAAGCAGTACATTTGATCAGCATCTGATCCACGAGTTTAAATATTCAATCCCTCACCCCACTAACATATAGACTGAAATAATTACATTCAAGCGTTGCACCATATGGTACCAATCTGTCACAGAAACATTAGTACAGCTCGTTCTGCTATAACATACATTTTGTCATCGCGAATCAACCCTCATGTGATCGAAGAATTGTGGATGTTGTTTGGATTATGTGAACTTTCTGCTGAATGGGTATATCAATTTTCTATTAGCGATCTTCTATAGTGGTTTTCCATAGTGTGAGTTTCTATAGTGTGAGATTGCAAAGAAACATAACTATCGCATTCATAAAGACATAGAATCCCTACGGGTGGAAACAGGCCATTTGGCCCAACAAGTCCACACCGACCTTCCAAAGAGCATCCCACCCAGACCCATTCCCCATCCCTATTATTTTCCATTTCTCCTGACTAATGCACCTAATGTACACATCCCAAGGGCAATTTAGCATGGTCAATTCACCTAACCGGCACATCTTTGGACTGTGGAAGGAAACTGGAGCACTCGGAGGAAACCCACACAGACAAGTGGAGAATGTGCAAACTCCACACAGACAGTCATAGAGTCATAAATGTAGACATGTAGAGCATGGAAACAGACCCTTCGGTCCAACTTTCCCAGGCCACCAGATTTTTTTTTTGTATTTCAAAAATATACTTTATTCATAAAATAATTTGATGGTCTGCACAGTTGGTCATGCCATACATATGTAAACATGTACATACAGAGATCAGAATTTATCATTTTTATACAGGTCTGTACATTTTTCAATCATTTGCCCATATGATTAGCTGAGGCGTCAGCAGAGCCCAAATGACTGCATGGGCCCCCTGTTCTTCGTTAGGCAGGCAGATGTTACACAGTGGTCTTTCCCCACTGCGCTTCAGCGCGTCCCTCAACACGTAGTCCTGGACCATGGAATGTGCCAGTCTGCAACACTCAGTCGGGGTCAACTCCTTCAGCTGGAAGATCAGCAGGTTTCGGACCACCCAGAGAGCGTCCTTCACCGAGTTGATGATCCTCCAGGCACAGTTGATGTTCGTCTCGGTGTGTGTCCCGGGGAACAGACCGTAGAGCACAGAGTCTTGCGTCACGGCGCTGCTTGGGATGAACCTCGACAAACACCACTACATTCCTCTCCAGACTTCCTCTGCATAGGCACATTCCAGAAGGAGGTGTGTGACAGTCTCGTCCCCCCCGCAGCCGCTTCGAGGGCAGCGTGCGGTGCGGCTGAGAGTCCGGGCGTGCATAAAGGATCTCACAGGCAGAGCCCTTCTCACCACCAGCCAAGCCATGTCTTGGTGCTTGTTGGAAAGTTCTGGCAATGAGGCATTCTGCCAAATGGCTTTGACAGTCTGCTCAGGGAACAGCTCGATAGGATCCGCCCTCTCCTTTTCCCGAAGGGTCTCAAGGACACTAGGTGCTGACCACGTCCTGATGGACTTGTGGTCAAAGGTGTTTTTCTTCATAAATTTCTCCACGAAGGACAGGTGATACGGAACGGTCCAACTACTTGGAGCATTCCGCGGCAGCGAGGCCAGGCCCATCCTTCGCAACACCGGGGACAGGTAGAACCTCAGTACGTAGTGACACTTGGTGTTTGCGTACCAGGGATCCACGCACAGCTTGATGCAGCCACACACAAAGGTGGCCATCAGGGTGAGGGTGGCATTGGGTGTATTTTTTCCCCCGTTGCCCAGATCTTTATACAGTGAGTCCCTTCAGATCTGGTCTATCTTTGACCTCCTTATAAACTGGAATATGGCCCGGGTGACTGCAGCGGCACAGGTTCTGGGAATAGGCCAGACCTGTGCCACGTATAATAGCAATGACAGTGCCTCACACCTGATGACCAGGTTTTATCCCGCGATGGAGAGCGACCGTAGCTTCCATCTGCCCAGTTTCTGCCTCACTTTGCTGATACGCTCCTCCCAAGACTTGGCGCACGCCCCAGCCCCTCCGAACCAAATACCCAGCACCTTCAGGTGGTCGGTCCTGACGGTGAAGGGGATCGAGGATTGGTCGGCCCAGTTCCCGAAGAGCATGGCCTCGCTCTTGCCTCGGTTTACCTTGGCCCCCGAGGCCCGTTCGAACTGGTCACAAATGCACATGAGTCTGCGCACGGACAGCAGATCCGAGCAGAAAACGGCGACGTCATCCATGTACAGGGAGGCCTTAACCTGCAGGCCCCCGCTGCCAGGAATAGTCACCCCTCTCAGACTCGCATCCTTCCTGATGGACTCGGCAAATGGCTCTATGCAGCACACAAACAAGGCAGGAGAGAGGGGGCAGCCCTGCCTGACTCAACCAGATATCCCAACCCAATCTAGTCCCACCTGCCAGCACCCAGCCCATATCCCTCCAAACCCTTCCTAGTCATATACGCATCCAGATGCCTTTTAAATGTTACAATTGTACTAGCCTCCACCACTTCCTCTGGCAGCTCATTCCACACACGTACCACCCTCTGCATGAGAAAGTTGCCCCTTGTAGGTCCCTATTATATCTTTCCCCTCTCACTCTAAACATATGCCCTCTAGTTCTAGACTTCCCCACTCCAGGGAAAAGACGTTGTTTATTTATCCTATCCATGCCCTGCTTGATTTTATAAAATAATATAAGGTCACACCTCAGCCTCTGTCACTGGAATCAAACCCTGGTACCTTGCGCTGTGAGGCAGTAGTGCTAACCACTGAGCCACGGCACCGCATTATAGCAGAACAACCTGTAGATGTCTATATATAATTTAGCGCCATCCACAACAATTATGTACACCAAGTATATGTGTCATACTTCAGAAAGATGAAATGTCACAAATCTGAAACATTGGGGGAATTCATCCCTGCCCTTTAGTGCCATGGGCAGTGATGCGAAATTAAGAAGCCACAGCAAGAATGAAAAGAAAATTAGTCCTCGACATTCAGAAAAGTCCAAATTCCCCTGGAGGTTTACTTGGCTTGGTGAGAATCTTGCTGGTAAATGATGACCAGCTTATTTTCATGCATTTGTACTTTATTATTAGCGCACCTTGCATCATTTATGTGTGGTTTGTGATTCTCCCAGGCACTTGTGAGAGATTACATAGCACCAATTTCCAGCTTGTAAGTTAGAGCATATACCTGGAAGACAAGGCCTCATTGATCGCTTCTTTGGGACTCCATATTCACCCTCATTCACTGAGATCCCATGGCATGCTCCATGGGCATCAATCATCTACAGAGGCCAACACTGGCACAATACCAGCTTCTCTATATCATGGCCTACCTTGGACCAACTCAGAATATACTTCAGCATTTCAATACTGCACTTGCAATGCCCTTGCCAGGTTGCTTTATGTGCAGAGGCACACGTATGTCATATATCTGAACAAAATGCTTCTTCGGCTGTTAGCATGTTTTACTCGCTTTGTACTTACTTGAATGCCCCAGAATCTCTGCCTTGTCCTGCCTTTTACTGCATTGCTGCTGAATTGAAAACTGACAGGCTCATACCTCAAGGTTGACTTGCTTTTAATGCAGAAAGAAGTTCAGGCATCTGGACATGCTTGCCAGCACTGAACAGTCAAAAGGACAGATATGGTGTCTACTGCACTGTGATAATATAAATATAACACCTATAGCATATGCCAGCAACTTCCATGGCTAAAAATATTCCCTGTACTTCAATCAAACAGTCACAGAGTCATAGAGATGTACAGCATGAAAACAGACCCTTTGGTCCAACATGTCCATGCTGACCAGATAGTCTAAATTAATCCATATGCCAACATTTGGCCCATATCCCTGAATATTGTAATTATACCACCTTCCACCACTTCCTCTGGCAGCTTATTCCATACATATACCCTCTCTACATGAAAATGTTACCTCTCAGGTCCCTTTTAAAACTTTCCCCTCTCACCTTAAACTTATGCCCTCTGGGTTTTGGACTCCCCTACTATGAGGAAAGGACCTTGTCTATTTACCCTATCCATGCCTCTCATGATTTCATAACCTTCTAAGTTCACCCCTCAGCCTCCAATGCTTCAATGAAAACAGCTCCAGCATTTCCCTATAGCTCAAACCATCTAATCCTGGCAACATCCTTGTAAATTTCAAGTTTCACAACATTTTTCCTATAGTAGGGAGACTATAATTGAATGCAGTATTCCAAAAGTGGCCTAACCAATGTCCTGTACAGCAGCAACATGACCTCCCAACTCCTATACTCAATGCGCTGACCAATAAAGGCAAGCATACCAAACACATTCTTCACTACGCTGTTTACCTGTGATTCCACTTTCAAGGAACAATGAACCTGCACTACAGGGTCTCTTTGTTCAGCAACACTCCACAGAACCTTACCATTAAATGTATAAATGCTGCCCTGATTTGCCTTTCCAAAATGCAGCACCTCACATTTATCTAAAATAAACTCCATCTGCCACTCCTCGGCCCATTGGCCCAAATGATAAAGATCCCGTTGTACTCAGAGAATCTTCTTCACTCTCCACTACTCCACCAATTTTAGTGCTATCTGCAAACTAACTAACCATACCTCCTATTTTCACATCCAAATCATTTACATACATGACAAAAAGTAGTGGACCCACCACTGGTCAAAGGCCTCCAGTACAAAATGCAGTCCTCCACCATCACCTTCTGTCTCATCCGTTTGAGCCAATTTTGTATCCAAATGGCTAGTTCTCCCTGTATTCCATGAGGTCTAACCTTGCTGATCGGTTTACCATACAGAACCTAGTCTAATGCCTTGCTGAAGTCCATATAGACAACACCATTACACTCTTCATCAATCTTCTTTGTCACTTCTTCAAAAAACTCAATCAAATTTATGAGGCATGATTTCCTGTGTACAAAGCAAAATTGACTATCACTAATTAGTTCTTGCCTTTCCAAATACATGTAAATCCTGTCCCTCAGGATTCCCTTCAACAACTTGCCCGTCATTGATGTCAGGCTCACTGGGCTATAGTCCATACCACTTTCCTAAATAGTCACCCTCCAGTCTTCTAGTACCTCACTCTTTGTTATTGATGATATATGTCTGAAAGTCTAAGGGAAGCATCCTTTTTTGAACAATGGGGGTCTACAGGCAGTCAGGTGGTGCCACCACATTCAAATAAGTGCATCATCTGATCTGAATGTTGGCCATGGTCAGTCAAACACTTGTTGCAATCAGGATTCAAAAATCCATGGCATTCCAGTCATGGGTTTGGACGTAGTCAGTCCTGCAGGCCAAATTGTACCAGACTGGGCATCCCAGGTAAGTCAGTCGGAGAGCTGTCAAGTTATCAGTCAGAGGGTCGGGCCATTCTTGGGTCAGGGCTGTCCTCACAAGTCATTCCAGGCAGTGTCAGAGTTGAAAAACGTGGCGCTCGAAAAGCACAGCAGGTCAGGCAGCATCCGAGGAGCAGGAGAGTTGACGTTTCGGGCTTTAGCCCTTCATCGAGAATGCTCATCAGTCCAAGGGGTGTGGGACACAATAAGACCCGGGTAATAAATGTGAAGGAAAGTTTTTGGGGACAGTCCATGTTGTTTTAGGGAAAGCAGGACATGACCATATGGAGATGGAACTCATCACACTGGAACATAGAAGGAATAAAGACTGTGAAAAAGGAAATCTCCAAACACCCCATGGGAGGGCACGGGGTTCTCCGTGAGGAGAGATTTCACACGTCAGAAACAACCTGGCTTCAGTGAAGGGGACAGTGATATTGATAGGAGGTATGGAATGAAGTAGGCCAGGGATTGAGGGAGAGGAATGGGGATATTGACTGTCAATTAAAAGGGGTTGATAGGAATGCAAGGAGCCTCAAAAGTGGTGGGGTTGACAAGGACAGCTAATCTAAAAGTAATATGAAATGTGGGGTGGAATTATGATTTTCAAATGGAGCTTGTAAGTTTCTCTCTCAGGTTTACGAACTAGATAGCATTTCCATTTGGACCAAATCTGAACTGGACAATAAGAATGAAAAGTGGCTGTCACTAGACTCCCATGGTATAAGTTTGCACTGCTTGTCTGCAGAGGTAAGGTCTACTTGTGAGTGATGTGAGATCCTTTGAGGGTAACTGCATTAATCAGGCTTCCATAGAATCATCACTAACACACATTGGCTATGAAATTACTCTGCATGTGCAGTCCATGGATTGACCAACAATGCAGATCACAAACTTTGGTCACAAGCAATCCTGACTGAGCCATTGATCATGACAAATTAATTCTAGTAGTCTCTGAGAAGTGGACATAATCACAGGAAAACTTAAAAGTGTCACCTGTGTCACCTTTTCTCAAACACATTCTAAAGTTCTCAAGGTGTGCGAGCTGCTTTCCTCTCGCAGTGAACTATAAGCACATGAGAACACAGACTCATATATTCAACACTGCATTTGTTCAACAACTGGGGTTGGGGTGAAGGAAGGTCTCATCTTTCCACAGTTACCATATCCCAAAGATGTTTCTTGACATGGCTTGTGCCACATACATCTGCAGAAGGTATATAAGCCTGAAGTCCATGGAAAGGTGTCACATTGCCTTCCTTCTTGGAGGACCCCATGCCATATTGCATCACCATCAATGACCAAACCTCCCTTCAGTGTGGTATTGTTTGCTCACATCATTCAGAAGCTGTTCTATGTCAGATGATACGCCACAGAGGATCAGTGCACCCATCCCAAATGAATCCAGCAATAGTGACTGTCCTGATCACTGTTGCAGTCACATAAAAACAAACAGGACATGCAAAGATTTGGGAATAACAGCAAAGTCCTATCCCTGGCAGTAAGCTTCCAGTGGGAGAGTGCACAGCAAAACTTCCTGTCAGGGTGTGAAGGAGGTCAAAAAGAATCAGCATTCACCATCCTCAATGTTGTTTCCTCCAAATTTTGAAAACTACAGTGCAGGCACAGATTGATGATGTCCCAGGATACCATTACAGAACTGTGTCACCTGCAGTCTAAACTTGCAATCTAAAGATGAGGTTCCAATGCTTGGATCCCTGCTGGGGCATTGCAGTAAGTTCTGGACTGTGTCCCACATAATTCTGGTATTCCCTATGGTGTGCACCTGGAGCAGGCAAAGACAGGATGGTATAGATGTTGAAAAGCTGAGAGAGCAGCAGCAGTTTTCCAAACAGGAAGATGAGGACATTGATTGGGAGAAACATCACTTTCAGCATGATAGCATACTGACTTAACTGAGAAATGAGTTGATAATTGAGCCCCACTGTTCCACAAGCTGTTACAAATGTCTAACCACCCAATTAAACCACTAAAATGATCGGTTTGCCTCTCTGGCTGCTTTTCAGGATAAAAGCAATTCACAGCAGGTTTCATCAGTAATAAGAAAATAAATATGATCCAATGCCCAGACTGCCATAGCTGGGGGGGGGGGGGGGCATGGGGACTGTGCAGAATCTGAACCATTGTAGACTCTGAAGGAACTGTCCAGGGAGTTAAAGATTCCATTGGGCAATTCCTTGACACTTGGAGCCCCTTGAAAGTATCCATTCAAAGCAGAAATTTAGGACAGTTCTGATGAAATTAAGTAAATAGTTAGGAAAACTTAGATGATTAAATATTATATAATATTATTAGTAATATTAAATACTAGGGATGTCTCAAAGTCTGGCTGCAGAGCATTCTAAAGGGGGAGGAGAGGGTGAATGCTGTCGTGGTACGAAGTTTGCAGGGGGCACGGTGGCTCAGTGGTTAGTACTGCTGTCTCACAGCAACAGGGTCCCAGGTTTGATTCCAGCCTTGGGGTGACTGTCTGTGTGGAGTTTGCACATTCTCCCAGTGTCTGCGTGGATTTCCTCCATGTGCTCCGGTTCCCTCCCTCAGTCCAAAGTTGTGCAGGCCAGGTAAATTGGCTATGCTAAATTGCCCACAGTGTTAGGTGCTTTAGTTACAGGGAAATGGGTCTGGGTGGGTTACTCTTTGGAGGGTCGGTGTGGGCTGGTTGGTCCGAAGGGCCTGTTTCCTCACCGTAGGGAATCTAATTTATATGTCAGTACTGAGAGCTTGGGTTAAAAAAAAAAGAGATCCTGCAACAGGAATTGAGAGAGTTAGGTAGTAGATTCTAGATTAGAGTGGTGCTGGAAAAGCACAGCAGTTCAGGCAGCATCCGAGGAGCAAGAAAATCGACATTTTGGGCAAAAGCCCTTCATCAGAAATACAGGCAGAGTGCCTGCCGGGTGGAGAGATAAATGAGAGGAGGGTGGGGGTGGGGAGAAAGTAGCATAGAATATAATAGGTAAGTGGGGGAGGAGATGGAGTTGATAAGTCAGGGAGGAGGGTGGGGGAAGGTAGCAAAGAGTACAATGGGCGGATGGGGTTGGGGATGGAGGTGATAGGTCAGAGTGGAAGGTGGAGTGATACATGGAAAGGAAGATAGGCAGGTAGGACAGGTCATGGGGACAGTGCTGAGCTGGAAGTTTGGAACTGGGGTGAGGTGGGGGAAGGGGAAATGAGGAAACTGGTGAAGTCCACATTGATGTCCTGGGGTTGAAGTGTTCCGAGGCAGAAGATAAGGCGTTCTTCCTCCAGGCGTCAGGTGGTATGGAAGCGGTGGTGAAGGAGGCCCAGGACCATGTTCTCAGCAGAGTGGGAGGGGGAGTTGAAATGTTGGGCCACAGGGCGGTGTGGTTGATTGGTGCGGGTGTCCCAGAGATGTTCCCTAAAGCGCTCTGCTAGGAGGTGTCCAGTCTCCCCAATATAGAGGAGATCGCTTCGGGAGCAACGGATACAATAAATGATATTGGTGGACGTGCTCTGCCCCCACTCCTAGCTCCACACCCTCACCGGGTCCCAGATCCCAGCCCTGCCGAGTTTTCACCATTCCTCCAGACTTCCCCTTCACTAAGGATGAACGATCAGTCCTCAGCAAAGGATTCACCTTCACCCCCCTCCACCCACACATCAATGAATTTAATACACGCCGTAATGTCGAACACTTCTCCCGCCGCTTCCGAGCTTACTTTCACAATCAGGACTCCCGCCCACTTTCTGAGGACCCCATCGCCCACCTCCAACACACTCCATCCACCTGGACACCCCATGCCGGCCTATTACCCGTCCTCGACCTCTTCATTTCCAACTGCCTCTGGGACCTTAGCCGCCTCAACCCGTCTACCCCCCCTCCCCCACTCTAAACTCTCGCCCTCACAACACGTAGCCCTCCACTCCCTCTGCTCCAATCCCGACCTCACCATCAAGCCAGCAGATAAAGGGGGCGCAGTGGTAGCCTGGCGCACTGACCTCTACACCGCTGAAGCCAAACGCCAACTCGAGGACACCTCTTCCTACCGCCCCCTCGACCATGACCCCACCCCCATCACCAAACCATCATCTCCCAGACCATACAGAACCTCATCACCTCAGGAAATCTCCCACCCACAGCTTCCAACCTCATAGTCCGGGAACCCCACGCCGCCCGGTTATACCTCCTTCCAAAGATCCACAAGCCTGACCACCCTGGTCCTATTGTCTCAGCATGCTCCTGTCCCACTGAACTTATCTCTACCTACCTTGACACTGTCCTATCCCCCCTAGTCCAGGAACTCCCCACATACGTTCGAGACACCACCCATGCCCTCCATCTCCTCCAAGACTTCCGTTTCCCCGGCCCCCAACGCATCATCTTCACCATGGATAACCAATCCCTCTACACCTTCATCCGCCATGACCAGGGCCTCCAAGCTCTCTGTTTCTTCCTCTCCTGGTGTCCCCAACAGTACCCTTCCACCGACACTCTCATTTGTTTGGCTGAACTGGTCCTCACCCTTAACAATTTCTCCTTCGAATCCTCCCATTTCCTCCAGACCAAAGGGGTAGCCATGGGCACCCATATGGGCCGCAGCTATGCCTGTCTCTTTGTTGGCTACGTAGAACAGTCCATCTTCCGTAGTTACACCGGCACCACTCCCCACCTCTTCCTCCGCTACATTGATGACTGCATTGGAACCACCTTGTGCTCCCGTGAGGAGGTTGAGTAATTCATCAACTTCACCAACACATACCACCCTGACCTTAAATTTATCTGGACCATCTCTGACACCTCCCTCCCCCTCCTGGACCTCTCCATTTTTTACAAACCCACCAACCCCCACAGCTACCTGGATTACACCTCTTCCCACCCTACCTCCTGCAAAAATGCCATTCCATATTCCCAATTTCTCCACCTCCGCCGTATCTGCTCCCAGGAGGACCAGTTCCACCACAGAACACACCAGATGGCCTCCTTCTTTCGAGACCGCAATTTCCCTTCCCACGTGGTTAAAGATGCCCTCCAACACATCCAGTCCACATCCCGCCCTTTCGCCCTCAAACCCCACCCCTCCAACCATAACAAGGACAGAACCCCTCTGGTGCTCACCTTCCACCCTACCAGCCTTTGCATAATCCAAATCATCCACCGACATTTCTGTCAACTCCAAACGGACCCCACCACCAGGGATATATTTCCCTCCCCACCCCTTTCTGCCTTCCACAAAGACCATTCCCTCCATGACTACCTGGTCAGGTCCATGCCCCCCTACAACCCACCCTCCCACCCTGGCACCTTCCCCTGCCACCACAGGAATTGCAAAACCTGCACCCACACCTCCATCCAAGGCCCCAAAGGAGCCTTCCACATCCATCAAAGTTTCACCTGCACATCTACCAATATCATTTATTGTATCCGTTGCTCTCGATGTGGTCTCCTCTACATTGGGGAGACTGGACACCTCCTAGCAGAGCACTTTAGTGAACATCTCTTGGACACCCGCACCAATCAACCACACTGCCCTGTGGCCCAACATTTCAACTCCCCCTCCCACTCAGCCAAGGATATGGAGGTCCTGGGCCTCCTTCACCGCCGCTCTCTCACCACCCGATGCCTGGAGGAAGAACGCCTCATCTTCTGCCTCAGAACACTTCAACCCCAGAGCATCAATGTGGACTTCACCAGTTTCCTCATTTCCCCTTCCCCCACCTCACCCCAGCTCCAAACTTCCATCTCAGCACTGTCCCCATGACCTGTCCTACCTGCCTATCTTCCTTTCCACCTATCCACTCCACTCTTCTCTCTGACGTATCACCCTCATCCCCACCCCCATTCACCCATTGTAACTGTTTGCTATCTTCCTCCACCCTTCTCCCTGACCTATCACCTCCATTCCCCTCCCACTCACCTATTATACTCTATGCTACTTTCTCCTCACCCCCACCCTCCTCTCATTTATCTCTCCACCCTTCAGGCAGTCTGCCTGTATTCCTGATGAAGGGCTTTTGCCCGAAACGTCGATTTTCCTGCTCCTCGGATGCTGCCTGAACTGCTATGCTTTTCCAGCACCACTCTAATCTAGAATCTGGTTTCCAGCATCTGCAGCCCTTGTTTTTACCTAGAGTTAGGTAGTAGAATAAAAAGGAAGACGACAAAGGTTGTAATCTTCAGAGAGCCAGAAGCTGAATACAGAAATCAGAAGAGAGGTCAGATGAAAGTGTGGCTAAAGGAATGGTGTAGGTGGAAGGTCTTTACATTTCTGGATCACTGGCACAGCTTCAGAGTTAGGTGGGACCTGTACAAGTTGGAAGGGTTGTACCTGAACCATAATGTGAAGTTTGCTCGCGCTGTTCGAGAGGTTTTAATCTAATGGGGCAAGTGGATGGGCACATAGTAAAGTCATGAGCAAGGTCCAATCAGGTATAGAAGGAATGTTTGACCAATCTAGCAGGTGGAGAAGAAAAGGGCTGGATAAGGCACACATGGAGGGGTAGGGTCTAGAAAGCTAAATTGTATCTATTTTAATGCAAGGAGCTTGACTCATAAGGCAGATGAACTTAAGAGTGTTGATCAGCATGGGGGAATATGATATTGTTGCAATCATTGAGACATATTGAAGGAAGGATAGGACTGGCAGCTCGACATTCCCGGGTAAAATAAGTTTCAGATGTGATCTGGAGAGTGGGGGGTTGGAGGGACGGGGGGGAGGGTTAAGAAAGGTGGTGACATTAATATTCATGGTTGCTGTTGATCCAGGACACACAACAGCAAATATGGGCTCAGATTAAAGCCTAATGTCTTAAGACCTTCTTAAAGACTTAAAACTGCGTATTATTTTATCTGCCTTTGTGTACCAGACACTATTCCCCTCGTAAATTTGTCAGTGTTTGTGTGTGGGTCTGATGTTGCATCCTTACTTTCTCATATTTAGCTTATAACATTGAGGAACTCAAAAGGGATTACACAGTTTGGAGAACTGAGAAGCCCCTCTTGGAGTCTCCAGGGGACTGGTGGGAAACAGTCGAGAGGAACATCAAAAGGTTCTTTATCCTCAAGGGTGTTCAGAAGGCAGGAGAGGGAGATGGGGAAAACTGTCCAACTCCATAAAAGCATGCAGAACCTACTCCTGCTGTAGACAATTGGGGTCAATGTCACTGAGCTTCTCCAGCAGGTGAGGAGTCAGCTAGCCTCGCTCTTTGCTTCAGAGGCCTCCAAGGTAATCTACTGATCCAGGGTCCGCACAATGGAGCAGGATGAGACAGCTTCCCGTTTCTTTTTCAGAAGGTGCACAATGAGAGCTCTGTGCTCAGCAGCCTGAAGGAAGAAGATGGCTCAATAACATCATCTCAGTCTGATGTCCTGAGGATCAGCTAATCCTTTTACACCATATTGGATGGCATGAAGCCCACAGACAGCAAGGAATCCCTGTCGCTCCTGTCCTCCATCACGGAGGTCTTAGATAACAGCATGTGGGAAAGACTAGACCAGCCGCTATCTCTGGATGAGCTGACCAGGACCCTTGAGTCCTTAGAAAAGAATATAACTCCCAGAAGTGACGACTTACTGGCTGAGTCGTATTCAACTCTGTGGGACCTGATTGGTCAGGATCTGCTGGAAGAGTATGACAGTAAGCTTCTGTTAGGAAAGGTATCCATGAGGAAATGTATCATCACCCTCATCTACCAGCAGAAGGTTGAGAGGGAAGAAAGTAGAAATTGGCAACCAATCTCATTGCTGAATGCAGATTGTGAAATCCTGTCAAAGGTCATCGCCAACTGAGTCAGACCTATTCTGCAATCAGTGATTCAGTCCGACCAAACCTGTGCTGTACCGGGCAGCGTGATCTCAGAGTCTTGCACTCCTCGGAGATATGATCACCTACGTGCTGTACAGGGGGCCCGATCTCCCTGCAACAGGATGGCAAAGAGGGGCCACGAAACATCTTTGGCACAGTCCTAGAGAGGTACAGCACAGAAACAGACCCTTCTGTCCAACTCGTCCATGCCAACCAGATATCCCAATCTCTGGATGTCAGAGCTAATCTAGTCCCACTTGCCAGCACTCAGCCCATATCCCTCCAAACCCTTCCTATTCATATACCCATCCAGATGCCTTTTAAATGTTGCAATTGTACTAGCCTCCACCACTTCCTCTGGCAGCCTATTCCAGACACGCAACACCATCTGCATGAAAAAGTTGCCCCTTAGGTCTCTTTTATATCTTTCCCCTCTCACCCTAAACCTATGCCCTCTAGTTACGGACTCCCCCACTCCAGGGAAAAGACTTTGTCTATTTATCCTATCCATTCCCCTCAAGATTTTATAAACCTCTATAAAGTCACCCCTCAACCTCAGATGCTCCAGGGAAAACAGTCCCAGCCTATTCAACCTCTCCCTATAGCTCAAATCCTCCAACCCTGGCAACATCCTTGTAAATCTTTTCTGAACCGTTTCAAGTTTCACAACATCCTTCTGATAGGAAGGCGACCAGAATTGCACACAATATTCCAAAAGTTGCCTAACCAATGTCCTGCACAGCTGCAACATGACCTCTCAGCTCCTGTACTCTGACCAATAAAAGAAAGCATACTAAATGCCTTCTTTACTATCCTATCTACCTGCGAATCTACTTTCAAGGAGCTATGAACTTGCACTTCCTAGGATGTTACCATTAAGAGTACAAGTCCTGCTAAGACTTGCTTTCCCAAAATGCAGCACCTCGCATTTATCTAAATTAAACTCCATCTGGTACTCCTCAGCCCATTGGCCCATCTGATCAAGGTCCTGTTGTAATCTGAGGTAACCTTGTGCGCTGTCCCCTACATCTCCAATTTTGGTGTTACCTGCAAATTTACCAACTATACTTCTTATGCGCACATCCAATTCATTTATATAAAATGAAAAAACGTAGTGGACCTGTTATGGACTAGGCCAGACCACTCAAAACATTCTAGAGCAGGCAACCCAGACCATAACTTTGCAATTTGTTTCAGGAAGCGTACAGTGAAAATTACCCAGAGTAAGCTCGCAAGGTTGACTACTAGGTTTCATTACAGATAGAAATTTATTCACAAAATTCCATAATGATACAGAAAGAACAGAATAAAGAACCCCTACAGAACTCAGTCTATCAAAACTGGATTGAATTATGCTGTTCTGAATATACACAACAGTTCCAAGAAGCAAACCTTCTTAAAACACAGTTTAAAAAATGGTACAGATACTTACAAGTGGAAGTTAGAAGGACAGAAAGAGAGAGAGCCTGTTCACACAGTCCACTGCTGAACTCCCAACTAGTTCTGGACTGAGCTGACTACTCCCCTTTCATTATACAGGTCACATCTAAAACATGACCACTTTAGCATGAAGTCTCATCTGTTTACATATGAACAAAAAAGGCCTCTCAAGACCCTTTAATCTCTGTACCAAACCAGACTGATCAGAGCAGAGAGCAGTTTATTACCCCTCTAAAAAAATACCAAGGACACAGTATCCTTGAGAAAAGGAACAGCTTTTAGAAAAAAGGGACCTGCTCTGTGACACCTCACCCATTGAAAAAAAAGTGAACCATCAAGACCAAAAGATGGCTTCATTTTTAAAACCCTTCAAAAACCCGGTTAGTAGTTTAAACACACATATACATTACACGAACTATAACCATGCAAACATGCACAAACACATGCAAATTCAGGCCACCACACACCCACCACTGAATGCCTCTGTTTCTCAGTCGCATCTCGATAAAGCATTGGCAATCGTGTTTTTGCGACCTGCCACCTGCACAATTGTCCAACTGAACAGCTGCAACAACAAGCTCCACCTAAACAGTCGGGCATTGTTATCCTTAAGTACTTCCACAAATGTCAATGGGTTATGGTCAGTGTATACGACCATATAAACACTGGTAATGTAAACATTGAAATGCTGTAACGCCAACACCAAGCCTCAAGTCTCTTTCTCCACCTTTGAATATTTCTGTTGATGAACGTTCAACTTTCTGGAAAAATGCCAGATGGGTCTTTCCATCTCCTTGTCATCCTCCTGCAGGAGCACCATGCTGACCCCCACATCACTGGCATTGATAACCACCTTGAAAGGCTTCATGCAATCCGGTGTGGCTAATACTGGGGCAGTGGTTAACACAGTTTTTAGGCTGTCAAATGCCTTTTGACAGTCCACTGTCCACTGAAACGTCTTGCCCTTATCTAACAGTTCCGTGAGTGGAGCAGCCACACTGCTAAAGTTTGGCACAAAGTTCTGATAAAATCCACACAACCTTAGGAACCATAGAACTGCTTTTTTTCGTCGACAGTGGGGAAACTCCCCAATTACATTTGTTTTTGCATCCCGTTCAGCCATTTGTCCATATCCAGTAACATGGCCCAGGAAGGTGACTTGGGCTTTGCAAATTTACTTTTAGATAGGTTTACGAAGCCTGCGTTCTAAAGTTGATCGAACAAATCTGATAAATGCTGTAAATGTTTCTTCCATGAGAGACTAAAAATCACCAGGTCATCAATATGCACCACACAGTTGGGTAATCCAGCAATGACATAATTAGTCAGTCTCTGAAAAGTGGCTGGAGTGTTTTTCATACCAAATGGCATGATTTGAACTGATATACTCCATTTGGTGTTATGAGAGCCGCAATTACCTTTGCTCTCTCTGACTAAGGAATTTGCCAGTAGCCTCTGAGCAAGTCCAACTTAGAAATGTAAGTTGCTTGTCCCACGTTTTCGACACAGTCTTCCAACCGTGGAATTGGATATGCATCAGTCTTTGTAATGGTGTTGACTTTGCAATAGTCCACACCATTGGGTATCATCTGGCTTTGGTACCATGACTATGGGTCAGCTCCAGTCACTGTAAGTCACTTCAATTATGGCACCTTGGAGCATGCGTTCTATCACTTTTTGAACCTGTGCCAAATTTAGAGGGTTATGCCGATAAGGATGTTACTTAATTGGAACAGCATCTCCTATATCGACATCATGCAAAATTTGGTTAGTACTTCCCAGTTTATATCCGCACATCTCCCCATGTGATAGCAATAACTTTTTCAGGTCATATCAATTTTTTTGTGGGAAGTAACTCAATAAGTTATCCCAATTTTGACAACTTGCTTATTGTCCAATTTGATTTGTGGAATGTCCAATTCAGAATCCTCTGAACTTGGTTCTTCCTTCTGTGCTGTAATCATTAACACCTTCTCCTCTTGCTTTCCTTCCCTGTCAAAATATCTTTTGGGCATATTCACATGACACACTCTGAGATTTCTTCCTGTCTGGAGTCCTTATCTAGTAGTTCATTTCACTCAATTTTCTCTCGATTTGATAAGGTCTACTAAACCTGGCTTTTAAAGGCTCACCTGTTACTGGAAGTAATATCAATACCTTATCCCCAATTTCAAAATTGCAAATTTGTGATTTCTTATCCGCTTCCTGTTTCATTGTATGCCGTGATACTATTAAACACCGTCTAGCCAACTCTCCAGCTCTATTTAATTGTTCTCTAAAATTTGACGCATAGTCCAAATGGGTGGTCTCTGAATTCTGACTTATTAATTTCTCCTTAATCAATTTTAACTGTCCTCTTACTTCAACTGCCCAGTTTATATCCGCACATCCTTTTAACTGCCCAAACATTAATTCAAATGGACTGAATTTGGTCGATTTAGTCAGTGCATCTCTGATCGCAAAAAGTACAAGTGGAACACCCTTATCCCATTCATCTGGATGATCCTCACCATAAACCCTCAACACAGTCTTTAATGTTTGATGCCACCTCTCTAGCGCTCCCTGCAATTCTGGATGGTACGCAGTAGGTTTGAATTGCTTTATTCCTAAGTTATCTATAACCTCCTTGAATAGTTTGGATGTGAAGTTTGATCCTTGTGATTGGCTCTCTATTGGCAGTCCGTATCTAGTAGAAAATTTAAGTAATTCTTCTATAATCCTTTTAGCCGTGATGTTGCGAAATGGGATTGTATCTGGAAATTGAGTTGACACATCCATTATTGTTAATAAGTACTTATTCCCACTTTTTGTTTGAGGTAGGGGACCTACGCAATCAAATAAAGGCTCTTGTGAGAGGTTCCTCAAATGCTGGAATAGGTATTAAAGATGCAGGTTTTATTACTGTCTGTGGTTTTCTGATTAGCTGACATGTATGACACATCTGGCAAAATTCAACTACATCTTTGTGTCATCCAGGCCAGTAAACAATGTTTTTGTATTTTAGCCTGTGTTCACCTCACCCCTAAATGGTAGCTCATGTGCCACTCGCAGCACCTCCTTTCTATACCTTACTGGCAAAACAATTTGATGATTCTCTGCCCATTTCTCATCTGCTTGAATGTGTGATGGTCTCCATTTCCCCATAAAGACATAACTTGTTCAGTAATAGCACACAGGGATACGTTCACTCTCCTTCTCTGTAAATGTCTTTTGATACAACTGTTTTAAGTTTTCATCTTTCTGCTGTAATTCAATCATCTTAGCAGAGCTAAAGATACTTGCATGTTTACCTATTTGCTCCTGCCCTGTCCCACTTATCTGATCAAAAAAGGTCTCAAATAAAGCTATGTCAGCCTCCTTAAGTGTGTCTTTTGATCTCTCCTGCTTTAACTTGTGTCTTTTTGATCTTGTGATCACACAATCAGGAAGAATTCCTGGAAAAATATTCTTCATTTCTTCAGTTGCCTGCACCTCCACTGGCTTTTCAACTGGAATAGGCAGCACACCTACTGGTGAATCAGCGATATCATTTGCAAGGACAAAATGTATTCCTGGAGCTGAGAGTTTGTCCAGTACTCCGTCCACAAACTCCCCACTCTTCTCTGGACTCTATAGCCTCACTTTACATAATTGAGCAGTTTTTGTCTCACCATGAATTCCTGTTACTAGTACCTTTTCTGGTGATAATCCCTCAGGAGTGCACATCTCCTCATCCTTCAGCATTACAGACTGAGAGGATCCTGTGTCCCTTAATATTGTAACCTCTTTACCTGCTATGAGGTAAAAACAATGACTGCAGATGCTGGAAACCAGATTCTGGATTAGTGGTGCTGGAAGAGCACAGCAGTTCAGGCAGCATCCAAGGAGCTTCGAAATCGACGTTTTGGGCAAAAGCCCTTCATCAGGAATAAAGGCAGTGAGCCTGAAGCGTGGAGAGATAAGCTAGAGGAGGGTGGGGGTGGGGAGAAAGTAGCATAGAGTAAGAGCTTCAGGGCAGAGGAAATGACCTGGGAGTTGCAGTGGGAGAGGGACTCCCTGAGATTCTTGTAGAGAGAGGAGGAAAATCCTCTTGCAAGGATGCCTGCCTTGAAGAAGTTTTCCTCCTCTCTCTACAAGATTTCGTGTGGCTCACTTTATTACAATGAAAACACTAGAGCTTTTTAACTTCTTTGTCCCTCTCAAGGGTTTCTTTTTTACCCTGTGGTAAATTATCCTAATGATCTTCACTGAGATCTACCTTTCCCTTTCCACATGATGATTTCTCTTTGCCCCAATTTCTATCCCTCATGGACTAAAATTGATTCTGAAAGCCAAACCAAGTTTTCTGAACCAGCTCATATCCATCAGCCACATTAGCTGCTAACCTTGCTGTTTTAACTCTCTGCTCTACCACATGAGTTCACACGACATCAGGCAGTATGTTTTGAAATCCTCTAAAATAATTACCTCCCTAAGGGCATCATAGGTTTGCTCGATTTTTAAAGCTCTTATCCATCGATTGAGTTTGAAAGGATCAAACAGAATAATTTCAATCCAGGTTTGACCAGGTCCCTCCTTAGATTCCTGAAACATTGTCAATAGGCTTTTGGGACAATCTCATATGCACCTAAAATGGCTTTTTTCACCTCCTCAAATCCCCAGATACTTCCTGTGATAGTGATGCAAATACCTTACTAGCCATACCAACAAGTTTTGTTTGGATCAACAAAACCCACATTGCCACTGGCTACTGCATTTGTTTAGCCACCTTTTCAAAAGAGATGAAAAAGAGTTCCACATCCTTCTCATCAAATTTAGGCAATGCCTAAACATACTTCAACAGTTTCTCACTAGGCTTCTGACTGCCAGGGGCTCGCTGATCCCTACTCTCTTCCTCACTAAGCCTACCTTCAGCCTTTAGCGCCAGCCATTTATGCTGACTTTCCTTTTAAAGTGTCAGCTTTTCGATGATCAAATTTGTCAGCAAGGGGCCCAGCAATCACTTCCCTAGCTTCCCACAGAGTTCTCGGGTACACCTGAGCAGGTCCTGGGGATTTATCCACTTTTTTGCGGTTCAAGACATCCAGCACTTCCTCCTCTGTAATATGGACATTTTTCAAGATGTCACCATCTATTTCCCTACATTCTATGTCTACCATATCCCTTTCCACAGTAAACACTGATGCAAAATACTCGTTTAGTATCTCCCCCATTTTCTGCAGCTCCACACAAAGGCCGCCTTGCTGAACTTTGAGGGGCCCTATTCTCTCCCTAGTTACCCTTTTGTCCTTAATGTATTTGTAAAAACCCTTTGGATTATCCTTAACCCTATTTGCCAAAGCTATCTCATGCCCCCTTTTTGCCCTCCTGATTTCCCTCTTAAGTATACTCCTACTGCCTTTATACTCTTCTGAAGATTCACTTGATCTATCCTGCCTGTACTTGACATATGCTTCCTTCTTTTTCTTAACCAAACCCTTAATTTCTCTAGTCATCCAGCAGTCTCTGCACCAACCAACCTTTCCTTTCATCATGGCAGGAATATACTGTCTCTGAACTCCCGTTATCTCATTTCTGAAGGCTTCCATTTTCCAGCTGTCCCTTTACCTGCGAACATCTGTCCCAATCAGCTTTTGAAAGTTCTTGCCTAAATACTGTCAAAGTTAGCCTTCCTCCAATTTAGAATTTCAACTTTTAGATCTAGTCTATCCTTTTCCATCACTATTTTAAAACTAATAGAATTATGGTCGCTGGCCTCAAAGTGCTCCCCTACTGACACCTCAGTCACCTGCCCTGCCTTATTTCCCAAGAGTAGGTCAAGTTTTGCACCTTCTCTAGTAGGTCAAGTTTTGCACCTTCTGAATCAGAAAATTTTCTTATACACATTTGAATTCCTCTCCATCTAAACCCTTAACATTATGACAGTCCCAGTCTATGTTTGGCAAGTTAAAATCCCCTACCATAACCCCAGTATTATTCTCACAGATAACTGAGATCTCCTTACAAGTTTGTTTCTCAATTTCCCACTGACTATTTGTCTACAACACAATCCCAATAAGGTGATCATCCCTTTCTTACTTCTCAGTTCAACCCAAATAACCTCCCTGGATATATTTCAGGAATATCCTCCCTCAGCACAGCTGTAATGTGTATCCCTTGTCAAAAATGTCACTCCCCCACCTCTCTTGCCTCCCTTTCAGTCCTTCCTGTAGCATTTGTATCCTGGAACATTAAGTTGCCAGTCCTGTCCATCCTGAGCTGCGTTTCTGTAATTGCTATGATATCCCACTCCCATGTTCCTAACCATGCCCTGAGTTCATCTGCCTGCCCTATTAGGCCTCTTCCATTGAAATAAATGCTGTTTAATATATCAGGCCTATCTTATTCTCTGCCTGCCCTGACTGTTTGACTCACTTCTTTGCTCAACTGTACCAGTCTCAGATTGGTTTCTTTCCTCACTATCTCCCTGGCTCCCAACCCCCACCTTAATAGTTTAAATCTTCCCGAGCAGCTCGAGCAACTCTCCCTACCAGTATATTGGTCCCCTTCCCATTCAGGTGCATTCGTCTTTCTTGTACAGGTCATTTCTACCCCAGAAGAGATTTCAATTATTCAAAAATGTGAATCCTCCAATACACCAGCTCCTCAGCCATGCATTCATCTGCTCTATCCTCCTATTCCTACCCTCACTAGTGCGTAGCACTGGGAGTAATCCATTTATTACTACACTTGAGGACCTCCTTTTAATGTCCTGCCTAACTCTCTGTATTCTCCCTTCAGAATCTCTTCCTTTTCCCTTCCTATGTCATTTGTTCCAATGTGTACAATGACCTCCTGCTGGTCCCTCTCCCCCTTGAGAACATTCTGCACCCTCTCTGAGACCTCCTTTATCCTGGCACCAGTGAAGCAGCACACCATTCTAATTTTTCTTTGCTGGCCACAGAAACGTCTATCTGTCCCTCTGACTAGAGAGTCCCCTAACACAATCAATTTCTTGGAACATGACTTAACCCTTATTGCATTAGAGCCAGTCTCAGTACCAGAATCTTGTCTGTTTGTGCTACATTGTCCTGATTTTCCATCATCACCCCCTACATTTTCCAAAACAGCATACTTGTTTGAAATGTGGATAGCCACAGAAGACTCCTGCACTACCTGCCTACCTCTCTAACCTTTCCTGGAGTTAACCCATCTTTGTGACTGTATCTGTGATTTTTCTTTCTCCCTTCCTATAACTGCTATCCATCACATTCCTTTGCTCTTATAAATTCCTCATTGCCTCTAACTGTCACTCCAACTGATCCATTCGATCTAATAGGATCCATTCGATCCTATTATCCTATTAGATATTTGTAGATATAATTCTCAGTAACACGTAAACTCTCCCTAAACTCCCATATCTGACAAGAAGAGCATATCACTCTACTAAAGGCTATTTTTGCTTCTTCCAACCTACAGACCCAGAAAATAGCACCGTCTTATTCCTCTACAGAACACTGCTCCAGGCTAACTTAATACTTGTGGCTTATATTTTTAGGTTTAATCAAGAGACATATCTTAATAAAACATATAATCACGAAAGAACCCACTCTATTCACTATTGTGGATTTACAGGAAGGCTATACTTAAAACTATTCACTTAACTGTCTCTGTACTGTGACCTCTTCCAAACAGGTTTCTCCAAGATCAGTTGTGAATTTCACTGTTTGTTAATTTTTCCAGATGCACTCCAATGTCCAGCGATACATGAATTCAACAGCAAAGGTCCACAGTTAATAGTGTGGGTTTCTTTCTCTCTTTCTCTCTCTCTCTCTCTCTCAGTCTCTTGCACTGACCTGCCTATGTGCTGCCTTCGCCTGTCCCTCTCCCTTTTAAAAGTGCTGTTGTTTTGAATTTATATTTTGTTTGAGGATAAAGGAAAACCTCAAGGCTTTTTATATGTACAATAAGAATAAGAGGATAATCAGGGAAAGAAGGTGACCTATTAGAGACCAAAGGGGCAATCTGTATATGGAGCCAGAGTACATGGGTAAGGTCTCAAATGAATACTTCACACCTGTATTCACAGAGGTGAAAGACATTCTAATGGGGGATTTCAGTTGGGATGGGGAGGTTTTAGAACAGATTAATAGGGAGGAGGCATCAGATGCTAATGCAGGCATAAAGATTCATAAATCTCCATGGCCTGATCAGATGCATCCCAGGTTGCACTGTGAGATGACTGGAGGATAGCTAATGTGTTTCCTTTATTCAAGTAGGACTGTAGAGATGGGCCAGGTAATTATAGACCAGTTACTTTGACATCAGTGGTAGGGAAATTATTGGAAAAATTCTGAAGGACAGGATTAATCACCACTGGAAAGGCAAGAATTGATCAGGGATAGTCAGCACGGATTTATTGGAGGGAGATTCTGTCTGACTAATTTAATTGAGTTGTTTTGAAAAGGTGATTAAATATACTGTTTCAGGTGGTGCAGTTGATGTGGGTTTACATGGATGCAGTAAGGTCTTTGACAACGTGAAAAGCTGGTCCATGGGATCCAAGGCAAGTTGGCAAATTGAATGCAAAATTGGTTTGCAAATGGAAGGTAAAGGGTGCTGTTGGAGGGATGCTTTTGTGATTGGAAGCCTGTGACCAGCAGTGAACCACTGGAATCAGTGCCGGATCCTTGCTGTTTCTTATTTAGATTAATGACTTGGATGTGACTGTGGAAGATACAATTAGTAAGTTTCAGATGACACGAAAATTGGTGGTGTTATTGATAATGAGGAGGATGGTCTCAGGCTACAGTCTGATATCCATCAACTTGTAAATTGAGCAGAGCACTGGCAGATGGAATTTAGTCCAGATAAGTGTGATGTGATGCATTTTGGAGTTCTGGTAAGGAAAGGACATACACAATGGATGTTAGATTCCTACTGAGTACTGAGGAACAAAGAGATCTTGGTGTACAAGTTCATGGATCCCTCAATGTGTCAGTACAGGTAGACAAGATGGTGAAGAAAGTGTATGGATGCTTACCTTCATTAGCTAGAGGATAGAATAACAGAGTAAGGAAGTCTTGTTACAACTTCATAAAACATTGGTTCGGCCACAGATGGAATACTGTGTGCAGTCCTGGTTGCCTTGCCATCAAAAGGATGTGATTGCACTAGAGAAGGTGCAGAGGAGATTCACCAGGATGTTGCCTGTGTGAAAAATCTCAGTTATGAGAAGAGCGTGGATGGGCTGGATTTGTTTTCTTTGTGCCAGAGGAGACAGGAGGGTTTGGGTGGGGGGGGAAGGCGGGGGGCAGGTGAGGCTGTGTTGTGGGAGGGGTGGGGGAAGGGGTGGGGGAAGGGGTGGGGGAAATCATGAGGGGCACAGGTAGAGTAGGTCATGATAATCTCTTCCCTTGGCAAACATGTGAAGACCAGAAGGCATGAGGTTAAAGGTGAGGAGTAAGTAGTTTAGAGAAGAGCTGAGAAAAAAAAACATTTTTTTCACCCAGAGGGTGGTTGAAATATAAACATGCTGCCCATGAGGGTGGTTTGGGCACGTACTCTCACAACATTAAGAAGCATCAGGGTAAGCAGTTAAAATACCAGGGTACAGTAAGACTATGTACCAAGTGCAAGTAAACAGGATTAGTGTAGTTTAGTGTTTACTGGTTAACATAGATATGGCAGGCTGAAAGGCCTGTTTTTATCTTGTATAATTCTATGACACTATGACTCTATGACTAACTCCTGAGTAATTGGTAAACTGACCCCATACGTACCTCATAATAAATTACCCAGATCACTCACACTGCCCAAACCCTGACCTAGCAAGCCTTGTCTTTCTCTGTTGCACAATCAAGGTTACCATGAGCAACTTGTTCAACTAATTATAACATGTGCTTTACCATATTCAAGAATGAGAACATGATATGTTCTGGTGGGCATTAGGGAAAGAGGAGCAGTTGGACAGGGATACAACATTGCATTGTGCAAAGGAAAATTAGCTTCTGAGGCATCACTCATGAGAGTTGTGTATAAAGTTCTCATATGGCCATTATCTGTCTGAGAGACACCCCGATACAGATCCTTTGACCCTCCCATCATCATTCAGCCTCAGTGTCTGTGATTTTCTATATATTGCTATATGAGTAAATAATGCTTAAACACTTCACTCTAGCGTTTAAAATACCAAGAGCTATGCTTACCATCTCTTTTCATACTACATGAATGCAATATGAGGCAGAGTTTGGATGTTAAAGTAGTTTTAGACATCACACATCTCTCATAAGAGACATTCGATAGAATGAGCAAATTGCTTTCGAGAAGTATGCACTCACGAACAATGTCACACATAAAGTGGCTGTAAATATGAACCATGAGTCAAAGCAAGGACTGAGTACAAGTTCATGTTAGCTTTGGACTCAGTGATCTCACTAAACTGTGAAGGATATCTGAAATCTGTTGCTATTCAGGATGTTCTTCACAGAGTTGAGAAGTTCATCACCAATATAACTTATCCGCTCCTTAGGGTACACAAAGAGGCTGCTTAACTCTGATATGGTCACCACATAGCTAAATCCAACAGCTAAATGACAATTAATCGGATATGTAATTATCTGAAGTGCATATATATATTTACAGAATGTGAAAGTACCTTTACAATAAAATGTCACCCGTGTCACTTATAGGCTGAGGTTTATTCACACATACCCTCCAATAAGGCTTACATGGAGACCCAGGCCCACAAGTGGTGCAGAGGATATTTGCTCCTTTTTTTTTGAGTCTGGAAAACCTGGACAGAAAACCTCAGAGAGTTTGTGGCTAGAGAGTTCACACAGACAGAGCGTACTGCCCAGAGGGTAACGATAACCACAGGGTTTCCGATTGCAGGCAGAGCGGAAGTGGAAAAGCCTAGCATGTCTGAATGGAGGGAGGATGCTGCCTGACCTGCTGCACTTTTCCAGCAACAAATTTTCTAGCATGTCTGAGTGTATGGATATGAGACTGCCAGGGGCAGAGGCCTGTATGTGGCTCTTCCGATGTTCTGGATACTTGCTGACACCACCCTGTCTCTCATGGGTTGAAAATCAAAGTTACTGATCCATGTCTCAACTTGCTGATGCAGTCAATGGCTACAATGAAGGATTATCTCATGCATCTCCAGCAGTAACTTAGCATTCTGCTGGACTTGGGTGTCCTTGGCAGCTGCCAAACCGTACCTGGAAAGAGCCAGATGGACATATTCCAGAGCCGGCAGGGTGTTGGTAACATTGGTGGACTCCTCGAACTTTCCATCCAGTTTATCAAGTGTGTGTGACCTATATGCCTGCTGCTCCTGTTTGATCAGAAGTTATTACTGACTGACTCTAGGGATCAACTTCTACCCGGTCTGAGCAAGTTGCTGGTCTCCCAAAGTCCTCTGAGTACACCAGCCTGGGATGTTTCTTCTTCAACCAGCTGCAGAGATATTCCACTGATTGCTCTCCTCAAATCTAATCGAGAAAGAGGTGGCTGGTGCGAGATATCTGTGGCAGAGGTGCAGGAGGAGCTGATGGGATGAGGGGTGGGACTTTGGGTGCAGAGATTATGTTGGTGCTATTGGCGCCTACAAAAGAAAGGAGAGGTCATTAGTTGCATAGGAGGGAGTAGAAGATTGGGAATGTTACAGACATGTTCGCACTGGTGGTAATGGGAGAGCAACACAGCACAACGAAGCTTACTTGGCTGCCTTTGTTTGGAGATTCGGCACCTACATGAGTGGTCCCAATCTTCTCCTGACATTTTAAGATCTTCTCCTCATACAGAGGATGAGGACACAAATGTCAGCCACCTTGCCACCCCATCATTGCCCTCTCTGCCCTATTATGTGATGTTTCCTCTTGCAATAAGATAAACAGAGGAATCAGGTGAAATGAAACCGGGAAAGATGTTAGCAATGGTGCAGGAGCAGGAGAAATGGTGACCTGTCCCCAGGGAGTGAGAAGGGTGGGTCAGTAATTTGGGAAGAAGAGGTGGGTGAAAGTCATTGAGTGAACATACCGCATGCAATAGTAATGCTGGGAGATATGCACAATGGCAGAGTTGGAGTGAGTGTGTGATAGCAGAGAGATAATGATGGAAGAAGACAGAAAATCATTAATCTTCTCACAATATAGCTAGGTGTTTCTTTTCACCTGAAGACAATCCTGACCAGGACAGCTCTCTCTCCCCTGGTTGTGTGTGTAGCTGGTTTGGAGGAAAGACACTTCCCTTCTCTCCACCAATTTCTCATGTCCCTGTCAGAGGGTACAGGGTACTAACAATGGCGGAAAGCCCTCCATGAAACTTTCTGAAAACAAGGGCTAGTCAATGGAAAGGGAAAGTATGGCTCATTAATACAATTTTTTTCTGTCCGCAGTTGCTGCCAGACCTTTTGGGCATAATATTTTCAGTGTTTTCTCTTTTTATTTCACATTCTCAGCACTGTTGTCTTTTATTGTTGTGCCGCAGCTGTAGTGTGTACTGGACTTGCTTCAACAAGTCACTAAGGTTCCTTTAACAAAACCCCCAACAAATCGATGACTTTCAGCATGAAGAACAAGAAAAGCAGAGTACACCATCATTAAAGTTCAATATTATCTATTAAACACTTCATGATTTATCTCACCTCCTTTGGTGCCTTTTTTTTTTGCATTTTGAGTCCCTATCCTCCTTTTTCAAAAGAACTATATTTAGCACTGATGCTGGGTAAGAACTGGTGTAAGGTCACTTTATCACCATGAAAAGACATCCTCACTAAAGGCATTACTTGAGGTGTTAGGGAATCAGATTAGGAATTTTCCATCGAACATATCTTGTTTCAAGCTTGTTAGAAGGAAGATTGTATATTGACTTGGATGTGGAGAATTGAATTTGTTCTGCTGAAAAAGCCATTTCCACACTTCTCCTACATTTTTTTTTATTGTAACATAATAGCTGTCTTCAAAACGGAAAAGCACAGATGCTCCACAATTGACAAATACACGGTAATCAATATTAAAATGTCAATGCATCAACCTGCCCGTGTCCATTAATCTCCTAAATAATTTCGATAGCTAAGTAACTGGAGAGAAAACTATTCTATTTTCAAAACCTTGAGCAGTTGCAGTTTTCAGCACTTCCCATTTGCAACTGCTTTCTCAGAGGCTACTCAACATGGGATAGGCATGTGTAGTACACTTGTAATTTTAATGTATTTCCACCAACATTTATCATGATTTGGGTTATAATATTTATATTAAAATGTTGGTCAATATTGTTCTATTTTACAGTAGTTATCAGAGAACTATGTTTACTTTGACATCATACACACCTAGTCACTACATCCAACATCATCATTGGTGGTCTCTTACAGACGATGATGGCTTCCACTCAGGGTGAGACCATAAGTGGCTGTAAGATGGATGCAACTATCGCAGGCTCAGTTACAATTGGGCAGAAGGTGGTCACAAGAAGAGGTAGTGTGGCAGCATGCTCCTTTCACTGTTTTGGCCTGGCTTCCATTTTCTTGCCAAATCCCAAGGTGCGCAATGCCTTCCTGGATACTCCTCCTCCGCTTTGGACGGTTTTGGGCCAGTGACTCTCAGGTGTCTGTGGGAATGCCACACTTCGCCAGAGAAGTTTTGAGGGTATCCCTGAAGCATTTCCCCTGTCCACCTGCTGTTTCAAAGCTGGAAGTTAAGCATCTGCTTGGGGAGTCTCATGTTGGCCATACAAATGACTATTCACTGCATCAAGCATATGTACCCTCATGTCATACATTTATACACTTGTAAAAGCTGTAATGCATTAATAAGACAAATATAAACTTTGTACACTTAAGGAAAATTGCGGAGCTTCTGAAGCACTTTAAGAGTTTGTTTGAATTATATTAGTAGGGTAAATGGGGCAAACGCAACCCTTGGCTGCTCCAATTAAAGAAAACAGAATACAGATCCCAGATTGTGAGCACTGGGTCATTCCCAAATTTGGGGCAGATGACCCGTAGTTGCAAATGTGTCAAGACCCCTGCACTGATCCACTTACTACAAGGCAGAGCAATATAGAATTATGATTCTCTCTTGTACCAGCCAGAAAGAAAAACAGCATAAAGTGATCTTCAGATCATGGGAGTCACACGTACCTCTTAGGTTGATGACTGTATTTTGGGTCAGGTTTGTTGTTTTGATTAGATTCTCTACAGTATGGAAACAGGCCCTTCGGCCCAACCAATCCACACCGAACCTCCGAACAGTAACCCACCCAGACTCATTTCCCTCTGACTGATGCATGTAGCACTATGGGCAATTTAGCATGACCAATTCACCTGATCTGCACATCTTTGGGAGGAAACCCACGCAGACACAGGGAGAATGTGCAAACTTCACACAGACAGTTGCCCAAGGCTGGAATCGAACCTAGGACACTGGTGCTGTGAGGCAGCAGTGATAACCACTGAGCCATCGTGCTGCCCCACTATGTTGTCTTACTAAGGTCTCAGTCATACTAATGAGATAATAAGCATTAAGAAGAGGCCATTTTTAATGGTAACATTTCTGGATATTTCAAATCGGGCTGCCAATCCTCCAGGATTTTCTTGGAGGCTGTCGTAAGTAATGTTTAATCTCATGAACATTGCAGCAGACAACAGAGGAAAAATCTATGTTCATTAAAAATGGTGCATCTTTCATTTATTATTAATTAAAAATTAGACATAGGAGAAGATTCTGTCTGACAGAGGTGACTGGCAGAAGGATTCTTCAGGACTATGTGCAAGAATGGGAAACTTTAATGCCAGACTAAGGAGATCTTCAATCAAAATTTAGATACTGCCTCATAACGCAGCAATGGAAATATATTTGCTTAGTACAATAGATTTTATTGGGCCTACTCTTCATTGCACTGCAACTTCTTCAATCCTGTACAACAGGTATTATGCTTGGATTCTTGTTGGCATTAATCTCTGTGATCTGAAGGCAGGATGGTAGAGTTGAGACATCTGCCATGTCTCTACCATTTCACCATTGTCCCATAGATTTAAGCATGAGGCATTAGTGCAGCTGGCACAGCCTATTTTCCCCCATTACATCCAAGAGCCATTTGAGAGCATTCATGGTGCATGGCTAGACTATCTCAAGAGCTTTCCCCAGATCAATTCAATTGGTTGATTTGGACCTCTGCCTGTTATTTCACAAGCTCACTGAAGGCCCCAAGAAAACACAAACAAAATCATTTTCACTCTAATTCTCACCTTCTCAGACTTGCCTTGGCACCACTAAGAGTGTGGACGTGTCAAATAGTTTTGGACCTGCGTTTGAGATTAGTAATGAGAAAAAGCAGCAAGTGAAATAACTCCAGAGGTTGGTATCTCATCTCCAAGTCACCCTTTATTTACAGAGACAGAGAGAGAGAGAGAGAGACAGAGACAGACACCTTTTCTTTGGCTTAGGTTTTGTCACGAGAGTTGTGTGTCATCCTTGCATGGAGATCATGATTTGGAGATGCCGATGTTGGACTGGGGTGGTCAAAGTTAGAAATCACATAACGCCAGGTTTTAGTCCACCAGGTTTAATTGGAAACACTAGTTTTCATAGTGCTGCTCCACAACCACCTGATGAAGGATCAGCGCTCTGAAAGGTAGTGCTTCCAATTAAACCTGTTGGACTATAACCTGGTGTTGTGTGATTTTTAACTTTGCATGGAGATGTATGTATAAAGCAGTGCAGCTGAGAAGGAGGTATTACAGTGAAATTAAACTATACCTGAATAAGGAGTTCATTACAGTCCCAGATTGGAAGTGTTGGGATAAAACCCTGAAGAAGACTTGAAGCTAGTGGCTCTAGGAATAAGCTATCAGAAGTTTCACTCTTGGAGATGATGTCACTAAGACTGTAAGCCAATTGAGGTGTTAGAGAAAGGGATTCTGTTCAGAGTACTGTACAAGGGATTTTTAAAAAAACTAATAAAAGGAGTGCATTGAGATTAATAGGATAATAGTTTTTCTGAGTGTTTAAAATTGTTTGAATTTGAACTAAGGCTAAATAGATTGATTTATTCTATTTAATTGTCTTTTTCTTTGCTTAATAAATTTCTATTTTATTGTTAAAACAAAATTTACAGCACTGTGTGCTAATTTCACAGTTTGAGACCACCTCATTAAAACCAAACTAAAACAAAATAGGATTCATCAAGGCAAATTTAAGTCTGGGATCTGACTTTTCCAGTAATAACATCATAGCAGCTAGATTGGGTCATCGTTGCCCTATCTTATTTGACATAGCTAGACAGCTTTGCTTAGCTGCATTTGGAGAATTTGTTATTTCAGGAGAAACATTTTGATTTTCAAATACTATCCTACTTCATTTTGTTTTAAAAATAGTCCACCTTTGACAGTAGCTGTTAAAGTATGAAGAAAAGCTTGTAAAGTATTTGGATCAAGCTGCAAATTGAGAGTCAAACGGATGTAGAATTTGAGTCTCATCAGCTCAAATATCAAATCCACTGTATAAATGGCCAAAAGATTTTTAAAATCTCACCAGACTATGTTAATGCACTAAATTGCATTTGTATAGCATTTCAGCAATGTAAAACATCATACACTTCACAGGCATGACATTAGACCAAAGCAAAACTGGAAGGAAGGAGGGCTGGGTAAGCCAGTGGCTTGGTTGGATGCAGGATTTTAAAAGGACATCTGAAAGAAGGAGACTCAGGTGGAGAGGCAGAAACTTTTAGGGTCGGAATACCGGAACGTGGGACTGAGACAGTTGAAGATATGTCCACCGATAATGGTGCCTCTGATGTAGGGCTAGAGGAGGTTACAGAGATGGTACCAATTTTTGTCAAACTGGATCAATTTTGCAATAATTTTGCACATACAAGCAAAGATAAATTATAACATGACAGGTTTTAGAGTTGAAAATGCTGCAACCCAACCTTTGCATCCACGCAACAAATTGTGATACCTCCGCATTATGGGTTTACAAATGATCAGAAATGATTGCCGTCAGAGTTTGAAAGAAGACATTTTGCCCTTTTAAATGAATGGCTGGATTAATCCTCAGTGGGTGTCACCTGAGCAATACGCAGTTAAAAAATCAGATCCCCACAAGGGAGTGGAACATGATTTAAAGATGGATTGTTCTTACTAGTAGATGATGCTTTAAAGTAGGTATATATTGGAACATTTAAAAGGAAGAGGAAGGGAGTGTTTCATGTCTCAATTCAGCCGCACAAGCGGGCCATTTATGAATTACATTGAGACTGAATTTTTTATTAAAAAACCATTTCCAGGATGTGGGTGTTGCTGGCTAGGCCAGCATTTATTAACTCAGGTAGGGATGGGTAAGAGTCAACCACATTGCTGGAGGTCTGAAGTCATGTGTGGGCCAGTCAGGTAAGGATGACAGTTTCTTTCCCTAAAGGACATTTCGGTCTTAGTGAACTAGATGTGTTTCCCCCCCCTCCCCAACAATTGACAATGGTTTCACAATCACCATGAGACTCTTCATTGTGAATTTTTATTGAATTCAAAATCGATGCGGGATCTGAGCCCAGGTCCCCAGATCATTACCTGGATCTGTGGATTAATAGCTGAAAATGTGTTGCTGGAAAAGCGCAGCAGGTCAGGCAGCATCCAAGGAACAGGAGAATCGACGTTTCGGGCATAAGCTCTTCTTCAGGAATGAGGAAAGTGTGTCCAGCAGGCTAAGATAAAAGGTAGGGAGGAGGGACTTGGGGGAGGGGCGTTGGAACAACACATGTGTTTTCCAGCAACACATTTTCAGCTAGCTGCGCTTTTCCAGCAACACATTTTCAGCTACTTATGCCCGAAACGTCGATTCTCCTGTTCCTTGGATGCTGCCTGACCTGCTGCGCTTTTCCAGCAACACATTTTCAGCTACTTATGCCCGAAACATCGATTCTTCTGTTCCTTGGATGCTGCCTGACCTGCTGCACTTTTCCAGCAACACATTTTCAGCTAAACCTATCGCATTTCCAACGCCCCTCCCCCAAGTCCCTCCTCCCTACCTTTTATCTTAGCCTGCTGGACACACTTTCCTCATTCCTGAAGAAGGGCTTATGCCCGAAACATCGATTCTCCTGTTCCTTGGATGCTGCCTGACCTGCTGCGCTTTTCTAGCAACACATTTTCAGCTACTGATCTCCAGCATCTGCAGTCCTCACTTTCTCCTCTGTGGATTAATAGTCTAGCAATAATACTAATAGGCAATTATTATTAATTCCTCCCCTATTTCCCTCCCCTTGTTTACCATTTCCACTCAAAAATGGTGAGAAGGTACCAATTATTTTCAAAAACACTAAGAATATCACACTAATTTTCAGTGGAGGTGCTTGGTTTTAATTTCACCCTTTGACCCAACAGACAGTGGATTATTTCATTTAAATCCTTCACATCTGCATTGCAGGCTTGTTTATTTGAGTCAAACTCAAGCAAATATTTTTAACGCTCATGCATAGGAAAGATGCCATTGGTTTTCTTGTTACACAGGAGATGGAACTGAACGGAGGACTCCCAGTTTATTTAGTTTGCTCTTTGGCCACATTCCTAATGTTCACAGCTAATTTTCAGTATGTTTGCAGGACTGTGCAGAAAGATGGTGCAATAATCAGATGAGCTTTGAAAATCACTGACTGGTCTTTAGGGAAACTTTTAAGGACCCGATCGACAGCCAGAACCTACTTTCAAGCAGCGTGTGAGCATGAAAAGACATTCAAGTTTTTTTTTTTTGCATGAAGAGTAAAATGAACCTAGTAATGTGTGCACCATTTGCATCAGAAAGCTGCACATAGGAACAGAATCAAACGTATTGTTAAGTTAATAGACTTTAAGTAGATTTGAGTCTTGATTTGACTGGTGATAGCATAAAAGGCTTTTTTTAAAAAGTAAAGTAATTTCCCTACATTGCAATCTTGGCTATTCCAAAATCACAGAAAAGCACTCAACCTAAAATTATAGAATAAACCATCATACACTGAACACAGCAAATGGACATTTAAGATATTATGAAGCAAATCCCTTTATAGGTCACATTATCTTTCACAAGGTAAGCTTATTGACTTTATTCAGAACATTCTGTAATGAATATGGATTTTCTTGGAAACAATAATCACTTGTTGAGACTTGGGTATTAATGTCAATCTTACGTAAGCAAGGATAATGGAAACTGAAAATGCATCAGAATGGTGCAGGCACACCTTCTGAACAGATCCCTAGCCACTACTATTTCTCCTGTGAGCACTGAAAGAACTCAAGTCTCATCTAGAACAATCATAGCTTCACCTAAGAAATACATTCCTCATGATTTCATTCTGGGAATATGGAAAGTTATACAACTATACAGTGTTATGATGTATGTTACATTAAACATTATTAGATTAGATTAGATTCCCTACAGTGTGGAAACAGGCCCTTCAGCCCAACAAGTCCACACCGACCCTCCGAAGAGTAATCTACCCAGACCCATTTCCCCTTTGATTAACGCATCTATTAGCATGGCCAATTCACCTCATCTGCACATTTCTGGACTGTGGGAGGAAACCAAAGCACCTGGAGGAAACCCACGCAGACATGGGGAGAATGTGCAAACTCCACACAGATAGTCGCCCGAGGTTGGAATCAAAACTGGGACCCTGGTGCTGTGAGGCAGCAGTGCTAACCACTGAGCCACCGTGCCAAACTTACTTAGTACAATTAGAATAACTATTAATAAGTGTGTTTGTTTAATCAGCAAGCTATTTGTTTTGAGTACAGAATGTCTTAAATGCTTAGTATTGGTAAGTGATCAATAACTCTCCTCGTGCTGGATTTCCTTTGCACAAGGAGTGTACACAGAAAAGAGTCAACCCATTATGTCTGTTCAGTGAAGTACTGGGAATGTACCTGACCTGATAGAAAGGTTACTGTCACAGGGAAGCAGTTGAGAAGTATAATGGTAATGAAAGAAGCAAGAAGGTTTAAAGACTACTGATTTGACCAATAAGGTCATTTCATTTTATTGACACTTCCTTTTGCTTTGTGCACATCCAGGATCAAATTGTAAATGTTTAATATGAATTTTCAAATTTAATCAAGATTCAAATCAGGGGAAAGGACAGCCGAGTTTGGATTTTTAATTACCAAGACTACTGAAATTGAACATGCCTTCTTTCGATGTGATGTTGTGGTTTCACTGATCCTGTTAGTGGATTTCCTCTAGTCAGATTTGAGCCCATGAATCTGGCAGCAAAAGGCAATTGGTCAAGGGGTAGTCAGTCAATAAATTCCTGCACTAATGATCACTTCTGAAACAGTTAATGAACTGTGTTATCATCACATCTAAGCAAGTTAGAAACGTAACTACAGTGCAGTGATAACATCAAAATGTGCAGACAATGGCTACAAGTAGCATTTTCCGCTTTGAAATGTGTCACATCATTTTTGTTTTAGTAGAGACGCATGTCACAAATGTGTGGTTATATCATTACATATTTTATAACAAAAGCTAACTTGTTATTAAAATGGATGTGAGGAGTCTGACAAAATGGCTCTCAGGAGTTACATGACTTTCTTTGTGGATTCAAATAGGATTGGAGCCAGACCACACTTCCCTCAAGAAGGATGACAGGAGATCTTTTGAAATTCAATGAACTTTTCCACAGGTGAATAGAAACTCATTGATGATGGCTTCCCTTGAAGTATGACCAGTTCTTCTTATACCACCAAAGAGCTGAAATATGACAACCATTCAAGTTAATGGCTGAGATAGCAAAGAAGTTAATTACTTTCACTAAAAGCTAAAAAGTGGGTCAATGCTTCACACTTGGACAAACCCAAATCTAATCTGGAAACTGATATGATTTGACATTCATTTTTAAGTTTTGCCCTGTTTTAAAGGCTGGCTGTGAACAGCCATTTTTCTGCAGAGATCTCAGAAAAACCTGTGAAGATAGCTTTAGTCATCCACTGCAGCTGAATGATACGTGAACAACATGAGAGACAGTGAGAAAGTTGCAGTTTTTCTGGGATTCAGGGAGTTACAGGGAAAGGTGTCTCGAGCTCCTCCCTGCTTAGCTGAAAAGAAATCCAGCCAATTTCAAGTTGTTACGCCAGCAGAATCGGTAAAAGGTGTCTTTATGCATTCTCTGAAGCTTTTTTACCAACAGAGTACCCCAACAAACAGAACTCCACCTATTTGTCTGCAGAAGCCATCACTGCTGCTGAATCTGACTTCAAGTTTCAACCCCTTCACTTCAAGAAGGCAAGTCTGAAATGATCTAACTTTCATCTTGAAACGTAACTTCTATTCTAATTTACTATAAATTTTATGCCTGTATTTTAGTAAATAACTTGATCGCCTTTGTGCAATAAAGCTAAGCTTTGTCTTAATGTTTTAAATATGAATCTCTTTTGCTGGCTACTTTTAAATTGGAACACATGATGATGATTAAAAGTAACCTTGATATCTGTGGTTGAGACATATTAACAAAAGGAATTATAAACTTCACAGGATAGAATGTGACCCACGAATCAAATCATGTTTGCCTTGAACATTGAATACAGGGGTGGCACGGTGGTTAGTACTACTGCCTCACATCTCCAGGGGCCCGGGTTCGATTCCATCCTCGGGCGAGTGTCTGTGTGGAGTTTGCACATTCTCTCAGCATCTGCATTCCTTCAGGCGCTCCAGTTTCCTCCCACAATCCAAAGATGTGCAGGTTAGGTGAATTGGCAATGCTAAATTGGGAAGTGTAGGCTAGGTGCATTAGTCAGCGGTAAACAGAGGGGAATAGATTTGGGTGGGTGGGTTACTCTTCAGAGGGTTGGTGTGGACCTGCTGGGCCGAATGGCCTGTTTCCACACTATAGGAATTCTATGATATGAACGCTGGTTCGGAAAACCAAAGGACAAGAAAGGAAAAATACCTCAAATTGAGGAAAGCTGTCAAGGTAAAGAACATCAAATGGTGTGTGCTGAAAGCTTCATGTATGTCTATGCAATAAGTTTTACCTTCTATTACAAATGTAGTCATCAGAAACAGATAATCCTTCCCAACATTCCAGTCAATGTTTAACCTTCAAAAAAATTAATTTCTAACTAAAAAATGAAAATGTTTTGCGTTGTTGTGCATGAAACGCTGTGCTACTCAGTTTCCCACATTATAACGTTGAGTGCACTTTAGAAGTACTTAATTAGAAAATAACTTACTTGTACATTGCTACTTTTGAAAGTCCAAGATGTACTGGCAGTGTAAAATTAAAATAATAAATATATGCTAATCTTCTTACAGATGCTGTACTGAAACCAAAAATCCACAGCGGGAATCAAAGCAGCTTAAAGAATTTAGAATCACTTTGCAAATTTTAGTCTGAACTTTAAAAGCTCCACTAGCAGCACAAAACATCAGCAGCAGTAACGGAGGGCTGTAATTTTGAATGCACATACTAACACACCATATTTTGTGAAATTAGAACTGCACTGGTGGTTTCAAAATTGTAATTTGTACTGTTACTAATCATTTCTGCCCCATAGCATCAATGTTACATATAATAGGCACACAGGCAACTGCATGGCTGACCTTAATCTAAGTAGTTGTGGCCAGAATTTAATTATTTTTCACTGAGCTCTTAAGTTATTCGGCTTTGTACTTATCACACTGATTTCTGTTCAGGGTAGTTGATATTTGCATTGTAATATCATCTAAATCATCTCTGCAAGACTGGCCTGGAGACAATTTGCATTACAGAGCCACTCATTCCTGGAGATCTGAACATTCTTCCTGAATAGTAATTTTGCCCAAAAATATGCCAAATCAGTCAGTCAGTCAGTTGTCCTCAGGTACATTAAAACAAGTCACAGAGCTGCTTCGTCAATTTTCTTGCAAAGAAAATGGCATTAGATCAACGTGACTGACTGTCAACTGAATCAAAATGCATCTATACAATAAATCAGATTATGAATTAGAATATCCTACTGACATTGTTAATTTGCTAGGGAATCTAATGTGAAAAGGATAGTGCTTTGATTAACCTTATTTTCACAGATTGAAATGTTCCAATTTGGAGTTAATATGTGGTGGCGGGCATCTTAGATGCCAAAGCCCAGGAAGAATCATCTCTTTGTGATTATGTGATTCATACCTCATTTTCTACTTCAGTAAAATGCTAAATGAGTGGTATGGTGATTCACATGGGGCAACTTAACTGGGAGGTGTTGCTCTAATGGGACTGCCTCGGCTTATAGGTTATTGCACCCTATTCAGAGACCAGTTGGACACCACTTCATTTGTGGCAAGACAGGAACATCCACTCAGCCTATGACTGTCCCCCACATCACTACTGGACACACCGCAGAACCTACTCAACCTTGTTTTGGAGTGGTTTCTTTTCAGGTACACAGAGGTGGAGTAACGAATAAAAAATAAGTTTTCTTGCCTGGTAGAGACCATCCCATCAAACCTGACTGGCCTCAATGAGATAGCAGTGTGGGTCAGTGCCCATACCCCTCACAAATGTACCCAACATCAGTGCTGCAAGAAAATGAATGAACTCCTATTATATTAGAATGATAAAGGAAGATTAGAAGAAAAACATTTGCATTTGTTGGATGTCGATTATCTCAGTCTGGGGACATCACTGCAGGGGCTCCTCAGTGTAGTGTCCAAGGCTCAATAGTTTTCAGTTTCTTCATCATTAACCTTCTGTCGATGGTCAGCTCAGATGCACGGATGACTGCACAGTGTTCAGCATCATTCTCAATTCCTCAGACACTGAAGCAGTCGGTGTCCATATGTAGCAACAACTGGACAACATCCAGACTTAGGCAAATAAATAGCGAGGAATATTCATGCTACCTATGTGCTTATCAATTATCATCTCAATGACCACATGTCAGGAGTGTGATGGAACCCATATGTCTATTGATAATTTTCTGGTCAATGGTAACCCACAGCGTTTTGACAGAGCAAGATTGAGTGATAATACTGTCATTGAACATCTAGGGACAGTGCGGCTTCAATAATACTGAAGATGATCAATTTCATTTAGGACAAAGCAGTCCACTTCGTCATTCACCATCTTCATCATTCACTAATGCAGTGTACACCATATAAACTTACAATATATTTAGTAACCTTCCAAACTCACAAGATATACACAACCTAGAAAGATAATGGTGGCAGATGCACGTGAACCTCAACACCCACAAGTTCCCCTCCAAGCCACTCAGCTGTTGCTGTTACTTCATTGCTGTTATTACTGTTACTTCATTGTTGCCTGGATAAAATTCAGGAATTCCCTTCCTAACATTACTGTGGGTTTCTCTGCAACACAATGTCTGCAATGGGACAAGAGGACAGCCCAGCACCACCATCTCAATTCCAGTAAAGGATGGATTTGTGATAATTGTTGGATTCAAGGCAGCCATTTTGTCACATATCAAAAGCCTGGAAGCCATTTTAAATCTCATCTTAGTGCCTGCTTGCTAAAGCTTGTGTTTCCCATGCTTAGCAAGGACGGTTGGCCTTGCAGCTGTATTGATACCTGATAAATGAATTCTTTCCTTGCATGGAACTATTCTCCTCTTTGCAAGGACATATTGTATACTAACACTTCCTTATCAGCTACTAACCAACACTGTCCAGACACTATGTGACTGAAGCCAGTGACTGGGCAAGGTGCCTGGCTTGGACACGTGGAGATTTGTGCAGGATTTACGTGCTGTGAACGCTATTGTTGTTCCATGCACCCCTGTGGTGCCTGACACCAATGCTATTCTCACCAATTTCCTACCTCCGCTGTTTGTTGTTCAGTAGGTGACCTCTGCTCTGCCCCCTTCTCTATTAAATTGTCCCCTGAAAGTCAGTACATTTTCGCCTTTACTTTTGACAGCCGGCTGTACACATGGACACGCTTCCCCAAGGATATACGGAGAGCCGCACTCTCTGCGCTTCCACTGTGCAGCGGATACTTGAAGCCCTCCACATGCCTTGCCACAGTGTTCTCATTCAACACGCTGATGACTAACTTGTTGTCTCCGCCTCTGCTGATGCCTGCATGCAAGAAACTGTTGCCCTGCTTCAGTGTCTGGCAGAGGATGGTCACATTGGGCTGGCAGAGCTGCATCTTATCAAAGTGCATTACTTGGGCTTCACTCTCTCGCGGGGTACTCAAACCCTCGCCCCTGACCGTCGCACTGCCATCACCAATCTCCCTCCTCCAAACACACGTACTGAACTGCCTGCAGCTTTGACAAAGTCATGGGCAGACCCGAGAAATCTCATGGTTTAATCTCCTAAGAGCGACCTAACCCCCATTTGACCTGATCAATTCCTCAGCCAGAATTTGCAACATGTCCCTGACTGACCAACAGTGAAGCACAGGCTAGTTTCATTTGACTTCCAGGAACCATCCAGGATTGAAATGTTGACAAACCCCAGACATGAATTGGAACAACCATCTGACTGACCATGTCCAACTTCTCTGGATGAGAAAAGGCCCAATCCTTGCCCTGACTGTGGTGATAGCCCCTGACTGACAGGAGACCACTCTCATCCCACACACCATGCTTCCGCTTTCCCGCTCACACATTGCCACGCTCTTGAGCGCATGCACTGAGTTTGCTGCATACACTGCAAGTCTGCACACTCTGAATGAATATTCTTACTGGGGACGATGCATTACTGTAGGCACTGGATTCCTGATCTTCATGAGATCGATGCACTCTTAGAGAGGCGTCTTTGCCTAAACAACCATCAAAAGGTACAGTGGACACCTGAAATGAAACAGGCTTTTGAACAGTTAAAATCAAAACAGAGCTTTCGCCTGCCCTGGGTCTTCTGGATTACTCACAGCCGTTTCAGCTTTATGTTACGGAGAAGGAGGGATATGCTTCAGGCATTCTGACACAAATGCATGGGGGTCTCCGGTGCCCTGTAGCCTTTTACTCTGTACAGTTACCACCGGTTGGGAGGGGAATACTGGTGTGTTTGCAGGCCGTGGCTGCTGTCTTAGTAATGGTTGAAAAGTCTACCCCTCGTGCTTGATCACGCACGGTTTTTGTTCCACACTTGGTTTCCCTGCTGCTGAACTCTGCAGCTACCCTGCATTTTACTGCTTCCAGCGGTACGGGCTATGAGCTCATTCTACTTTCCAGTTCTAATCTTATGCTGCTGTGACCTTGCTTCCTGCCACCGACCACTCTACAACACCTGACCACTACTTATTACATGTTGTCCATGATATTGTCACCCCTCGCCCTGATCTTTCTGAGACCCCTTTAGATAACCTCGACATGGTCCTTTTCACTGACGGCTCCTCCTTTCGACCCTCTGATCATCAGACCCTGGTGGGTTTTGAGATATGTACGCCTTCTGAAATCCTTGAGTCCGCAGCGCTCCCTAACGGTACCTCCGCGCAGGCAGTTGAGCTTTTCGCTCTCACTCGGGCTTGTATTTTAGCTATTGGAAAATCTATCAACATTTACACAGACTCCCGATATGCTTTTGGAGTGGTTCATGATTTCTGTACCCTCTGGAAGCATAGGGGATTCATCATTTCTTCTTACAACATGGCCTGCTTATTAACAATCTTTTGGAGGCCATCCTTCTTTCTTCCGCTATGCCGGTCATCAAATGCACAGCTGCTCGGGATCTTGTAAACTGTGGCAATGCTTTATTGACAGGACGACCTGGATGACTGCTACAGATCCCACAATACAGGCTTTACATACCCCTAAGATACGCCAGTTTCCCATTATGCCTGACCTAATTAGAGCATCCTTGCGGCTCACTGGTCAGCCCCTCAATCTGAAAGAGATTGTTGGTCCCATTTGGGCACCACAGAATCCCACTCCCTGCATCTTCGTACACATCTTAATATCATTTGCCGTAAATCTCATCTGCATGTTCTTGCTCTAGCTACCCATGGAGTTGGACATGTTGGCAGGCTGGGCATGTACCATGCTGTTGCTCGTTTCTGGTATGCTCCTGGTTTTACGACAGCTGCTTGCACTTCATTACGCTGTCTCATTTGCTGGCAGAACAATAATTCAAAACCAGTGACTAAGTACTACCATCCTCCCGGTCCCTGCTGGCCTGTTTGCTAAATTGCAGCTAGATTTTGCACATATGCCAACAAGGCAGGGTTTCCTTTACCCGCTAGCAATTGTTGATATGTTCTCAAAATGGGTTGAGGCTTTTGCCGCCAAGAAGGATGATGCTTGAATGGTTATTAAATGTTTGTTAAAAGAAGTTATCCCGAGATTTGGTATCCTGGGATCTATTGACAGTCTTTAACTGCAGGTATTGTTACAGCGATTAGTAAGGTTCTAGGGATTAACTGGATATGTCATTCCTGAAGAAGGGCTCATGCCCGAAACGTCGATTCTCCTGCTCCTTGGATGCTGCCTGACCTGCTGCGCTTTTCCAGCAACACATTTTCAGCTATGTCATATCCCTATCAACACAATCCTTGGGCATGGTAGAAATGGTGAATGGCGCTATTAAAACTGACCTCACTAAAATAGTCTAGGCACCACCTCTGACATTGAGGCAGCACCATGCCCTTCAATCACATGTACCTTTCACTTTCCTGTTGACATTTCACTGTTCCCGACAGCTAAAAGCTGCTGCCTTGCCTTCTGTACTAAGTATTCCCTGTGAGGCACAAGCTGCCGAGTGATCCTCTGGACTAAATAGCCACTCTGAAGCAGAGGCTGATGTATTCCCTATTCTGATGTTACTCTCCAGGGACACACTCTGCCTTGCTGTCCATGGATGTGCCTACTGCTGTTTCACAGCAAAAGGGAAGACACCAAACATTGACAAGAACTAGACTGGAGGCCCAAAGATAAAGTTTGCAGGTACAAACTTGCCACACGCACTTGAGCTTCTGAAGAGTTGGGTATCTCAACTGGGCAGAAGTTAATTGGGAAGGCAAAGTTAATGATTAGTTGAATGATTAATGAGATGCAAATACATGCAACTAACTTTGCCACCTGATCACAAGAAAGTCAACTCACTTTCCGATGAGACAGGATTTAATTGTTAAGGTTTATCTCAATGGCCAGAATCTAATTTTTAGACTCTCTTCTAATTAAGTGATTATTCTAGTCACCATAGGGAGCAGAAACTCACACCTCCAGCTTTAAGTGTCACTTTAACATATATAAATATCTTCTGCAAGCAAGCTACTTCATATTGCAACTGATCATTGTCTCCCCAGCTCATACACTGTTTTCGGTAATATATTATTGTAATCACTTGTTGAATAAAACCTACTTATTTAGAACAGACTTTTCCATTTGAAGCAATCTGTAGCTAGAATGGTAATTCCCTTTGCCAATTAATGGCTGTTGCTTCCAGCCTCATAGTGGACTGTAAACTTTAATAATGTTAATTTTAACATGGAATCTACTCACAAATGGTACTGGTTTAACAAAAATACCCAGCTTTCACTGAGAAATTCCAATCTTAATTTGTACTCTGGGTATATCTTAACTTTTGAACTAAGCACATTCTTTTAGATTAGATGCCCAACAGTGTGGAAATAGGCCATTTGGCCCAACAAGTCCATAGTGACCCTCTGAAGGGTAACCCACCCAGACCCATTTCCCTCTACCTAATGCACCTAACACTATGGGCAATTTAGTATGGCGAATTCACCTGACCTGCACATCTTTGGACTGTGGGAGGAAACCAGAGCATCCCAGAAGAAACCCATGCAGACACGGGGAGAATGTGCAAACTCCACACAGACAGTCGCCCAAGGCTGGAATCGAACCCAGGTTCCTGGCACTGTGAGGCAGCAATGCTAACCACTGCGCCACCGTGCCACTTGTGTTTAATTACAACTTAGTGGATTTGATATGTCTAATTAGGTTGTCTGTTATCTAAACCTTAGCTTCTAGCAGAGCTGCTGACAGTACAAGTAGTTTTTAGATTTCAATCTCTAAAGCATGGAGTCCAACAAGACGCTAAGGTAAACACAGTCCATTGACCTATTCCTCATCCCTTCCATTCACCAGAAAGCAAGGAGTTCTGCATTCTTATTCAATGAGGTTCACCGTCAGACTTGCAAACTTAGCTCCTGATAAAACCACAGGGATTGCACTGATGATTTCCAATGCACTGTTCAGATTACACGTGCAGTTCTGGCCACAGATTAGTAACCATGCTTCTATAGAGATGTACATAGTAAGAAGAAGGAGTCGAGAAGAGCAACAAAACGGATTGGAATGTGATTGGATGTGAGCTGTGGTGAAAATTAAAGCCTCAAAATCACAATTTAACAGGGTACCGGACAACCAAAATCTCACAAATGAGTGATATTTCAGTGAGGATTGCCAAAATAGAGTATGGATCAGATGTATGGACTAAACAGTATTCGTTCATGTGCTCCTACTAATAATGATACATGATGTGGATGCAGCTTTATTGAATTTGTCTTGATAGTATTACCTGGCATGTATAAAATGTTTTGAAAAAACTTCAAAGTATATCAGGTCAATTTGAAGAGGACTCAAATTTAAATCAGTCTAAGCAGCAGAAAATCTTTAATAATTCACCAAGCAAACACCAAAAGCATACAACTAAAAATCACCTTTCACATAATAATAATATGATTTAATCGTAGAATAAGATTGCTTTGATGTTACATTCAGAAAGAAAGAAAAACAGATCAAAGGCAGTACTGGTAGGTGCAAAGATTTACAGACATTACTCCAGGATCTATACTCCAAGTTCTGGACCTACAATGCAATAAAATCAAGGCTCTTGGGAACACTGTAAATGCAATTGGATGTTGTTATATAAGACCGAAAAGGTTAACTCAGAAGCTGATGCATAAATGACTGTCTTTGGGAAGATCTAGTCAGTTCTAAGCTAGTAAGTTTTGTTGTTAGTTGCTAGTCAGCTTGACAGTCATGTCAGATAGATCTAGTGATGAAATCTTGAGACCACAATGTCTCTTACAAAGTGTTCCTGTAACTAACTAGACAGAAGTTACTGTAAAATGTTACTTTACTATTTTGTTACAACTATTTCCTGTTACTCAAGTACATTCCTCTTCTGCTGAACATATATCAGCAGTTAATCCTTCTGCACTTGGAACTAGAAAGCCCTGATATAGTATTAGACGCATGATCTACCCAAAGAACATCCTATTGCAACTGGGTTTATGTGGACCTTTCTTACAACAGATGTGACTGAGCAAGATTGGATGCGCTTTGCATAAGGAATTTTGAAGATTCACTTTGCTGTTTTACGATATTTTACAAAAATATAGACAAAGGGCAGGAATTTGGCCCCGCAAGCTTTGTTCACAAGTTCATAGAACCATGGCTGATCTGATATTGAATAATCTCAATGGTTAATGCATTTTTTGTTACATTTAGTTAAGTCTTCCAAACATTATTCACTCTGAGTAACTAAATATTTTCCTTGCATTGAATAAAAATCCCATCATGGGCTGGAGTCTACCATGGGCAACATTTGTCTTGCCCACTGCTGCAAAGCTGGTGAGAGAGCCATGCTGCTTCTTTTGAACAGACCCATTGGATCGTCTTCCAGTTCACAGCAGGCTGGTGAGCCTTCACCCGGAATTAGATTCCCCAGGGCAAACGTCCCTCCCACTGGGAGCTGCCAGCCATCAGACCCACCTAAAAGGCCATGGTTGTTGCTGGGATTGCAACCCAGGGAGCCAGGCACTGATTCATGGGGGAGGGCAAGACTGCCGGGGCTGGGGATGGGGTGGGGAAAAGGTGCCACAGGACGACGTGATCAAGGACATCAGAAGCAAGGGCAGGCTGTAGCTCTCAGTGGCCAGCACCTGCCCTGTGTCCATATCCTGTGATCAACTACTCAGCCATTGAGCAGCCTGTGTTCTTCTTACCTGTTTGATGGCAGGACTGCCTGCACTTGGATTAATCTCAGGGTGGACGCATACAGATGGTGCTGACTAGACCACTCAAGGGGCTCACTGGTGGTGGGGCTGGAAGGACTCAACCCCAAATTTAATTCTTGTGGATATGGCAAGTTGTGGGCATTGTGCAAAGTTCCTCCCCACTGAATTAAACACCCTTCCAATTTGCCTCCTCTAGGACATTCCGCCTGCACTGTTTAACTCCAAATGTTAATTAGTCACAGTCTCACTTCTGATATAGAATGGTGTAAACTCAGGCTGTGTTGTTGTGCAAGAGCACACAATCTAGGCTGGCTTTTCAAAACTGCTGCTTTGTTATCTTTCAGATAAAACATGTAACTGAGGATTGCATTACACCTCCAGGGGGTGTAAAAGACCCTTTGGCACTGTTCAACTAAGAGTAACGATTTCATTTAAAGCTCTGCCCAATGTTCATCCATCAACCAACACTAGGAAAACAGGCTAATTGGCCAATTATCCTCCTGATTGATGGGTACCCTCATTGACTTCACAGTGGACTACGTTGCTCAGACTTTCAGATGACTTGAATAGAAAAGCAGGGATGTACTTCTGAAGCTCTATAAAGCTCTGGTCAGACTACATTTGGAATATTGCGTTCAGTTTTGAGCCGCATACCTCAGGAAGGATGTACTGGCCCTGGAGTGTGTTCAGAGGAGGTTCACGAGAATGGTCCCAGGAGTGAAAAGCTTAACGTACGAGGATTGTTTGTGGACTCTTGGTCTTTGCTCGATGGAGTTTAGAAGGATGAGGAGGGATCTAACTGAAACTTACAGAATACTAATGGTCTGGACAGAATGGGTGTTGGGAAGATGTTTCCATTGGTAAGACCCGAAGGCACGGCCTTAGAGTAAAGGGAAGACCTTTTAGAACGGAGGCAAGGAGAAAATTATTCAGCCAGAGAGAGGTGAATTTATGGAATTTATGGCCACAGAAGGCTGTGAAGGCCAGATCATTGAGTATATTTAAGACTGAGATAGATTGGTTCTTGATTGTCAAGGGGATCAAGGGTTACAGGGAGAAAATGGGAGCATGGGGATGAGAAACCTATCAGCCATGATTGAATGGTGGAACAGAATCGATGGGCTGAATGACCTAATTTATGCAGCTATGTCTTATGGTCTTACATGTCCCACCGCTTCTTGTAGGGAAGCATGGCACAGCTGCCAGACTGGTGTGCCCTTGATGGAGGACCGACACACAACATAGTCCCCTGCCTGGCTGTGTGACTGTGCCAATTGCCACTGCAAGATGTGGTAGGGCAAGGCAAGGCCTGCTGTAGATATGGCACTATGCACCAGGTGAATGCACACTGACACAATAAGGGAGCAGCCCTGGCGGGCAGCCTGATTAGGTGTGTGTCCTTGTGCTGTCAATTTACCCAATGCAGCCATACACTGCTTGTCACTATTGTGCCTTGCCAGACAATTCTCAGCTTGCAGGGCACACTGCCAGTGCTCTGGAAAGATAGCAAGATTGTGGTTATGAGACACTGAAAGCCAGGGGCCAATGTCTTGGTGGGTCATGGACAGTGCCTGGCTCTGCAGTTTAGCCATGGAAAAGATTAAGGTTATTCAGAGAAGGTGGCAAGCTGAAGCTGCCAAGTACACTTTCTGGTTTCCATGTCGGGTTTTCCTGACAGCGAGTTTGGTAAGGTCACAACTGGAATATTGATAAGGAGGGCTGGACCACCAAAAAGGAGCTTAACCAGCATTTATTGGCATCAATCAGCAGCTCACCACTGCTGGATGAGAATCTTATCATTTTCTTGTGAAAACTGTGAAAGGTGAGAAGAGATGATCTCAATGTCAAGGCACGCTCACCAGGCTCCTTTCCAGATTTTACCGCACTTCTCACCATAGTCTCCATCATTAAAACTCCTGAAAGATTTAACCCATGATTTTCATTCTCTCCTTATTCTCGTTACTCTGTACTTTATCTTCTCATTTTACCCCAGGTAGTGGCATGACTATGTAAACTTTTTTTGAAAAGAAAGCTAACCTGGTTTTAAATTGAATGCAAGCAATCTGACAAAATACTCCCCTGGAGCCTCATGACTTCTTTTGTGGATTCAACTGCAGTCCAGCTCAAACGTTCACACTTTTATCTTCAGAGTCAATCACAAAAAGTCATTCAGTAATTTTGGGCTTCTAAGGCTGTCCATTGAACCCTACAGAAAATGTGAAGATTCAATCCCTTCTGTTGCATGTAATGGGAAACTGGAAGGATGTGACAATGAATTCCAGCATTATTGCCTTCTCCATGTGCAACAATGATTAATGAATAAAAATACTGCAGTCATTTTGTTTGATTATGATGAAGCTGGCTACTGAGAGCCCCAGCCTGCAGTGCTATAAAAGTGAAGCAAAGGAGACTTCCCTCACTCCCAAGATCTGTTGTGATCAGTCCACCTATAGGAGAAATCCCCCAGCTATTCGACTCTGCAAACAGTCACAGCTGTGGGATCTGACTCCAGATTTCCAATCCCTTTACTTAAATCTTGAAGTCACTAGAGGCTGATAACATTTTCTATCTGCGTGTGCAACTTTTACTCTTTCTAGGTGAAACCATTTAATAGTATTTTAGCAAATAAATTTATCACTTATTAGTTATACAGTTGGTTCTGCTATAACACAGTAGTTTTGTTCTCCTGTAATAAGGAAAATCACATTATAGCAACACCATTTAAACTAGTGGGACCAAAATCACATTATAACCAATACACACTTTAAAAATTCACGCTTTAGAAACAGTGTCCCCAATTCGTCAATCATGTTATAGCGAATTCGCATTAACAAAATGCACTTTATAGCAGAATGACCTGTATAAGTTTCAGCAATGATTGCACAATAATTCAATCTTTTATCTTGCTGAAATGCATATAGCTGTCCCTCTGGTCAGTTTTAAATTTAAATACTCCATAATTAAAAGGGGGATGCATTGAAGCATATAATCTTTACTCAGAAGCCACTCTGGGCATAGCTCTTCTGTATAGTTGTGACAGTTGTAAGATTCCTTAAGTAAACAGAGTGTCCTCCAAGTGCCCTCTTAGATATTATAATTGGAAATGAGAGGCAGCCTGGCATCAGTCCCCACAGCTGACTTTCCATTGCCATTGCAGACCTGCTAAATTCAAAAAAATCAGATACTGCATGAAACAAATCCCACATGAATTTTTTCATGTTCATTTGTGGGATCAATGATTACACCAGCATTTCTTGCCCATCCCTAATTGCCTGGAGAACATGGCAGTTTATCAATATACTTTATGCACAATTCCTGAAGGCACTGTTCTGGAAAGTTAAATTTTCCATTATATTATTTCCAATCTCCCTTTGAAGTTGCCTGGCAGCCTAATATATAAAAAGGCTGCTATTATTAAACATAAACCATGTTTTAAAATTTAAATAAGACTGCTCTATTCTCACATTCAGAAACAAAAGAGATGTGAAAGAAAGTTCAAACTCGATTGCAAGGAACAGGTAAAATTATCTGCAACACCACCCAGTTGGAACTCCAGACTATCACATCTACTGGACCTCATGCAGAGTCATTTATATTCACTTGATTCAAAATTTTCAAAAGACTGTGCTTTACAAATGAATGGGTAATGAACTAACTGGCTGGATCACAGAAGTGCAACAAGGTAGCAAAATCAATGTTTCATAATTGCCTCATCAATGCAGAAAATCATTTTTGCCCTGATGCAATTCATGGGATGTATTTTTGATTTTGTTTTCAAGTGATAATGAAGGCAGAAATAATCTACTTTTTCTCCACTCCTCCAGCTATGCAATTAAATGTAACATGAGATTTGAGCATACAGGGTCCAAAAAACCATGAAGTAGGAACTCTTTGTTACACTGGCCTCAGTTCATTATATCAGTCAGGGAAATGAATGACAAATAAGAAACTACTTACACTATATATGTGGAATAAAGCCTCTGGGTTATATTATAGTGAGGAATCCTTTGTTTGTTTGCTCTCGCTTCCCATCAGCTCTCCTTCCGCCAAATACACCTTTCATTTCGCAGTGAGAGTCTGTCCATCTGCTCCAGCTCTTCTCCCTGACTGTTACACACATCCCCACTTGAACCTTGTACTGATCAGTTGCATGTTTAGCAGGTACCACAAGCATTTGAGTCCATATTAGTGGCACTTGTTCTTCATGTATCACTGACTCAGGCAAATGGTAACAGGGTTTGGGGCGACGTCCAGTATGTGCTCAAGAAGATCTTTTCATCCTTTTATCTGTACTGGTACTTTCCACATAATTCAGGCTCTGTGACTGATTACCCACATCAATCAGACAAAGATCCAGTAGACATATCAAGGGCAGCACTTGTTGATTCAGGTTCTGCCTCCCACCAGGTCCTCTCTGCATGGTTTTCCAGGGCTGGAGTCTGCCTGCCCACACTGGGTGTATCTCTGCATTGACAAAGCACAGGCCACTCAGGAATCTGCATCCCCTTCTCACTCGCCTTCACTCGAGTCATCGCAGACCCACACATTCAGGTTCCATTGTGCCACAGAGTGAATTGCTTGCCTTTACCTCATCCATCACCTCTCTGGGAACTGTTTGCTGAGACCAACACTCCTCCTGACTATTCACCAACACAAGTGTTTTGATGACTCTGTGATATTCACGGTCCCATTCATCCTCCACCTTATTCCAACCAGTGATATCCCCATCTCAGGAAAATACTTCGAGCCATTTGGAAGGTCAGTCCTGTTAACCTTGTGATCAGTTAACGTTTACCTTCTCAGTGATTCTCCTCAGTCGCATGGGACGCCAGCTCAAATGCTTGGTTTAACCTCATGTGATGCTCAATTATCCATTCACTGCCCTGGCTGTTTCCATCTGAAGGCGTGCTGAGCCCGAGGAAATGGTCCCAAGGAAGGACAAAGAAGAAAGTGAGGTCTGCAGATGCTGGAGATCAGAGCTGAAAATGTGTTGCTGGAAAAGCGCAGCAGGTCAGGCAGCATCCAGGGAACAGGAGAATCGACGTTTCGGGCATAAGCACTTCTTCAGGAATGAGGAAAGTTTGTCCAGCAAGCTAAGATAAAATGTAGGGAGGAGGGACTTGGGGAGGGGCGTCGGAAATGTGATAGGTGGAAAGAGGTCAAGATGAGGGTGATAGGTCAGACTGGGGTGGGGGCGGAGAGGTCAGGAAGAAGATTGCAGGTTAGGAAGGCGGTGCTGAATTCGATGGATTTGACTGAGACGAGATGGGGGGAGGGGAAATGAGGAAACTGGTGAAATCCGAGTTCATCCCTTGTGGTTGGAGGGTTCCGAGGCGGAAGATGAGGCGTTCTGAAACGCTCCGCAAGTAGCCGGCCTGTCTCCATATCCGCCACAGATTCAACTGCACCTCCACACACATCATCTATTGCATCCTCTGCACCCGATGTGGCCTCCTCTATATTGGGGAGACAGGCCGGCTACTTGCGGAGCGTTTCAGAGAACACCTCTGGGACACCCGGACCAACCAACCCAACCACCCTGTGGCTCAATATTTTAATTCCCCCTCCCACTCCACCAAGGATATGCAGGTCTTTGGACTCCTCCATCGCCAGACCACAACAAAACGACGGTTGGAGGAAGAGCGCCTCATCTTCCGCCTAGGAACCCTCCAACCACAAGGGATGAACTCGGATTTCACCAGTTTCCTCATTTCCCCTCCCCCCACCTTGTCTCAGTCAAATCCATCGAATTCAGCACCGCCTTCCTAACCTGCAATCTTCTTCCCGACCTCTCCGCCCCCACCCCAGTCTGACCTATCACCCTCACCTTGACCTCTTTCCACCTATCACATTTCCGACGCCCCTCCCCCAAGTCCCTCCTCCCTACATTTTATCTTAGCCTGCTGGACAAACTTTCCTCATTCCTGAAGAAGGGCTTATGCCCGAAACGTCGATTCTCCTGTTCCCTGGATGCTGCCTGACCTGCTGCGCTTTTCCAGCAACACATTTTCAGCCCCAAGGACGGACAAAGTCTGCTCCATGAACAGTTAGTGTGGTGAATAGTCTACACTATTCCACAGACACAGGGCATGGTTACAAGCTCTGGAAAGTATTCAGGCTACTTAGGAGGCACAGTACACAAACGGTCACGGAGAGTCCTGCTGATTTGTTTGCAATGTTCATGGCCTTTTGAATGATAGGTGCAGCTCTCAGTACTGCCATGTAGTTTGCACAGCCCCTGCAGAAGCTTGTTTTCCAAGTTTCAATTCTGATCTACATAAATCCAACATAAAATATCCAGCCCTTCAAATCTGCTGCACCATACATTATGATCATGTCCAATCATCCAACTCAGTACCCTGATCTCACTTGCTCCCCATATATTTTGGTTCTTTTAGTCCTAAGAACTATATTTACATCTTTCTTGAAATTGATCAATACCTTGTGGGCGGCACGGTGGCACAGTGGTTAGCACTGTTGCCTCGCAGTGCCAGAGACCTGGGTTCAATTCCCGCCTCAGGCGACTGACTGTGTGGAGTTTGCACGTTCTCCCCGTGTCTGCGTGGGTTTCCTCCGGGTGCTCCGGTTTCCTCCCACAGTGCAAAGATGTGCAGGGTCAGGTGAATTGGCCATACTAAATCGCCCATAGTGTTAGGTAAGGGGTAAATGTAGGGGTATGGGTGGGTTCACTTCGGCGGGTCGGTGTGGACTTGTTGGGCCGAAGGACCTGTTTCCACACTGCAATGTAATCTAACCTTGGCCTCTCCTGTGGCAGAGAATTCATCACTCTCTGGATGAAGAAATCCCTCCTCATCTCTGTCCTAAAAGTCTTCCATCCTTTCCTTAAAATATTACCCCTTGTTCTGGAATACTGAAATAAACCAATCAATCACACACTGACACTTCCCCTTCCCATCAAATCCCTCTCCACCAAATCCTTTTCCACTGAGAGTCCATTTAACTGCTTTAGCTGTTCTCCCTCACTATTGCCACCTGCCTTTGGAAGCGCCAGAGAACTACTCAGCACCCTCCATCACCAATTTCAACTGCTGTTAGAGGTCCCATTATACTCTTCTGCCTGTTCCACCTTGGCAGGGTTCTGAGGTATGGAGGCTTAGAGCCACAGGTCACATGAGAAATCACGCTGAGGCTGAACAGAAATCGGAAATCATCTTGATCTTTTTTTGTTCACAGAAGGTTTATCAAGCCCAGGGGACCAAATTTAAAATAAGTTGACAGTTTTAATTTTGAATTATACACCAATTGTATTAATTATTAGTTTTTTTCCATGTTTTAATGCCTTATCTGTGAACCACAATACATGTGAAAGATAAGGGCAGCATAGTTTATTTTTATCTATTATAGCATCTGTGACCTACTTAGAATCCTCTGAGTGATTTGGGTCAGTTCATTACAGACCCTCTGACAGTAATTTTGTCCCTTTAATTATGTGTGTGCTTGCTCTTATACAAATTATTCCACATTCCCTGGAGTCTCTGTCATCTGAATCTCATTCTAAAGTGGAGGCAGTCTGTAGCCCGTTGGCTATTCTTTGGTAGAAACTCACAGTTTGTGCTTTGTTTTGCATAACTGAAGATCCCAGGATGACTTACATTTGCCCACAGGACTTTATGGCCTGTCTGCAGAGAACATGTCTTAATTGCTTGGCAATCTCCCAATTCCTAACAATCACAAATCTAATCTTATTCAATAAGCAAGGAAAATTTAATTTCTATTTCAGCAGAAATCTGAGAGAGAAAGAAAGACACTGGCAAAAATTATTTCTCTTTGCACTTGACTGCTTGCATGAAGAACATTTCAGAACACTTCTTGGATGCTTTCACACATACTAATTAGTCAATTTTAACTTGAAACCACAAATCTTCATTTGAATCTAACATTCCATAATTACAGAATTAATGTAAAAAAAACCCGTAATTCCGAATAGAAGTGCTCAGTCAAATTTAAGAAGACCTTCATGGGGTTTCAATGCATATCTCCACCCTTCAATTAACCAGCAGGAATCAGACAAAGACATATCTACCATCTTGTACATTTTCACTGATTTGCCTAAGGCCACCTAAGCTAACTTGCTCTGACCTTTTTGGAGGGGAAGTGACTTAAATTGCTAAGTTTAAGTTGTTTTTGGGGGGAAGGAGTTGCTGTTTCACTTTTCATCACCAATTACAAAATTTTGCCGAATTCAAATTTCAAATTCACTTTTGCGAATAATGATAAATTATAGAAGGCGTTGTGTAAGCACAATCAGACTGTGTCTCACGCCGGTAAAGTGAATGCTATCAGAACTTCATTCAACTTAAAACTGGTAGGATTACGCTCATCCTGTTCAACTCTGACCAGAACTTCTACACATTTTAACTCAATTTTATTATCCTTGCTGAATACTCTATCAGGATACGCCAAATAATACAAAATTTGTGTGTTTTTTTCTGCTGATATTTAAGACCCCCTTTTCTATCCATTACCCAGATCATTGGCTAACACCTCTAAAATGTTGCCCAACCCTAACTGCCACTGAAAATCTCAGTTACAGTTTTACTACGTGATATTCACTCTAATATACTCTTTACCGATCTCTTATGATATTCTTATTTTGCCAAACTCCACTGATCTGCATCCTAATTCCCATACTCCTGCATTCATTGAATTGAAACCTCTTATTCGCTTTTAGAAGTGCCTTCATCAGCACACCCCAAAATACCACAATGACATATTCTAATCCTACGTCCCAGCCACTGAATTAGTGGAAAGCTTGTTCAAAACAAATTACCTAGCTATATTTTCTCCAAGAGAGACAAGGGTGTGTGTGTGTCTGTCTGTCTGTCTTGGGAATATTTTGAACTTTTTGCTTTGTTAATGGATTGCATTAAGCAATTATTCCATCTTCACTAAATACAAGTGTACAATTACAAGGGGAAAGTATATTGGGATGAATGGAAAACTGGTAGGAGGATTGGAAATAAAGAGAAGGAATTAATGGGTCCTTTTCAAATTGGGATCGGTGCTGGAACCCCAGCTATTCACAACATATATTAATGATATTGATGAGGGAACAAATTGTGACATCTCAAAGTTTGCAAATGATACCAAGATGGGTGGGAGGGTGAACTGTGATGAGGATAGACAATAGACAATAGGTGCGGCAATAGGCCATTCGGCCCTTCAAGCCAGCACTACAATTCATTATGATCATGGCTGATCATCCACAATCAGTATCCTGTTCCTGCCTTATCTCCATAACCCTTGGTTCCACTATCTTTAATGATACAGAGATGCTTCAGCATGATCTGGACAGGTTGGGTAAGTGGGCAAATCAATGGTAGATGCAGTATAATTTGGATAAATGTGAGGTAATTCACTTTGGAAGTAAAGACATGAAGGCAGATTGCTACCTGAATGGCTGTAAATTGGGAGGTGGGGGGGGAGGGGGGGAGTGTGCAGCAGGATCTGAGTGTCCTTGTGCACCAGTCCCTGAAGGTAAGCATTCAGGTGCAGCAGAAGGTAAAGAAAGCAAGTGGTATGTTGGCCTTCATTGTGAGAGGTTTCATGTACAGGAGCAGGGATATGTTGTTGCAGTTATACAGGGCCTTGCTGAGGCCCCACCTAGACTATTGTGGGGAATTTTGGTCTCCTTTTCTGAGGAAAGATGCTCTTGCTCTCGAGGGAGTGCAGCGAAGGTTTACCAGATTGATTCCGGGGATGGCGGGGCTGATATATGAGGAGAGATTGACCAGGTTATGATTGTTATGAGTTCAGATGAATGAGGGGAGATCTCATCGAGAATTATAAAATTCTAACAGGACTAGACAGGGTAGATGCAGGATGGATATACCTGATTGTGGGTGTGTCCAGAACCATGGGTCACAGTCTGAGGATTGGACAATTTAGGATGGAGATGAGGAGACGTATCTTCACCCAAAGTGTGGTGAGATTGTGGAATTCATTACCAAAGGAAGTCATTGATGCCAAAATATTGAATGTATTCAAGAGGCAGTTAGATATAATACTTGGGGTGAATGGGATCAAAGATTATGGGGAGAAAGCAGGATTCTGCTGTTGAGTTGGATGATTGGCCATGATCATGATGACTGGCAGAGCAGGCTCACAGGGTTGAATGGCCTCTTCCTGCTCCTTTCTTCTATGTTTCTATGTTACAACATTTAAAAGGCGCTGACTGGTTTTATGAATAGGAAGTGTTTAGAGGGATCTGTGCAAGTATTGGCAAATGGGGCCATGTTAGATTATGATGTCTGGTCAGTACGGATGAGTTGGACTGAAGGGTCTGTTTCCATGCTTTATGACTCTCTGACTCCATAAGTTTTGTTTTGATAATAAACCAAGTATGGAATCTTATAGAGGCCATGAAAATGTGGGCTTTTGTGGGATTTGTGGCAGAAGAGTGTGCAATGTCCAGCAAGGCCTATCAGGAGAAATTCATTTCATTTTTTTGTATATTTGCTGAATAGCAAACCATGTTTCTCACTAGTCCATGGTGAATTGTCAATGAAAGGATATTATCAGTCATTACATGCCTTTATTAACGCCACAACACATCTCATTCTTCTGCAATTTTCTAACTTACTGAACCTGAGAAAACTAGACATTGAAAATTCTCGATATGGAAGTCAGAGCAGGTACATGGTAGCTTCAATTCAGTGCTAGCTGGAAAGAGTCTCCATGTTGGACACCAGGCATCATCATCTCAAGGCACCCTCCATGGGCACTGGCTGCAAATACAGGACACCTCTGCACTTTAATGCTGTATTCTGAACTGTTGCAGCAACTATCATTGTAATACTGCAGCAAGGACACTGCATGCCCAGTAACATGCACCCAGCTCATGGACTCTTTAATTACTGTGAGCTTACATGAATACTCACAGCACCTTGCCTTGCAATGCTTTGCCTTGTCTTTTTGTACTTTGCTTCCTCAGCCAGAGATACCAGGCTCACATTACTGTTTTATTCCATCCCGTTAAGTGCAGACACAAATCAGGGAGAAGGTCATGGTTGTCAGTAGCCTTCTGTCTAGTTATTGGAGGTCACCTTCGGTCAGGGGTCCTGGCACAGTCAATCGAGGACAGCCTGCAAAACAAGTCCAGTGGCTTGGACATGGTCACTCGGATGCTTGGTGCAGTCAGAATCAGGCTGTCCTCCACATAAGGGGATGAGGAGCCAAATGACAGGTAACCCACAACCCTCTCGATTCTTTCTGCCCTACTGTGGGAGCTTTTTCTCCTGAAATGAGGGAAGTCACATACTGCAGGAGCTGACAATGGATGGCTTAGCTGTTACTTTTGGAGATGTGGAGATACGTCTCAAGGGAGTAAGTAGATGGCATGTAGCATTAGTGACGGTTGAGATGAATGACATTGAGTGAGGTAAAATGTTGCAGGCCACAGTGAGAGTAGCAGAGCATAAGCCTTGGTCAGAGGTGGGTACAGTAGCAGAGGTAGAGTGAGTGTGAGGTGTCAGAGAGAAGACAGTGGCACTTATGCTGGCAGAGTGAAGAAAGACATGCAGTTTCTACTTACATTGCTGGCCACCTTCTACTTACATTATGGACAGCACAATGGCTCAGTGGTTAGCACTGCAGCCTCACAGCACCAGAGATCCGGGTTTGATTCCAGCCTCAGACGACTGTCTGTGTGGAGTTTGCTCATTCTGCCCATGCCAGCGTGGGTTTCCTCCCACAATCCAAAAATGTGCAGGTCAGGTGAATCGGCCATACTTAATTGCCCATAGTGTTAAGTGCATTAGTCAGGGATAAATATAGGGTCGGGGAATAGTTCTGAGTGGGTTTCTCTTTAGAGGGTCAGTGTGGACTCGTTGGGCTGAAGGGCCTGTTTCCATACTGTAGGTAATGTAATCATTCCTCCTGCTTTAACCTCGGTGGTAATCTTTGACCAGGCTGGCCTGGTGTCTTGGCTCAGCTGCTCCTTGGGAAGAGCAAGTCCCAACTATATTTTACTCTGTCCACAAAGCAGGCAACAAATTCTCCTTGTCTACCGTGTTAGGGGAAAATGTCAGAAAGCACGGAGGACAGCTCTGGATGGACAGTTCTTGGCTGGGTTCTCAACAGACTTTTAAAAAATGGCGCTGGCAGCAAGGATGCCTGTCAATTCTGGGACATACTGACTGTGGTGAGTTGTTATGGGATTATCATGTGGTAAGAGGGGGCTGGCATCAGATGAAAGGGTCATCATATGGGTGGGCAAGGTAACTAATGAGATGAGTTTGGCAAGATATGGTAAGAAAGTGTGTTCGGCCTTCTGGCAAAAAAAGACATTCCAAAACACTTGACGCAGCACCTAGTCAGCGAAAAAAAAAATCAACGCCAATAATTGAGTTTATTAAGAAACATGACTTCAAGATATTGTTGTTTTAAATCATGATTAAGGCAAGCTATTAATTTGGTCACCTTGGTAACAGCCAAGGTTGTTCTCACCCATGGAGTAATGGGACTGGAGGGTGCACTCCTTCAGTCTCCATTGTACCATGAACGTGATGCATTTTCTTACTCTCTGGTTGACAAATGACAGTATTCAGCAGTTTCAGCCCTACAGTTTGGAGTGCCCTGCCCAAGCCATAACATTTTGTGACCACTTCTGCCACACTGAAAATGTCCATTAAGTCTCTACCGTTGACTATTCCACAGTCCTCCCACTGTCACATTCTGCATCTGCTGCACAGCATCCATTTCTGGTCAATTAAGTTTTTCAGAAATTCACATGAAAAGCACAATTAAAGCTCAGCTCACAGATGCTGATGTCTATCTAACACAAACAAAGGCATCCCTGACTCTAAAGGAAATGCAAACAATAAAGATTAAGACAGCATTAAATAGATGATACATTCTATTAAACAAAAATTTCTATTTCAGTTCCAAACGTTTCCAGCAAATACTATTAAGATGTGCAAATTATGTGTAAATATTGGAATGAGTCTACCTTATCGCAGAATTCTGAAACAGAACGGATTTGGAAGGGAAGTCCAATATCCGTTAAAAATTACCATTAAAATTAAATGCAAATGGTATTTGAGTTGCACAACATTATCTCTATCAAACCTCATGGAAGTCAGTTACACTTGCTGTTCAAAAGATGTTGAAAAGCTTTTTTGGCTCACCAATATGATTATAGAGAAAAATAACCTACCTGAATCAAATATACTTGCAAAAATAATTGTCAGTTCAGCATTTCCAACAATTCACTCATCAATATTTATACAACTGAAATAAAGTATTCTTTGAACAACAGAGGTTTATTTAACTGAAATAAAAATGAAAACTTTTTTTTTGCAAACAAAAGATTGTTTTACCTGTTTTTGCGAAGGTGTTTTGTGAGCTAATGTGAATGTATATCTGACACTGCAAATAACATGGAGATATTCTCACAAACTAAAGGCAGGATTAAAAAAAAATCAGTTTAAAGCTACATTAGGTCTATCTAGACAAACGTGCATTGTCAGTAATATAAAGTAAAGGGTATTATACCAGTGTGTCTATCGGTCTCCAGATAGAATGTCTTCTTTTATGATCCTGTCCATATTGGTATGCTAAGTAAAACCTGTTATGGTTCACTCACAAATCTGAAGATCTCGCTTACTAATATTAAGTTATTTTAAAATGTAATTGAAACACAAATGATTATTAAAAGTTTGCATCATTGTTAGTAATGCACTTGCAATGGAAAATAAATAAAAATGCCCTGTTCAGCAGCATCAGAATTAGAGGATGATGCATGCAAACTATAATCTAAAACATAAATAGTTGATTGAAAAATATATTGAGTAGTTCAATAAACCTAGACTGAGGTAGATCTTAATTTTGTGTGACATTAAGCCACCAGCCCATTTTACAACTCCCAGACTTCTTGCCTGTAATCTGCTCAGCCAGGAGGAATGAGTTGCCTACATTACTGGGCTCAACAATGTATATTTGGAATAAAGAGTGAGTAGGACAGGGTAAAAAGCAAAGATCAAGAGACTAGCCTGCTGTGAGACCAACAGGAGAGTGGTGGCATGATTGACAACATGATGTGGTTACAGGGAAAGCAACTGAGTGGTGGGTAGATTGACGTCTGCTCTTCATCATTAGAATTAATGGGTCCTTTTCAAATTGGCAGGTAGTATCTAATGGGGTGTCACAGGGATCGGTGGTAGGACCCCAGCTATTCACAACATATATTAATGATTCGGATGAGGGAACAAAATCTAACATCTCAAAGTTTGCAGATGATACCAATTTTGGGTAGGAGGGTAAACTGTGAGGAGGGTGCAGTTCCTTCAGCATGGCCTGAACAGGTTGGGTGAGTGGGCAAATCAATGGCAGATGCAGTATAATTTGGATAATTGTGAGGTAATTCACTTTGGAAGCAAAGACAAGAAGGCAGATTGCTACCTGAATGGCTGTAAATTGGGAGAGAGGGGAGTGTGCAGCGGGATCTGGGTGTCCTTGTGCACCAGTCGCTGAAGGTAAGCATGCAGGTGTAGCAGGCAGTAAAGAATGCAGGTAGTATGTGGCCTTCATTGTGAGAGGTTTTGAGTACAGGAGCAGGGATGTGTTGTTGCAGTTATACAGGGCCTTGGTGAGGCCCCACCTGGACTATTGTGGGGAGTTTTGGTCTCCTTTTCTGAGGAAGGATGCTCTTGCTCTTGAAGGAGTGCAGTAAATGTTTACCAGGTTGATTCTGGGGATGGCAGGGCTGATGGATGAGGAGAGATTGACCAGGTTATGATTGCTTTTCCTGGAGTTCAGACAAGTGAAGGTGGACTTCATAGAGACTTATAAAATTCTAACAGGACTGGATAGGATAGATGCAGGGAGGATGTTCCCAATGGTGGGTGTGTCCAGAACCAGGGGTCACAGTCTGAGAATTCGGGTTGGACCATTTAGGATGGAGATGAAGAGATGTTTCTTCACCCAAAGAATGGTGAAGTCGTTGATGACAAAATATTGAATGTATTCAAGAGGCAGTTAGATATAACACTTAGGGTGAACGGGATCAAAGCTTATGGAGAGAAAGCAGGATTAGACTGTTGCGTTGGACGATTGGACATGATAATGATGAATGGTGGAGCAGGCTTGAAGGACTGAAAGGCCTCCCGTGCTCTTATCTTCTATGTTTCTATGTTTCTATTATTCTCCCTCTGGATTGACCAACATCATTTCTCACCATCATCCTAAAATATATGTTACAATGATCACTGTTCCTTAAATTATCCCCGACTCTCACGTACCTGTCCAGTCAAATGATACTGGTGACAAAGTTGATTATCTTGATTGGTCATCTAATGCTCTTAGTGAAAATGAGTGACATTACCATAGCTTGGCCTAAATCTGAGGAATTCTGGCCCAAACCTGAGGAGTTCTGAAACATTAAAGGAAGTTATAAAGAAATTGTAAAGTAGACCTTCAGCAACAGAGTCCGTGTTAAACATTAATAAAGGCTAAGTGTCTAATCAAATGGAAAAAAACTTGTAAAACAGATTATAACTAATTAAATATTGAGGAATATTCATTATCATTTCATGTGAAATTTTCACGGACATCTAAGGCAATAAACTTTCATTTTATCCATTCTTCAGGAATGAGTATCGCTACCAAGGCCAGAATTTATTATCCATTCCTATTTGCCCTTGACAAGTTGATGATGAGTCATCTTCTTGTGTTCCAGGCAGTTAATGTGATCTCACAGTGCTTAGGTTAGGAGTTACATGACTTTGATCCAACAATAATGAAGGAACAATGAGCAAAGTCAAAGGTGTGGTGCTAGAAAAGCACAGCAGGTCAGGCAGCATTCAAGGAGCTGGAGAAGCGATGTTTTGGGCATAAGCCCTTCTTCAAGAATGTGGAGGGGGAAAGGGGGCTGAGAGATAAATAGAAGGGTGGGGTGGGGCTGGGGGGAAGGTAGCTGGGAAAGCGATAGGTCGATGCAGGTGGGGACATGATAGTGATAGGTTGGAGAGGAGGGTGGAGCAGATCGGTGGGAAGGAAGCTGGACAGGTAGGACAGTTCAAGAGGGCAGTGCCGTGTTGGAGAGTTGGATCTGGGATGAGGTGGGGTGAGGGGAGATAAGGAAACTAGTGAAGTCAACATTGATGCCATGTGGTTGGAGTGCCTCATGGAAGATGAGGTGTTCTGCCTCCAGGCTTGAATTTGGTGGTGGAGGAGGCATGTCCTTGGCAGAGTGGGAGGGTGAGTTAAAGTGTTCACCCATAGGGCATTGGTTTTGTTTGGTGCGTGTCCCAGAGATGATCTCTGAGACATTCTGCGAGTTTGGCGTCCTGTCTCCCCAATGTAGAGGAGACCGTATCGAGAGCAATGGACGCAGTAAATGAGGTGTTTGGATGTGCAGGAAAATCTCTGCCAGATATGGAAGGATCATTTATGGCCTTGGATGAGGTGAGGGAGGAGGTGTGGGTGCAGGCTTTACACCTCTTGCAGCAGCAAGGGAAGGTGCTGGGAGTGGAGGGTGGGCTGGTGGAGGGCATGAACCTAACCAGGGAGTCGTGGAGGGAATGATCTGTTCCTAAAGGGCATACGAAAATTAACTCAGCTGATTCTACTGTGCAGTACTCAAAGCAATATTTTTACTTCAAGAGACTGTTAATACTGAAGGGCTTTCAAGAGCTTCTGTGAATTACATGCTATAATTTGCAGTCATCTTATACTCAAATAGCAGCTTAATTCTTTGCATTTTGTGGCTCTACCAGATTTAGGTTGTAGCCTTGTTGAATATTTTCTGTCTAATCAAAGTAAGTACAGTATAAGATTACATTTAATGTAATAACAATACTACAATGAGAATAAATCCTCTGAGTCCATGTACTGTTCAGGAACAGGATGTAGATTTTCGATCAGTAATAGTATAGTTGATTTGGGGAACTAACACCAGGCTCATGAAAGAGGAAGTGGTTGTCAAAGATCTCCACAACGCTGACACGACACCACTTTAAAAAATAATGCCCAAAACGAGAAGGCAGGTTTATTTTTTATACATTGATAGTACATAGAGATTGAAAATGCTCTCCTTTCAATAAATATTTTGAATGACATGCAAAGTGAACAAACAAGGAAGCTCCAATATTTATTCACAACACTCCTGTTACTGCAAACGAGGAATGAGTGACTCTCTCAGAATGCCTGATTCCCTGATAGATACACATGAACACCATGCTGTGTTACCGGACTCCTAAAGATTAAAGTTTATCCCATGGTAAATTGCCCCCCCTCAATATTTTGATCAAATGAATGAAAGGAGAAAATAACAGGAGGAGTATTGGAATCTGAAGGAGCGATTTCAGGTAATGTTGAGTTGAGTGTATTGTCTGAAGATAATTCATTATGCAGGTTTGAAATAGTGCACACGGTTCAGCTTTATTTGAAGCTCCTCCAGAATAGGTTCTTAAAACCTCGTTTTTTACCCTTACTTCCTAACCAGCTCCTCCTACAGTCGTGCAGACTCACAGCTCCAAAAATGCATGCTGCGTCGGTCATTAAACCTGCTCCAAGTGAAAGGACACTGGTTTTCTTTGTTTAATACACAAGGCTCCAGTTTTTCAACAAGGAAGTCACTGAGGATATAAATAACTGTCAAGCATATTTACAGTGAAAGGGCCATCTACTGTACTTAGTTGTTCACAAAGATTATTATTCAACATCTTCCTGTCAAATTCAATACTGCCTGTAAACCTAGAAAAAATGGGAATTGAACTGCAACCTACTTCATATAACATCAAAACATGTCATAATAGTGGTTGTCACTCAAGTTCAATTCTACAGCATTTCCCTGGAATATATACAGCTATGTTACACATGCTTTTGAAAATAAACAAGCTATCTCTCATTATGAAGTAGAGTTCCCACCCCAGTCCTGTGGTTTATATGAGTTTAAGATGATGGAATATGTACACAATCAATTAAAAGAAGTGACCGTATTGGTAGCAGCTTTAAAATATTTCAGGGAACTGTCAGAAATAATTACTGCAAGGGCACTCAGTTAATGCAACTGGAAACTCACTTACAATCAATGTAAGTGAGCCTCGGATTCTCAGTCCAAGTGCTTAAAGTTAAATTATTCAGCTTTAGCCATTGTGCAGCAGTGTGTCTGATCACAAGTTAACACAGAGGCCTACAACAACTGCTGGTTGGAGTTGGTAGCAATCTAGTGAAAGAAATTATCAGGAATAATGGAGATTATCCTCAATGCAATCCAGGACTACGCACACAGTGTTAGGCAGCTTTGAGTGTGCATCTGATGCCTGTTTCTCCTGCCATTTCTTTTCTTTGAGATTTGCTGGACAAATCATATTTTATTCTGTATTCAGGCCTTTCACAAGAAATGTGCAACTCAAAGGTTTAATTCAATTTTAAATAAACTCGACCTTCAGTTTAATTGATTAAACTATTCGGAACATAAAGTTTCTTGTTGTAAACGCTGCCTGCCAACATGAAAATTGCTGACCGGTGACTGGTCAGAAATTATGCCCAGAACCCAAATTTTAGATTGATGGGACAATGCTATTTCTGTACTTGCAGCCACTTCCATTACAGGTGCAGGAATCAAACTTCCCCTTTGGGCATCTTGATCCTGAAGAGCAGAATTGGAGAAAAGTGTGGATGGATCACTGGCAGATTTGCTTACGAGTGAGGCAAGTTTCAGCAACCTAAGTTACACAGCCAGCTATGCTTACGGGCTGGGCACAATTACCAACACAAGTCTGTCGTGGTCCACCTCAGCTGGCTGCTCTCCATTAGAAAGGCACTCAAAGTGATGCTGTCTCCTCTAGGCTACTTTTAAACGAGATTAATGACATAATCAATCCACATTTGCAATGTGACGGTGACCATGGCTGTGAACCGTTATGCTATTGGATCATTCCTGTCCACCACTGTGGATATATAATCAGATTAGTGAATTAGCAGTGTACCAACACATATACTGAGTGACAGTAAAACCTCTCAACACTTAACCCAGGAAAACAACCAGCGAGACAAAAAGGTCATTTAACCTACTCAAACACCATAAAGCAGTACATCTCAAAAACGTGTCAGCACGGTTTTCTCAGAAGAAAATGTGTAACTTACATGTTGTAGCAGGATTTGTGAATTTATATGTTGTGTGAATCAAAAGTAAGGCTGAGAATTAATTTCAGCAGGATTTTTTGTTTTTAAACAATGTTTAAATCATTACTTTATGCTTGCTTTTTAATTCAAAGACAAGACCTTGCACAGAGAGGAAGCAAAAGATCAAAAAAGGCTACATGGTGTGTGAACATTGCATGGTGAAATGCTGCAGTTTCCAAAAATGCTTGTAATGTGTAACTAACCCATACCAGTTGCATCCAATGTAGAAAACACACAAACCTTGTGCGACCTGCTTATTTAAAAGGTAGAAGCAAAATACTAGGATCCCAAGTTTCATCTTACACCCAGCAACTTGTTCTCCTCTGTATTAACTTTATTCATTCTCCCTGAAATGCTGAGTTCAATGAGGGTGTGAACATCTGCACCAATAATGGTGCGAATATCTGCACCGATGAGGGTGTGAACATGTGCACCAATGATGGTGTCAATATCGGTACTAATGAGGGTGTGAACGTCTGCACCAATGAGGGTGTGAACATCTGCACCAATGAGGGTGTGAACATCTGCAGCAATGAGGGTATGAGCATCCGCACCAATGAGGGTGTGAATATCGGCACTAATGGGGGTGTGAATATCTGCACCAATGAGGGTGTGAATATCTGCACCAATGACGGTGTGAATATCTGCAACAATGAGGCTGTGAATATCTGCACCAATAAGGGTGTGAACATCTGCACCAATGAGGGTGTGAACATCTGCACCAATGAGGGTGTGAATATCTGCACCAATGAGGACTTGAACATCTGCACCAACAAGGGTGTGAACATCTGCACCAATGAGGGTGTGAATGTCTGCAACAATGAGGATGTGAACATCTGCACTAATGAGGATGTGAACATCTGCACCATTGAAGGTAAGAACACCTGCAGCAATGAGGGTGTGAACATCTGCACCGATGAGGGTGTGAATATCTGCACTAATGAGGATGTGAACATCTGCACCAATGAGGATGTGAGTATCTGCACCAGTGAAGGTGTGAATATCTGCACCAATGAGGGTTTGAACATCTGCACTAATGAGGATGTGAACATCTGCACCAATGAGGATGTGAGTATCTGCACCAGTGAGGGTGTGAATATCTGCACCAATGAGGGTGTGAACATCTGTACCAATGAGGGTATGAATACCTGCACTCATGCGGATGTGAACATCTCCACCATTGAGGATGTGAACATCTGTACCAATGAGGATGTGAACATCTGCACCATTGAAGGGGGTGTATATCTGCACCAATGAGGATATGAACATCTGTACCAATGAGGGTATGAATATCTGCACCAATGAGGGTGTGAATATCAGCACCAATGAGGATATGAACATCTTAACTAATGAGGGTGGGAATATCTGCACCAATGAAGGAGTGAACATCTGCACCACTGAGGGTGTGAACATCTACACCACTGAGGGTGTGAATATCTGCACCAATGACAGTGTGAACATCTGCACCTCTGAGGGTGTGAACATCTGCACCAATGAGGGTATGAATACCTGCACTCATGCGGGTGTGAACATCTCCACCATTGAGGATGTGAACATCTGTACCAATGAGGATGTGAACATCTGCACCAATGAGCGTGTGAACATTTGCACCAATGAGGGTGTGAATATCTGCACCAATGAGGGTGTGAACATCTGCGCCAATGAGGGTGTGAACATCTGCACCAATGAGGGTGTGAATATCTGCACCAATGAAGGTGTGAATATCTGCACCAATGAGGATGTGAACATCTGCACCAATGAGGGTGTGAACATCTGCACCAATGAGGGTGTGAATATCTGCACCAATGAGGGTGTGAATATCTGCACCAATGTAGGTGTGAATATCTGCACCAAAAAGAGTGTGAATATCTGCACTCATGAAGGTATGAACATCTGCCCCATTGAGGGTGTGAACATCTGCACCAATGAGGATGTGAACATCTGCACCAATATCTGAGAGCAAACATTTTGTAAAGATCCTTTGAAGTCAGAACCAAGTTCTTCCATATTTGCCACCCCAATCACCATGGACTTCAGTAGCTTAACCGCCCTGCAGACTGGCAAACTCTTTTAAAATTACAGTTAGTCACTGTAGAAATAAATGAATAACTAACTTGAAAGTAATTGTGATAATTTTAAATTGCATTGGTCGGTGGGGGGTGGCGGGGGTGGTCTTTCATGCTGCTGAATGCATGTTCAAAAGTGTTTTGTTAAGAAAGAACAATAAACTTCAAAGTGGCAGCACTGATATCAAAACAACATTTACACAAAGAGTGATGTTACAATCTGTGATCCTTGTTCACACTCTAAAGCCTTACTCCAGATGATGTTTGGAGTAACCCACACCAGAAGGTGTGCATGATGCAAATGCCATTTTGTAACAAAGTATTACCTGTAGCTCTGAAAAAATGTATATACTGTACCTCTGAAATGTATCGCCCATCTGTTTTATGTTATGTTTAAACAAACAAAATACAATTGGTAGTAAATATGTTTATTTATTCAATACCATTGTCAAATTGTGTGTTTTTGTGACACTATTAAGTTTGTTTGTCCAAATGAATTAAGAATACAAATACATAAAAATGATACAGGCGTGGGTGGTATGGGCCCTTAAGCCTTCTGTGGAAATTATGAAAATTATTAAGCTCACAGCTAATCTCCACCTCAATTCCTCTTTTCTACCTCATGTTCATATTCCTTGATTATCTTCGTACCCAAATCTCTATCAATTTTAGTCTTGACTGCATTCAATTGATGAAGGCTTTTTGCCCAAAATGTCGACTCTCCTGCTCCTCGAATGCTGCCTGACCTGCTGCGCTTTTCCAGCACCACACTCTCGACTCTAATCTCCAGCATCTGCAGTCCTCACTTTCACCTACACTCACCTGTGATAGGGTTAGGGTTACATTCACGATCCACTGAGTAGACATTGCCAAAGATTCACAACTCTTCCCTTAAACAAATGTCTCTTCAACTCAAACTAAATAGCTAATCCCTTATCTTGAAACTATGAAACTATGGTTATACATTTGAATCAGGGGAATCAACCGCTCAGCATATGTTCTCTTAAGACCCTGGAAGAATTTTACACATTTTAAAGTGACCCCTTCTCATTGTTTGCATCTCCAGAGAATATAGGCTAATTACTCAATCTCTCCTTAAAGGATATCCTCATCCCAAGAATCATCTGGTGAGAGGTTTATCATTTCCAAGGAAAAAGTGAAGTCTGCAGATGCTGGAGATCAAAGTTGAAACTTTATTGCTGGAACAGCACAGCAGGTCAGGCAGCATCCAGGGAACAGGAGATTCGACGTTTCGGGCACAGGCCCTTCTTCAGGAATGAGCAGAGAGTGTTCAGCAGGAGAAGATAAAAGGTAGGGAGAAGGGACTTGGAGGAGGGGCGTTGGAAATGTGATAGGTGGAAAGAGGTCAAGGTGAGGGTGATAGGTCGGAGTAGGATGGAGGCGGAGAGGTCAAGAAGAAGACTGCAGGTCAGGAAGGCGGTGCCGGGCTGGAGGGATCCGGCTGAGACAAGGTGGGGGGAGGGGGGATGAAGAAACTGGTGAAGTCCAAGTTCATCCCCTGCGGTTGGAGGGTTCCCAGTTGGAAGATAAGACGCTCCTCCTCCGACCGTCGGGTTGTTGTGGTTTGGCGGTGGATGAGTCCAATGACCTGCATATCCTCGGTGGAGTGGGAAGGGGAGTTGAAATGCTGTGCTACAGGTTGGTTGGGTTGGTTCGTCCGGGTGGCCCAGAGGTGCTCTCTGAATCGCTCCGCAAGTAGGCGGCCTGTCTCCCCAATATAGAGGAGGCCACACCGGCTGCAGCGGATGCAGTAGATGATGTGGGTGGAGGTGCAGGTGAATCTGTGGCGGATATGGAAGTTTCCTTTGGGGCCTTGGAGAGAAGGCGGATATGGAAGTTTCCTTTGGGGCCTTGGAGAGAAGGCGGATATGGAAGTTTCCTTTGGGGCCTTGGAGAGGCCCTGGTCCTCACCTACCACCCCACCAATCTCCATGTACAGCGCATCATCCGCCGTCACTTCCGCCACCTCCAAACAGACCCCAGCACCAAGGATATATTTCCCTCCCCTCCCCTATCAGCTTTCCGTAGAGACCACTCCCTCCGCGACTCCCTTGTCAGATCCACACCCCCCACCGACCCAACCTCCACTCCCGGCACCTTCCCTTGCAACCGCAGGAGGTGCAACACTTGCGCCCACACCTCCCCCCTCACTTCTCTCCAAGGCCCCAAAGGAAACTTCCATATCCGCCACAGATTCACCTGCACCTCCACCCACATCATCTACTGCATCCGCTGCAGCCGGTGTGGCCTCCTCTATATTGGGGAGACAGGCCGCCTACTTGCGGAGCGATTCAGAGAGCACCTCTGGGCCACCCGGACGAACCAACCCAACCAACCTGTAGCACAGCATTTCAACTCCCCTTCCCACTCCACCGAGGATATGCAGGTCATTGGACTCATCCACCGCCAAACCACAACAACCCGACGGTCGGAGGAGGAGCGTCTTATCTTCCAACTGGGAACCCTCCAACCGCAGGGGATGAACTTGGACTTCACCAGTTTCTTCATCCCCCCTCCCCCCACCTTGTCTCAGCCGGATCCCTCCAGCCCGGCACCGCCTTCCTGACCTGCAGTCTTCTTCTTGACCTCTCCGCCTCCATCCTACTCCGACCTATCACCCTCACCTTGACCTCTTTCCACCTATCACATTTCCAATGCCCCTCCTCCAAGTCCTTCCTCCCTACCTTTTATCTTCTCCTGCTGAACACTCTCTGCACATTCCTGAAGAAGGGCCTGTGCCCGAAACGTCGAATCTCCTGTTCCCTGGATGCTGCCTGACCTGCTGTGCTGTTCCAGCAATAAAGTTTCAACATTTCCAAGGAAACCAGAATTGTACATAGTGAGAGCAATGTGCAGTAATTAAAATAGCTTTTAACATTTAGTTTTATGGCAAAAACTCTATTTTAAAATTTTTTAAGTATTACTTTGGAGAAAGGCAGATAATTTTCAAAACCTACGTTTCCTTTTATTTATATTTAGATTTTGAATTCTACTATTCTATCGAGGTTTACTTTGAAAGTCTCCCAGCTCTTTTACAACATCAAGTCTTTAGAACCATGCCCACATTATTGTTGAGTTCCAATGCCTCCTTCTTTCCAGAGCTACCAAATTTTAAAGTTCCCTCTTTCCCACAGCTGCCAAACTTTTAAATTCTCCTTATTCTTCAGTGCTACTAAAATCTTTAACCTCTCTCCCTAATAATGCTCTGGATTTCATTTAAAACAGTCTCTTCTTTTTGTGCTTGCTGTTTGCCGCTTTAAAAAGGTTCCGCTGAATGAGCCTTAAGAATTCAGTGTCCTCAATTCTTTTACACTGATTTACCCCCAATTAATAATCGGGGGTAGTTGAAATCACCTATGATCACTATCTTATTGTTCCTGCACCTCCCAGTATTTTACCTACATATTTATCCTTTTATCTCCTTCTCACTGTTTGACTCCCAGAAGTCTGATTATCCTTTTATACCTCAGTTCAATCCATATGGTCTCCTTTGATTATCCTTCCAGCTAATCATCAACCCACTCACTCCCCCTCACAGTTGTGAAAGTCTAACCAATGTTGTGACAATGTCCCTCCTTTTTTAGACCTTTCTATCCAATCTGAAAACCCTGTAATCAGGTCTGAGGTGCTGCCATTCCCGCTCTTCCCTAAGCCATTAATCAGCAATATCTACAATATCACTTTTCCAAACGTGTATTTGTGCCCTTCGTTCATCTCCCTTGTTCACCAAATCCTTTGCGTTGAAAGATACACTATTCACGTCCGAAAGGTAGCGCTGGTTCTACTCAGTGGCAGATGCACAGCTGTCAATTGAAACAGCACTTGAGCTGAATTAGTTATTTGGCCTCTGTCAGATACCTTGAACAACCAAATTAAAAACCTGGGAATATATTTGAGAAATGATATTAATGAGCTAGCCCCATCATGGAAGCTGTGAGGCACAGTATTCAAACAAGCCTGGATCTTCTATAGGTCAAGAGGTCTGAAATGAATAGCTTTAAATGAATAGCCATTTAAACTATTAATATATTAAACTCTGGCAGGAACCAGTATAGAATTACTAATCACATATGCATAAATCATCAATTCCTGTCTCCATCCTGAGCTCTGTGTGCATTAAAAAGGTTGGCAATGTCCTGTCTGACCTTTGATTTTTAACCCCTCAAGTGCTGTTTGATATCAGTGGTGTTTTCAAATGAATAGTTAGCATAAACTTTTATTGTACTACTGTCTGGTCACAACGTGGATGTTCTGATCTGCTGCTAGACTTGGAGTGGTGGGGTTCACGAGGGGGTTCAGAGATGGACTCGGGAGGTGCTGGAGTCTGTGTCTGATAGTACAGCAAGAATACAGACTCTACAGGATGGATGCGGTGAGAGGCCTAAGGGTATGGCGGCACTAGGGGAGGGGAAGGGTTACCAGAGATAATCAGGGATTTAGTCCACAAACATGAGGAAGGTTTTGTGGCCCAAGAGCAAAACAAGGAGGAAGTCTCAAGGTTTGGAAGAATAGGAAGAGAGATTGGTTTATTTGGAAGCAAGGAAAGTAGTACCAGAATCAGATAATGTGGGTAGCTGGCAATATGTCTGCAATGGTCCTGGAATTAGGCAGCTCAGGATAGGACAATATCACTCTCTTTCTTGGCCTTAAATGTACAGATATTTTGTCATAGAGGAGATGACCACTTCAATCCTGCTCCACGGCTCATGTCCTTACCTTTTGCCTTCACTGTTATCATACTGTAATTCTGTTGGGTGTGATCTGTCCAGCAGTCAGAGGAAGAGGGCTAGTTGTTGGGAGTAGTGAGCTTCATAGGATGATAATTGTGACAGCAGGCCAGACGGGAGTTAAGATTAATGCAGAGATGAGTTGGCGGATTTTAAATAAATATTACAGCAGATGGGTAAATACATCTTGGCTAAGGGGAGAGGAAAAGAGAGTGAGAGTTTGAAGATATTTGAAGGATAAAGAAAGGGGTCAATAGATGGCCAGATTAACCTCCCTTGTTCCAATGCCTGCATACACTGTAGTAACACTATCCCTCCTCCAGCATATAACACCAGTTTCCTTGACCCCTGTACCCCTGTGCATTTCTCTCCCAAATCACACAGTCCTATAAATGTTTCAATACTTTTGCCTCCCTCCCTCATAATATCTTTGGTGAAAACAAGACAGAGACAAACCTGGGTGAAGTATTGTCACAGTGTCACCAGCATTGGTTGGACTATGATTGAAAGGTATGTATAATTCTATAAATGACTATTCTACTTATGTAAGGTAATCAAAAACAAAAGCAACTTCAGCGTGATAATCATCTTAGTGTCACACAAAGGAGACAAAACAATGATGATGAATCAATATTATCTTTTTTAGACTATCGTTCGACTCAAAATTACACCTCATATTTATCATACAATTTAGCATTCCAGATAAAATCAAATTATCTTTGAAAAGTCCTATAAGAGCACCATCTACTGGCATTACAGTAAATAATTAAAGTAAATGTAAGGACAAATAAGGTATTTTAACACAAGATTGTTCATAGATATGCTGATGTGGTGATTTCATTGTAATTTTAACAATTTTATAAATAATAATAAATTCTAGTTTTCAAACTGTTGAGCATAATAATGACCACTTTGAAATTTTACATTGACACCAATGTTTACTATAAGTTGATTGGTAACTCCTAAATTATAGCTAATGAGCAAAGTGTACCCCATAAAAATATTTATATTTCTTTAGCTAACAATAGAGTTCCTTATATTTTGCATCTTCCCATGTTAGACTTGTTTCAAGGAAATAACACAGGCTTTACTTTACCTTCCCTCAATATAGCTCCAAATAGTTCATCTGCTGTTTTGCAATTATTTTGCTTGAAGATCTCCATTTGGTCACTTGTATTCCCTTTTTATGTAGCGATGCTAATCTAGCCCTGCCTAATTTTATTGAAACAAAATGCAAATAAATTACTCACATTTATGAAACATTTGGCATGAAGTCCATACATTGCAAAGTACTTTGGAGTGAATAAAGTCAGACACACTTGAAGTATATGGAATGTTCTAGTTTGCGCACAGCAAATTCCCACAAACAACAATATCATAATTGTTAGGTAGTCAGTTTTGGTGATATTGAATGAGGGATAAGTATTAACCTGGACACCAGGTATAACACCCCTGCTCTCTTTGAAATAATGCAATTTGATTTTTACACTGACCTGAGACAGCAAAAAGGAAAAGCAAAATTCTTTAATGCTATATACTTGAAATAAAGCTTACAGAATGCCCAGAAATACATGGCAGATCAATCAACTATTGTTGAAATACTGTGATGGTTAACATTCTCTGGTTACAAATCCTAACTTTGTTCTGTGTGGCTACAGATTCGCAGAAAGGCCTCTTTAGCTATTTGCCCTAAATTTCTCACAATGATGATGAGTCAAGTTGTTCTCTGGTTCATCCAAAATATGTTTGTTAAGATAAAATTGCATTGTTTCATATCTTTTTCATTTTATCCACTTTACTTGGTTTTAAGAGCCTGCTCCTGTGTTCATCATTGCAATGTTGATAGAGCTGAACAATTGCATTCACTTTTCAGTGACACCTGCCAATGCTATTCAGACTATCTTGACAACATTATTGATCACCTGTAATCCCTTACTTTCAGGAAGTTAAATAATCCTACTGTAAAAGGTTCCCTCTCCAAGGATCATCTGCCAATCTGCTGAACACAGTCCTCAATATTATCGAGCCCAGACTCCAGTAATGGAATACGTGATTCAAATTATTAGACAAGTAGATATTAATAGCCATTCTGTATACATAACAGAAACACAGCACTGTTCATTGCTGAAGAGAAGCTGCAATCACTGGGGTACTGAAGAAATCTGGATTTACATTTCCAAGAAAAATGACTGATAATGAGTCTAATATGAAAAAAGCTTAAGTACCATGACATTTGGTTATGTTAGTAGACCAATCATCAAGAGGCCTGGACTTATTATCTGGAGACATGAATCCAAATTCCAGCATGGCAGCTGGAGAAATTAAAATCAGTTAATTAAATAAACCTGGGGTTATAAAGAAAGCTAGACACAAAATAGTGACCACAAAGCTAACGGATATTTGTGAAACCACATTTCATTCACTGATGTACCTTTATTATAGATCTGACCTTATCTGATCGATATATGACTCTAGACTCTTGGTAAGTTTTAAGATACTTAACTGCCCTTTGATCTGGTCTAGCAAGCCAATCATGTGTATCAAATCACTGCAAAAAAAAATTAAGATTAAAACCGATTACCCAGTGTTGACCTAGATTATAGGCAGAGCAAAAGAAGACCAGTTGACCTTGTAAAGTCTTCCTCACTAACCTCTAGAAACTTGTATGAAATTGGGAGAGCAGCTAACGAAATAACAGTCTGCAGAAGCATACTCACTGCATCATAACTTGCAGTCAATGTCCCAGATGGAAAGTAATGAGAGTCACATAAACCATGAGGATGTAACTGATCACATGATTCTGACATCAAGAAGAGAGAAGACACCGGTCTAGGATGAGCATGAGAGAAGAGAAGACTTGGACATTACACTGGAGAGCAGTATTTGATAACCTATTATGTGCAAACGTAAGTAAAGAAGTGTTACAGTTCAGGACTTCATTTACTGATGAAGAGAAAACAGTCTTAGGTTCAACATGCAGATAGCAGTACAGGCTGAAAGCACACGATGAAGCTTCCGCATTCCTACATCTGTCCTCTTACCAATAGAACTGATCCACCAGAAATGGTAACAACATGGTTCGGTCAGGAAGGAATGGTCTGTAGACTCTTGAACCCAGAGTTCAAAACACGTGACATCAGGAAATATCAAACATACCACTGACTAACTTGGCTCAGTTGAAGAACCGTTACAAGAGGCACAGAGGGTAGTAAGGGCACAGCTTGCACTCTGTGCTGGAGACTTTAATATGTATTATTAAGACTTGCTTTTCAGTTGTTTTCTATGAGAGCGAGAGATAAATATTGGTCAGGGCACTGGCAGTACTTCCACTACTCTTCTTTGAACAGAACCATTGGATTCTTCATGTCCATCTGAAAAGATGGATTCATATTTAGTTTGAATTATGGTACCACTGACAGTATGACGCGTCCTTCGTATGACTCAGAAGTGCCAGGCTAGATTGTGTACTTAGTCTCTTCATGGGGTTTACACCATAAATAATGATGTTACTAGCAAGCAAAAACTAGCACCATTAAGAGGTGTAAACACCTAAAACCTGGTAAAGGATCAACAACTACAAAATTCATGCTAGGGACATTTTCTAAATCCACTGATAAGTTGAACAGTGGATTTAAATCTAATTAGTTAATTCAAATCTAATCAAGAGATTTTTTTTAAATATGCCCCTTTAACTCCTTTTCGGAAATTTATGTCTCCATCCCCAACAATTGGAAGGATCAGGTTCACAATTACAAAAAGTCGAGAGTGTAGCGCAGAAAAGGCAAAGCAGGTCAGGCAGCATCCGAGGAGCAGAAGAATCAATGATTCAGGCATAAACCCTTCATCAGGAATGAGGCTTGTTGGTCAAGGCTGAGATACAAATGAGAGGGGGTGGGGTTTGGCGGGGACAGGTAGCTGGGAAAGCAAGAAGAATAACTTGCTCTTATTTCGAGCAGCATCAGTCAGCCAATGCTGAAATGAAACAGGGCAAAAAAAGTTTCAATCAACCTACAAAATCAATAACCTCAAAATCAACTGTTCAACTATCAATGTCAACTACTAACAGCCACAATATTCAATTATCCATTCTTCATAAACAATACAGAGACTAATCAGTACTTTTTTAAAAAAAAATCTCTTAGGATGAGTTTTTTGAAGAAGTAACAAAGAAGATTCTTGAGGGCAGAGCAGTGGATGTGATCTATTTGGACTTCAGTAAGGCGTTCGACAAGGTTCTCCGTGGGAGACTGATTACCAAGGTTAGATCTCATGGAATACAGGGAGAACTAGCCATTTGGATACAGAACTGGCTCAAAGGTAGAATACAGAGGGTGGTGGTGGAGGGTTGTTTTTCAGACTGGAGGCCTGTGACCAGTGGAGTGCCACAAGGATCGGTGCTGGGTGCTCTACGTTTTGTCATTTACATAAATGATTTGAATGCGAGCATAAAAGCTACAGTTAATAGGTTTGCAGATGACACTAAAATTGAAGGTGTAGTGGACAGCGAAGAGGGTTACCTCAGATTAAAACAGGATCTGGACCAGATGGGCCAATGGGCTGAGAAGTGGCCGTTTGAGTTTAATTCAAATAAATGCGAGGTGCTGCATTTTGGGAAAGCAAATCTTAGCAGGACTTATACACTGAATGGTAAGGTCCTAGGGAGTGTTGCTGAACAAAGAGACCTTGGAATGCAGGTTCATAGCTCCTTGAAAGTGGAGTCGTAGGTAGGTAGGATAGTGAAGAAGGTGTTTGGTATGCTTTCCTTTATTGGTCAAAGTATTGAGTACAGGAGTTGGGAGGTCATTTTGCGGCTATAAGGACATTGGTTAGGCCACTGTTGGCTTATTGCATGCAATTCTGGTCTCCTTCCCATCAGAAAGATGTTGTGAAACTTGAAAGGGTTTAGAAAAGATTTACAAGGATGTTGCCAGGGTTGGTGGATTTGAACTATAGGGAGAGGCTGAACAGGCTGGGCTATTTTCCCTGATGTGTCGGAGGCTGAGGGGTGACCTTATAGAGGTTTACAAAATTATGAGGGGCCTGGATAGGATAAATAGAAAAAGTCCTTTCCCTGGGGTCGGGGAGTCCAGAACGAGAGGGCATAGGTTTAGGGTGAGAGGGGAAAGATATAAAAGAGACCTAAGGGGCAACTTTTTCACACAGAGGGTGGTACGTGTATCGAATGGGCTGCCAGAGGAAGTGTTGGAGGCTGGTACAATTGCAACATTTAAGAGGCATTAGGATGGGTGTATGAATAGGAAGGGTTTGGAGGGATATGGGCCGGGTGCTGGCAGGTGGGACTAGATTGGGTTGGGATATCTGGTCGGCATGGATGGGTTTGACCGGAGGGTCTGTTGCCATGCTGTACATCTCTATGACTCTATGACTCTAAACTGTACTTGTGTGTGCCACATTATTATTTCTCCTCATGTCATGTCTTCACAAACAATACAGAGATTCATCAATTCTTTTTAAAAAATTATCTTTTAGGACTCTAATCTGCCATAGAGATGTACAGCATGGAAACATACCCTTTGATCCAACTTGTCCATGCTGACCAGATATCTAGTTTTACTTCCTGGCATTTGACCCTTATCCCTGTAAACCCTTCCTATTCATGCACCATTGAGGTGCTTTTTAAATATTGTGATTGTATCAGCCTCCACCACCTCCTCTGACAGCTCATTGCATACGTGCACCACCTTCTGCATGAAAAGGTTACCTCTCAGGTCCTTTTCAGTCTTTTCCATCTCACCTTAAACCTATGCCCTCTAGTTTTGGACTCCCACACCCCAGAAAAAAGACCTTGACCATTAAACCTGTCCATACCCCTCATGATTTTGCAACAATCAAATTTATATGGGTTTCTTATAAAGTAGATCAGGAGAAAAGGTTTTCACTGGCAGGATGGTCAATGATCGGATCAGAAGACACATTTAAAATAATTGGTCAAAAAATGAGGAAAACCTGTTTTAAACAGTGATAGTCGCTACAAAGAATGTATTGGCTCAACAGGTTGCAGAAGAATATTCATTTATAATGTTTGAAAGAGAGTTAAATAAATAACAATAAAATATAGAAATAGAGAAACAAAGGACAGGAGTAGAATTAGGCCATTCAATATGATCATGGCTGACCTTCATTCCAATGCCATATTCCTGCTTTTATCTCAAACTCCTTGACACCTTTAAAATATAAAAAATGTATCTATCACTTCCTGTTACATATTCAGTAAAACTTAAGTTGCATCAATACTTCCAAGGAGCTGACAAACATAAGACGGACCAATTTGAACAGATCTTCAGTTTGAAAAAGAAAGGGGTATTTTCAGGATCAACAGACAACCTAAAGAAGCAGATAGACAGGCTACAGGCATTGAAGTAACATTATCATTTCATCCATAAATATGCTATCCTACTAACTCATTTAGTGACCATGTCACTAAAGGGATATAATGTGACATGCTTCTATTACAGTGAAGCTTCTCAGAGTGAAATACTTCATTTGCAAAAGGTCAAACATAAACCCATCTTGGTCATAATTGAACTGAATATTGGATTGAACTGAAAATTAAGATCAATTGGATGAGCATGACTAATTTAGCTCAGGATATTTTTTAATTTTGAGCTTATGTTATATTATCTCAATCGGTGGACACCAACAAATTATTCAAAACAACATTCAAAGCAATTTCAACTGTTTCCTTTCCGACATTCAAAGTTAGTGCCCTCTATATCATGGCCGGTGTTATTTAAGCACTCACTTATAGCCACCAGGTTTCAGCTACAATTGCCAACAGTATTGATTCATCTAATGACTTCTCTACCCTGTTTGAGTTTCTACCCTACTAAACATTTCCTCCAAATTTAAATCATGATGAGGTGGCCAAGAATTTGTGTTGAGACACTTATTCCAAGAACTTACAACTGAGATCACAAAAAGAATGTTTGCATCCTAGGATGTTGCAATGATGAGACTGTAAAATAATCCTTAAACTAGTGGGAACATATTTTCAAGGAACTGACAGTTATCTGTTGTGATGGAGAGTTTATAAGCTGCAGGTTTCTCTTTTAGACAGTCACAACCTTTTCAGCATCATGACACTGAATAATGAATAAATTTACATCCCACAAAATTATTTGTAGGACTGTTTAAGTCCAGAGTGATGGCTATGCTGTCTGCACAATCATTTGGGACATATGTTGGTGTCCTGTGCAAATAGACAGGACAAAGTATCGTTTTGAGCAAGAATGTATTTCTTAGAAGTTAGAAATTATTTGTGAACAAGCGAGTTAATTTGGATGGCCAGGGTCTGGTTTCATTTTCAACTGTCTATTCTGTCCTTGCTCTCTCCTCCCTGAGATAACTACAACAATTTAACAAAAGTCTTTCATAGGTTTGGATGCTTCAACCAGTCTTCAACCTTGAGGAGTATTATGAGAACACATCTCTGACAAGGACGAGTGCTAACCTCTGCTTCCCAGCCTTACACATGTAGAACAAACAAAACAAAGGTGGCCATTTCTAGTGGACCTCCTGGTCAGTTGGTTCATTGGGCCCCTGAGTGATGTGACAAGTGATGACTCAGTTGGGAAAATATGGCGAGACTGGAAAAACAAGATTCTCAACATTGAGAAAAATAAAGTCCAAATTTCCCACTCTAGGTTTGAACAGCAAGATCACAATCTCATTAAGGCGTAGTGACAGGCTCTTTTTCATAAATTTACATCTCACTGTTCCCTATCTTGCCTCATTGATGGGCAGCTTGCTATTCCCTCACATGGTAAAGAGAAATTAGATGGTGACCATTTCCAACATGAAAGTCAGAGTAGATACCAGACTTGTTCCTCTGTACCTCCATCTCAACCAGCAGTCCCCAACACTTCACAGCTCACCATTGTCTGCAGCCACACCCGCATCTGTCCCCCATCTCTCCCCTCCCACACCTCATTCCCATCCCCCCAAACATCCATTGAGGTTTGCATCTGGTATGCGTCAGTTACACCCTATTATCAGGGCACATTTTTGAACCACTTAGAATGCAATTCTCCCCTCCACTTCAGAGCACAACAACCCTTTCATTATAATGTTGCTGTCAGGACACTTTACATGCAAAGGAGGAACCCAAGTCATACATCAGAGAAGAGTGTACCTCAAAGCTCTCTATTTGCTTTCTTAGCAAGGGCTATATTTCTCCTGCAATGAGAACAGCCGATATTCAAGGGGATGAAAATGAGCGGCATGGCTATTGCTGTTGGTGCAGGTGGAGACATATCCAAGTGAGTGAGTCAGCACCTCAGAGGGCAATGCAGGCTTAGTGGTGTCAGGGGTCGGGGTAGGTGACAGCGAGCAAGGAAAGATATTGCAGGTACTAGTGAGAGTGGTAGAGCATGAACTTATAAGGAGGTGGATGTATTGGCAGAACTAGAGTGAGGGTGAGCTATATGAGATAAGATGGTACCACTTACATTGGCAGGGTGAGGAAGGTCATTGAACTTCTTCCTTTATTGCTGTGTATTCCTCCAGACAGCTCAGACTTTACTGATGTGGATGGAAACATCAAGTGGCATAGTCTCACTGAAAGATGATGTCCTGCCTGTGCACCATCCTGTCCACCAGGAGATTAAATCCTCATCCCCAAAGCAGGGTGCCAAATTTCCCTTGCCTGCCAAGTCCAGGGCAAACTTCAGAAACCATGCAAGGCAGCACTGTGGACTGATAATGTTTTTCTGGGTGCACAGTGGCCTAATAAAGATGGTGGCAGTGCCAGGAATGCTGGTCAATTTTAGGATATCGGGCAATGGTGAGTTGTTCTGGGGATGTGATAAGATGGGGCTAGATTCAGGTGAGAGGAGTGCTATAGGGATGGGACATTGTACGTAATGAAGCAACTTTGGGAAGACACAATGAGCAACAAAGATTCTGCTCAACTCTGCAGTGAGACACTCTCCAAAAAACCTTGACTCAGCTGTGACAGATAAAAAAAAATTGTGCAGGTCTTCTTACACATACATTCACAGCATCCTAACCAACAGCATATAAACAAGAAATCAGGATAAGCTTGCATTTAGATAACACCTCTTAAATTTGGGACATGCCAATATATTTGCATTCAATTGAAGAAGTGATGTACAAAGTTATTGTTTGATCAACCCTGGTTCAATGAGAGGGGCAGGAGGGTATTTCTAGGAGCAGCATCAGGGGCATGCCTAAAAATCAGGTGTCAACCCATTGAAGCTGCAACACAGGACTGCTTGCATGCCAAACAGCTTACGCAACAAGTAGTAAATAGATCTAAGTGATTCCAGAGCCAACGATCAGATCTAAATTCTGCCGTCCTGCCACATCCAGTCGTAAATGTTATGGTCAATTAAACAACTAGAGCAGAGAGGCTTCGCAAATATCCCTATCTTCAGTGGTGGGAAAGCGCAGAATATCATTGCAAATGATAAGGCTGAAAGATTCACAACTATCAATGGTTGGTCCATCTCATACTCCTCCAGAGATTCCTGGCATCACAGGTGCCAGTCTTCAGCCATTCTGATTCATTCCATTTAATATCAAAAACACACTTAAGGAACTGTGCATTGCAAACACAACATTCTGGCAATAGTACTGAAGACTTCGCTTCAGAAGTTGCCATGCCTATAATCAAGCTGTTCCAATACAGCTACAACTGTGATATCTACCCAACAACGTGGAAGTTTTCCCAGGGATGTCCTGTACATAAAATACAGGACAACTTAAAGAAGGCCAATTATGCCCCATTGAATACTCACAATCATCTATAAAGTGATAGAAGGTGTCATCAACACTACTAAAGAAAATGCAGCAAAGACCTAGCCAATGTTCAGATTTGGGCTAACAAGTTGCAAGTGACCTTCATGTCACACAAGTGCCAGGAAGCATCATCTGTAATGAAAGAGTATTTAACCATTGCCCCTTGACTTTTAATGATATTACTGTCACTGAATCGCTCACTACCAACATCCCTGGGCATACTGCTGACAAAAAGTTCAACCACTCCAAATACTGTGGCTATAAGAGCAATCAGAGGCTAAAATCTTACCGTGAGCAATTCATCACCTGACACCCAAAAGCCTCCCACAATTCATGTCAAAGCAGCCTGCTAATTGGCAACACATCCACAAACACTTATTGGCTGAACCATTGATGGTCAGAAGCAGCAGTGTGTATTATCTACAAGATGCACTGCAAAAATTCACTAAGGCTTTTTCGACAGCACTTTTCAAACCAATTGGCCACCACCATCTGGAAGGACAAGGGCAAAAGACATATGGGAACCCAATCAATTGAAATTTCTCCTCCAAGCCACACACCATCCTGCCTAGAAAATACATCACTGTACCTTTAGTGACATTGGTTCAAAATCTTGGAAATTAATCCCCAGAAGCATAGTGAGTGTAAGTACACCAAATGGATTGCAGCAAGTTGAGGAGATAGCTCACTACCACATCCCAAAGGTCATTAAGGATGGACCATAAATACTGCCCAGGTGAAAGTGAGGACTACAGATGCTGGAGATCAGAGTCAAGATTAGAGTGGTGCTGGAAAAGCACAGCAGGTTAGGCAGCATCCAAGGAGCAGGAAAATAGACGTTTTGGGCAAATGTCCTTCATCAAGAATGAGGCAGGGAGCCTCCAAGGTGGAGACATAAATGGAAGGAGGGTGGGGCTGGGGAGAAGGTAGCTAAGAGTACAGTAGATAGTTGGAGGTGGGATGAAGGTGATAGGTCGGAGAAGAGGGTGAAGCGGATAAGTGGGAAGGAAGATTGGCAGGTAAGATAGATCATGAGGATGGTGCTGAGCTGCCAGGTTGGAACTTGGGTAATGTGGGGGGAAGGGGAAATGAGGAAACTGGACTTACATTCATCCCCACCTCCATCCACCTATTGTACTCTTGGCTACCTTCTTCCCAGCCCCACCCCCCTCCCATTTACCTCTCCACCCTGGAGGCTCCCAGCCCATTCTTGACGAAGGACTTTTGCCCGAAACATTGATTTTCCTGCTCCTCAGATGCTGCCTGACTTGCTCTGCTTTTCCAGCACCACTCTAATCTTGAAATAAATACTGCCCAGCGAATGAAAGGAACAAAGCAAGTTAAGATGCAAGTTGAAATAACAGAAGCTGAGGTGGCAAAAAAAGGGGAGATTATCTCAGGGAGGTATTCTGAAAACAACTCACCACCACATTCTCAAGGACAGCTAGCAGGTGGGCAATAAATGCTGTCCCTGCAAGGAACACCCACATACAAGATTTACACTTTGGTCAGGGGAAACAAAACCCCAACAAAATGTGTGCTGTTGAAATAACAGTTGAACCACAAGACAAATTAATACTAGGCTTCCATTGTTTTATAGATGGGAGAAAAAGCAAGGACTCTTGACATCAGACTCAAGACAGTAGAACCTATATGATCAGAATACCAAATAATTGCACTGTCTCAGAAAAGACACATTTGGAATACTAAGGTGCTTTATTCTTCACAAAGTGTGCACTCAGAATTCAAATCCTCACTAACTTTAAAAAGTGCATACTCAGAATTCAAACTCATATCATTTGTCAGACAACGTGTAGTCAGAATTTAAAGCCACCCCTCAGAAATGGTGCACTAAAAATGCCAAGCTGTTGCCACTTTTTAATAGTTGCTCTAGTCATAGAGAAATTTGGTTTCACCTTGAATTCAGATGAATCAAGAATCACAGCCAAAAGAAAACACATCTAGAAGCTGTCAAGAACAAAGTTGACTTCAGAATAGCATAATAATTGCAAGTCATAAATGACAGGATTATTCTACCATAAACAAGCGTAAAGATTACTTTTCCTTTGGACCTTGGACTCAAAAAAGAGAAAAGATAGTGTACTAATTCAAGGAAACTGTGGAAGAAGACCGTGCTGTTTTAAAATGAGTTCCTGGATCTCACTGTAAGTTGTATTTACAATTTTGCCTTATTCTAGCAAGGGGGAAGGATGGTAGACACCTCAAGGGAAACAGGGAAAAACTGAGAGAGGAAGAAAGGTAGAGAGCAAGAGAGAAAGTGAGAGAGAGAGAGGGAGGAACAGAGAGATTATGTGTGTCTGTTTGCACGTGCATCTGTGTGTACATACATTTGTGTGGGTTCAAGACAACTCAGCATATTAACAACTTTTTGATTAGTTGCTGGGCAAAGGGCGACAACGTTGTATGCAGACAACACAGCAGAAACATCTAGCCTGCAAATAGAAAGCACCCTGACCTCACTCTTCCTCTGCTTTCTGGAGGTGTAACAGATAACCTCCCAGTAGTTGTTTTCACTCACTGTTCTCCTGTAAACTGATCTTCCTGGAATTTCTATTGTTGCAAGGTAAAAGAAGGAAAACATTGATAAGAACTGAAAAGGTGAATCCTCTACAGTGAATAAAAGGCGGAGAATTAGGGTACCCAAAACCGACCATCATTAGCAAAGAATTGGAAGGAGTCGAGAGAAAACTGAATGAAAACAACTCGTTTGTGCTTGTGATCAGAAATGGCACCAGAACTCTCTCCCATCCCCGTACACAGTATTTATGTCTTGGGTTGTCTTGTCTCTTTGTGTATCTCTATGGGATTTAGAAAAAGATGGTTTAGTCACCAATCCATGTTTCATTCCTACTGTCAGTTAAAAGCAGCTTGTTTATAATAAATAGCTATTTTCATGTTAATGAGAAAAGAAAGCTGGTCTGCATATTCTTTTAATCCTGAATTAGACTGTCAGATAAAAGTGGGCAGTTAGGTGGTTCAGTCAAAGGTTCAGATTTGTGACAATTGTGGGAATAGTGGGGCTTGATTTCCAGGGTCCCAATGGGTCATGACACAAGTTATGATGGCTAGTCTGCTTTATTCTACCAATGACACTTGACTCTACAGCTTAAAAAGGGACTTTGTTAGGGGTATCAGACATTCATCTGAGTTATTTAAACACCATCAAGTAGTGGTAATGGGTGGGGCTGGTATTAACCAGGAGATGAGGGAAACATGTGACATGGGCCACACATTTATCATGGGTGATTTCAATCTGCATATAGACTGTGTAAACTAATTATGCACTAATTTTCTGGAGTGTTTTAGATGTGGATTCCAAGAGCAGTATGTTGAGGAACCAACCAGAGGGCATGTAATTTTAGATCTAGTACTGTGTGATGAAAAAGAGCTAATTAACAAACCTGTTGCAAAAGAACATTTAGGGATGAGTGACCACAATATGGCAGAGCTTTTCATTATGATTGAAGATGTGGTGGTTCAATATGAAGCAAGAATGCTAAAGTTGAATAAGGGATAATATGAATGAGGTGGAAGCGCCTGTGTTGCACTGGGGTGGACAAAATTAAAAATCACACAACATCAGGTTACAGTCCAACAGATTATTTGAAAGTACAATCTTGCGGAGCGCTGCTCCTTTGTCCGGTAGCTAGTGAAGCAGGAACATAGGTCACAGAATTTATAGCAAAAGATTATAGTGTCGTGCAAGTGATGTGCTATATTGAGCAAACCTAGATTGCTGTTAAGTATTTCACCTTTTAGAATGGATTGCAGGTTTCGATTCATTAATATGTAAATCCCAGAACTTCTCTCAAGTCACATTCCTGAGAAAACTTAGGGGTTTATTTAAAAAAGGTGACACATCTCAGCTCAGACAATGCATTTAAAGGTGTGAGGTTAGAGTCTGTATGTATTCCAATCTTGAGTCAGATTGGTTCTATTTTCAAAGTAGGAATTTATGAAATGTCACATGGATTGACTGTCTACAGATTTTGTGCTTTTTGAACAAAATAAAACATATCTGCAAATGCAATTCTGCAAATAGACTCAAATGTATGTGTCCATGTATGTGAAGGAGAGAGAGAATGAGCAAGTGTGTATGTGTTTGGGAGGGAGAGAGAGAGAGAGAGAGAGAGAGAGAGAGAGAGAGAGTGTGTGTGTGTGTGTAATGTGACGTGACCGTGCGTGTGATGGAGTATATGCCTGCGGAATGGTGTGAGTGTGGGGTGTGTGTGTGTGCCTGAGGGAGACCATGTGTATGAGAGAGGGTCTGTGTGAGTATGAGAATATAAGAGTGTGTGTGAGTATATGTGCGAGAGTATGTATAGTGTAGTGGGGTCAACTGTCACGTGATATCAACCCCAGGTCCTGGTTGAAGCTTGGTCACTCTGCGTTGTTGCAGAAGTCCACCTTGAAGGATGGTCACCCAAAGATCCGAGGCTGAATGTCCCTGAGTGCTGAAGGGTTCCCTGACTGGGAGGGAACATCTCTGTCTGGCAATTGTTACGTGGTGTCCATTCATCCATTGTTGTAGCATCTGCTTTACCTCATCAATGTACCATGCCTCAGGGCATCCTTGCCTACAGCATACGAGATAGACAACGTTGACAGAGTCACATGAGCAGCTGCCACGTACATGGTGGGTGGTGGCCCCACGTGTAATGGTGGTATCCATGTTGACACTCTGACATGTCTTGCAGTGGTCGCCACGACAGGGTTGTACAGTATTGTGGTTAATGTTGTCCTGAAGGTTGAGCAGTTTGCTGCAAACAATGGTCTGTTCAAGGTTTGGCAGTTATTTAAAGTCGAGAATTGAAGGTGTAGGGAAGGTTTTGACGAGGCGCTCATCCTCATCAATAATGCGTTGCAGGCTGTGAAGAACATGCTGTAGTTCCTCCGCTCCCGGGATGCACTAACTGGGTACTCTTCATTGTTCAGTCAGTTGAATCCTGTATCTGTCTCCTGAGGAGGTCATTATGGTTTCTCACTGTGGCATATCGGAACTGGTGGTCAATGAGTTGAGCATTGCACCCTGTTCTTATGAAGGTGTCCTTCAGCATCTTCAGGTGTCTGTCATGTTCCTCCTCATCTGAATAGATCCTGTGTATGTGTAGAGCTTGTCCGTAGGGGATGGTTGTTTTAATATGTTTCGAGTGGAAGCTAGAGAAGTGTAGCATTGTGAGGTTATCTGTGGGCTTGCGAGAGACTGAAGTATTGAGGTGCCCATCCTTGATGGAAATGCATATGTCCAAGAATGAGACAGATACTAAAGTGTAGTCCATGGTAAGTCTGATGCTGGGATGAAACTTGTTGATATCACTGTGTAATTGTTTCAGTGACTCCTCACCATGGGCCCAGAGGAAAAAAATATCATCAATATATCTGGTGTAAAGTGTTGGTTGGAGGTCCTGTGCAGAAAAGAAGCCTTGTTTGAACTTGTGCATAAAAATATTGGAATTTTGGGGTGCAATTTCTGTCTCTGTGGCAATTCTATGTGTCTGGATGAAGAACTGGTTGTCAAAATTGAAAATGTTGTGATCAAGGATGAAGCAGATGAATTGTAGGATGGTGTTTGGAGATTGGTAGTTGCAACGATGCCATCATCATGGGAGGTGCTGAGGAGGAACATCCATTGTGAGGAGGAATGTTACTGGTTCGACTAGTCCGTGGGTGCTGAGTTTCTGTGTGAAATCTGTAGTGTCGTGACAGAAACTGGGGGTCCTCTGTACAATGGGTTTCAAGGTGCCCTCAACATAGCCAGAGAGATTCTCACACAAAGTTCCATGGCCTGACATGATGGCACACCCAGGTGTGTTGGCTTTGTGCATCTTCGGAAGGCAGTAGAAGGCCCTTACATGAAAGTATGTGAGAGGAGAGCACGTAGGGAACTCTGAAGGACTGGATCAAAAGTTTTCATCAACCTGTTTAGTTCACGGATACGTTCTATGGTAATATCAGTCGGCAGTTGCCTGTAGTATTCCTGGTTGTTCAGTTGTCAGTACACTTAATTGCAGTAGTCCGTTCTATTCTGGATGACAATGGTTCCTCCTTTGTCTGCTGGTTTGATGACAATGTCATGATTGGTTTTGAGTACATGGATGGTACTGTGTTGTGATCGGATGACATTTTGCTCTACCTTGTGAGTGCGGCTGATGAATCTGGCATTCACACATTTCCTGATGGTTTGAGCATACATGTCAAGGCCAGGGCAGTGGCCCTCCAGAGGGGTCCAAATAGGCTCCTTCTTTGGTTGCTCCAATACGGATCTCTCTGACGACTGTTTCGGTTTGTCCCATTAGAATCGCTGCTAACATCTTGGAAGAATTCATGGAGTCTCATCTGTCTGATGAGTTCCTCTGTTGTTGTGGTTCTGTTCGCCGAGCTGGAAATTTTTGTTGCAAATGTTTCGTCCCCTGTCTAGGTGACATCCTCAGTGCTTGGGAGCCTCCTGTGAAGTGCTTCTGTGGTGTTTCCTCCAGCATTTATAGTGGCCTGTCCCTGCCGCTTCCGGTTGTCAGTTTCAGCTGTCTGCTGTAGTGGCTGGTATATTGGGTCCAGGTCTATGTGTTTGTTGATGGAGTTTGTGGATGAGTGCCATGCTTCTATGAATTCCCTGGCTGTTCTTTGTTTGGCTTGCCCTATGATGGTAGTGTTGTCCCAGTCAAATTCATGTTGCTTGTCGTCTGCATGTGTGGCTACTAAGGATAGCTGGTCGTGTCGTTTCGTGGCTAGTTGATGTTCATGGACCACAACAACGAGCACCCGAGCTACAAATCTTCTCCCAAACTTTGAGTTCCTCTGTGTCTGTCACAAAACCAATGAGGTTAATTTTGGTGGTGGGGCAAAAATTCAGCCCTAAATTGAGAACTTCAATCTCTTCCAGTTGAAGGGTGTGGTCCAATAAGTTGATATTATGAATGTAGTCCGATATTATGAAGACATGGGGCACAAGTTGGTTGATGTGAATTGAAAAAACACATTAAAAGACATGACTGTACAAAGACAATGGGTAGTCTTTAAAAGAAAATGATGATACATTCCTTCAAGGCACACAAACTCAAAGAGAGTCAGTCAACCATGGCTAACAAAAAAAATAACATCACCATGATAAAATGATACGTAGCAATGAGAGAGTCATGCACCCATAAAGATGTACAGCACCAAAACAGACCCTTCGATCTCACTTGTTCATGCTGACCAGATATTCTAAAGTAGTTCTCATAATCGTTTAATTCTGCTTCAGCAGATATTAAAATAATATTGGAATTATTATTCCACATTGGAACCCTTTAAATATAAGAATGAACTAACATGAGCGGCGGCACAGGAGCACAGTGGTTAGCACTGCTGCCTCACAGCGTCAGAGACCCGGGTTCAATTCCCGCCTCAGGCAACTGTCTGTTGCGCATTCTCCCTGTGTCTGCCTGGGTTTCCTCCGGGTGCTCCGGTTTCCTCCCACAGTCCAAAAAATGTGCAGGTTAGGTGAATTGGCCATGCTAAATTTCCCGTAGTGTTAGGTGAAGGGGTAAATGTAGGGGAATGGGTCTGGGTGGATTGTGGGTCGGTGTGGGCTTTTTGGGCCGAAGGGCCTGTTTCCACACTGTAAATAATCTAATCTAATTGTTGTACAGTATAATCAATAAGTATTGGAAACCATTGATAATGAAAAGTATTATATTGTGATTCAAAAAATTAAATCAGAAACACTATTTTGAGACTTGAGCTGTACTTAATATATAGAAAAAGCCATGCAAAAACTATTAATTCCAGATTTTTGAATAATGTTAATATGCACAATGTTCATATCAGCTTGCACTTGGGGGGAGAAAAATGATTGGTTAATACTTTAGGTGAGAGACTCTTTGTCAGAACTGGAAAGGAGATAAAAGAGAGTTCTTGCAGAGCTAGACAATTCAAAGTAGAGTGGAGAGAACAACTGATAAAGGTTAACAGGATGGATAGGCTATTTGCTATTATAAAAGCACAGCTAATGGGTTTACTCACCTCTGAACAAATTCGAGCTTGTTACAAGAAAATGACAAGCCTTGGATATATAAAAGTCTTCACTGTTGGGGGTCACCATAAGCCTTGGAAAGACAAAAAGGTGAATAATATAATTCTATAATAAAAACACACAAAGAGTCATGGGGAAATACTTTCATGAGATCTGCACTGAGCTTCACTGGAGAAGTGTAAGGACCAAGTACTGAAAGGTCAGAGGAAGAATGGAAAGGAGTGCTTCTAGTCACAGCGAGATCAGGGTGATACTTTCATGTTGCACAAAACTTTTGTGCAGCTGTCAGCTAAATGCAGTGAACTGAATTGGAGGAACTTTTCATTGTTGCCTTGTAGAAAGAGTTTAAAGGTTAAAACATTATTCTGGATGCTAAATTGGCAAAAACAACTGAACAGTAAATGGCTTGAGATTGTAGATAGACTATTTAAACATGTTACTAACATTTGGCAATGTAATCATTTCTGTTTTACCATTTAAAGTTTGCTGAAATGTTGTTGTGATCATTGACACTTGTGTGTACCAGAATTGTGAAATGCAATGGACCCATCTGCTTCCACAGCCTTTGGAAATTCTAATAACTCCAAGGACAATAAACATCATATTGAAAGAGAAGCCAGTAACTATTAGATAAGCTCTCAAACCCTGGCATAAGGCCTTAATTACTCCTGTCTAGCATCATTGTAATTATAGGTGGCTCAAATCAGGGATTGTTATGTAAAATCTATAAGCTTACAAATGATTTATGAGTCTCTGTTAACACAGAAATATCAATGGGGGGGCTAAATCTGTGATGTCCAAATAATGGAGGTGATACAGACAACAAGATGATTTCACCGAGTCACAGATAAATTGCAGCATAGAAGGAGGCCATTCAGCCTATTGGATTAATTCCAATTCTCTGTAGATTTTGTAGAGTCTACTCTGGCCCCAGTCCTGTGCTCTCTCCTTGCAGCCCTGTGTGTTTAATGCTCTCAAATACCCATCTAAACTTCATTTTAAATCATTGATCATTATGGAAATCCTTAGGTGAAGCAGTACTGCTGCTGCTGAAACCCAGTGGTTAGAAGTGAGTGCTTCAATGGCACCTGCCATTACATAGAGGACATTAATTTTTAACGTCAGATACTTTAAGACTGATAGATTTCTGAGTGGTTTCAAACATAGGTGCAAATCATAGAGGATTGATGCCATCTATCACTATAATAAAGGTAACCTCATTCCCTGAGAAAAGGTATAAAGAGCTGAACACTTTGGAGCTCTTTAATACAGGGATGAGAGACCAGCTCTACAATTGAGGATGGGAGAAAATTGATCCAAATGTTAGGAAGATGAATCTGATCAGATAATTTGAGAAGGACTGATCAAGGGCTAAAATTGGAGTCAGCAATCAATATGAGCAGCCACCTTAGGTACTTCTGGACTATTTGAGAAATGCCTAAACATTATATTACAAGATATTATTGAAACATTTACTTACTGCATGTAAAGTAACAAAGAAGCTATTGTACCTGCTTTGTTATTTTTAAAATTATTTTCTGTTCAGTTTTTACCTCAACCTTTTAAGTTGATAATCGTTTCATGACTATTTCAATTCTATGCCCATTTCAAATCTGCATTCATAATTGTCATAGAGATGTACAGCACGGAAACAGATCCTTTGGTTCAACTCATCCATGAAGACCAGTCTAACCATTAGTCCCAATAATCATAATACCTTCTAAACAGTAATCACTTTGCTCATGTCAATTCTGTCATTGAGGGCTGATCTGCGACGTGTGAGGACCAATCTTTTTATTGCCTAAGAAGATATTGCTTTAAACCAAGGAGACTCTGGAAGGGACTGCTGCAGTTTTTAAATTTGTGGGACCGGGTTTCTGGGAAGTGGCAAACTCATGCAAGTGTCTGCTTCTCTGAGAAGAGATTTCACACAGGGCTCCCTCAGAAATGGGCAGCTGTACTTCCATTCTGATAGTTCTTTTGTAATGCAGAACCCATCAGAGGAAGGCAAACTATGCCCCCCCACCCCAGCCAGATGCCACATTCTGAAATTTCCAGGAAGCAACCTTAACAGCTTTTGTCAAAAGATAAATGCGTAAGGTAAGTGTAGATGCTGGGAGGGTAACATGCCAACTGGATAGGGCTTAGAATGCCTGATAGGTAAGGTGTAAGGATGTCAGGTAAGTAGAGTGCCAACTGGGAATGATGCCAAATTGGTAGGGGATGGTGTGTCAGGTAAATAGATTGCCCATTGGGTAGACTACCAGATAAGAAGTGTGCCAACTGGATAGTTTTGGGTAGGATGACAAGAGGAATGTGGTAGGATGCAAATATGCAATGTGGCAGCCATCAGGTAAGAATTACAGTCTTTAAGGTAGGTTGAGATGGGTGGAATAAATTCAGTGCTACAAGAGTTGGGCCAGGTAGATGTCAGGTCTGGTGGTGACAGGGTAAGGTCAGGGCCGACAACAATGGCAGTAGACCATAATTGAGTGTCAGGGATCAGATCGGGTACAAATGGCGGTAGTGTTGTGGGTGGTCTGGTGCAGTGATGGGCAGGGAGTCGTTGGGTTTCTGAAAGTGTAGAGAGTCTCAGGACAGGGGCTGTCAGGTCACATGAGGATGGAAGTTGGGGTTAATGGATCCCTGAGGGAAGTATTGATTACTGGGAAAAAACATGCTGGGTATGGGATTAGGGGATCTCTGGAGGGAGACTGGTCTTGGGCATGTAGGGGGTCTAGTGTCTGTGTCATTTAGAATGTCTGAGTTAAGTATAGTCTTCATTAAATAGCTACTCAGGAGTTAGACTATGTACTTAATGGTCTAACTTTTCCTGAATAACAAATTTTAATCAATTTCTTCAGAACCTTCTGATGTCTTTGTTATGAATAGAGGCTTTTGGAGTGTCTGAGCCATAGCAGAAGTGGTGAGTGGAAATTTCCATTCCCTGGATAATTTGGTCAGAGTGTCATAATGGGGATTCCCCCATGTGCACCTCTGATCAATGCTGGAATAATAACCGTCTGGCCAACGGAAAATCCAGGCCGGTATATACTGGAGCATATTCAGTGTTGTATAAAATACCACAACTCCCTGGAAGAGGAAGAGCAAACGTTCGGTAATGAAAGGAAAACTATTCAACAACAATGTTCTGATTGGTTCCTGACCATGTGGCCATGGCTTGTGTGGGGAGTGTGCAACAGAGAACCACCTTGCCTGCAAAGAAAAAGCATCAAAACATTTCTGTCTGTATCTCTCTCTGTTCCCCCTTCTCTCTCTTGTGTACAGGTACTACACAATCCAGTGGCAGTTAAATATTTCTGACTCACATTTCATGTGAAAGGGGAAATAAAACACCTTTAAAGACATGAAATTAGCATGTCTTTACAAACACCAAAATCCATAAAACCTAAACAGATAGATTTGGAAGTTTCACCAGTGTTTGTTTATGCACTTGCAAGGGAGATGCACTTTTCCCATTGGAAACGGTTGATCTTCCCAAGCTGTCACAGAACATGAATTTCATAAGACCTATACATGGGTGTTACAATATTTGAAAGTACTAATCACCAATAAGTCATCTGATTTCACTCATCCAATCATAATCAAATTCTATCCATGATGTTTGAATAATAAATTAATACTAGGGCACGTACAGAAAGGAGGTGAAGAAACAGATGGCCAATTGCTATGTTTTTAATCTTGCTTTTATGGGATACCTAATTTGGGAACAGACATTTGTTTATTTCATAGAACTCTGACAGTATGGAAACAGGCCATTAGGCCCAACAAGTCTACACTGGCCCTCCGAAGAGTAACCCATCCAGACCCATTCCCCTACATGTTCCTTGACTAATGTACCCAGCCTATACATCCCTGAACACTCTGGGCAACTTAGTATGGCCAATTCACCTAACTTGCCCAATTTTGGACTGTGATAGGAAATCAGAGCATCTGGAGAAAACCCACACAGACACAGGGAGAAAGTACAAACTCCACACAGACAGTTGCCTGAGGCTGGAATCGAACCCTGGTCCCTGGCACTGTGAGGCAGCAGTGCTAACCATTGAGCCACCAGATCTCTCTGGTACAATGACTTAATGTCTTAGGGTTCACATCTGGCTTCCTCTCATGGGAGAAGAGCCATTTGCACTGGGTCTAGGATTATTCACACAGAAGTGTTATCGTTTCATTGCCTTGTGATAATTTTTGCAGCTATGGGATATGACCATTTGTAGAATCTATATAGATATGACAAGAAAGAAAAAGGGGAAGGCACATGCAGGAGTAGGCTATGGGCCCCCTAACAGTAGATGTACGGTGGATAGAGAATAAATCAGGAAATGATCAGGGCATGTAAAAAAGGCACAATGACTTTAACGTTCATGTCAATTCGAACAGTCAGATTGGCAGAGATATCAATGAAGAAGAAATCATAGAGTGAACCTGAATCAGTTTCCAAGATCAATATGTTGTGGATCCAAATAGGGAACAGGCTATTTTAGATCTGGTAATGTAATCTTGTAGGTATAATAAACAATGTTAAAATAAAGATCCCCTGGAAAACAGTCTCAATAAAATGGTAGAATTTAGCATTCAGTTTTAGAGGGAGAAATTTGTGGCTCAGAAATAACTGTGCCAAACTTAAGTAAGGGCAATTACAAATTAATGAGAGCAGAACCAGCTGGAGTGGACTGGGAAAGGAGTTCAGCAGGAAAGATGGTTGAGGAAAACATTTAAGGGAATAGTTCAAGGCTCACAACAAAGATATATCTCAGTGAAAAAGGAATATTCTTGGAAGGGGATAAACCAAATATGGAAGATTGGAACATAGGAACAGGATAGCACATTCAGCTCCTCCTGTCTCTACCGACATTCAATGAGATCATGGCTGATCTGTGGCCTAACTCCAGAAACCTCCCTTTGGCATATATCCCTTAATAACTTTGCATGACATAACATTATCTATCGAACTCAGCACCGCCTTCCTAACCTGCAATCTTCTTCCTGACCTCTCCGCCCCCACCCCAGTCTGACCTATCACTCTCACCTTGACCTCTTTCCACCTATCGCATTTCCAACGCCTCTCCCCCAAGTCCCTCCTCCCTACCTTTTATCTTAGCCTGCTGGACACACTTTCCTCATTCCTGAAGAAGGGCTTATGCCCGAAACCTCGATTCTCCCGTTCCCTGAATGCTGCCCTACCTGCTGCGCTGTTCCAGCAACACATTTTCGGCTCTGATCTCCAGCATCTGCAAATGTCACTTTCTCCTCCATAACATTATCTATCTCAAATTTAAAATTAAACAACTGATGCAGCATCCATTACCATCTGTGGAAGAGAGATCAAAACATTTACCACCCATTGTTTGTAGAAATGATTCCTAACATTTCTCCAAAATGGTCTGGCCCTAATTGTCAGACCATGTCCCCAGGTTCTAAAATCCCTAACCAGTAGAATTAGTTTGTCATTGTCTACACTGTCTTTTCCTGATCACCCCTTAACCTTCTAAATTCTAGAGAAAACGGACCTAATTTATATAATCTCCCCTCATAACATAGCCCTGAAGTCCAGGTGTCATTCTTCTGAACCTGCATTGTACCCCCTCCAAAGTCAATATATTCTTTCCAAGTTGTGATGCTCAGATCTGCTCCAAGTACTCCAAGCAGGATCTAACCTGTATAACTGCAGCATAACTTTTGCATCCTTGTGCTCCAGTCCTCTGGATATTAAGGCCAGTATTCCATTTGCTTTTTTGCTTATTTTCTGCACCTGTTAATGACAGTTTAAAGTTATATGCACCTGAACCCCCCATCCCCAAGTCTCTTTGAACATCCACTATATTTAACTTCATAGCATCTAGAAAATAGCCTGATCTATTTTTTTCTTCGTCCAAAATAAATAATCTTGCACTTGCTAACCTTGAACTCCATCTGCTACAGTCTTGCCCATTCACTTATTCTATCAATATACCTTTGCAGTTTTATGCAATCATCTACACTGTCTACAATGCTGCCTAGCTTGCGTCATCAGCAAACTTAGATATATGACTTTCTCTGCCATTATCCGAGTAGGCAAAAGTGAGGACTGCAGATGCTGGAAAACAGAGTTTAGATCAGAGTGGTGCTGGAAAAGCACAGTAGGTCAGGCAGTATCCAAGGAGCAGGAAAATCGATTTTTCGCGCAAAAGCCCTTTATCAGAAATAGAGGGAGTTATTATCTGAGTTATTAATGAATGATGTGAATAAGTGAGGCCCTAACACAGATGCCTGTGGGATACTTCTGGTCACATCCTGCCAATTTGAGTACATACTCATCAATCCCACTTTCTGTTGCCTGCCACTCAATCAATTTCCCAGCCATGTCAGTAATTTGTCCTCAATTCCATTGGTTAACCAGAGGAGTTAAAGGGAACATCAAATTGAAAGGAACTGACAATGTGGAAAAGATTAGTGGTAAACCAGAGGATTGGGATTAATTTTGAAAAAAGAAATCATAGATGTTCAAAATAAAGAGGGAGAAGATAAACTTGAGAGTAAACTTGCAGGTAATATGAAGGAGGACAGGAAGAGAATTTTTTCAAAGATACTTAAAAGAAGAGAGAGGCAGTAGTTAATAAAGGCCCTTACAGAATGAGGCTGTGGGAATATTAATAGGGAACAAGGAAAATGAAAAGGACTTGAATAAATACCTTACATCAGTCTTCAATACAATTAGCATTTCAAAATTACTAAATAACAAAGGGGTAAAGGAAGGGGAGGAATGTGTAAAGTAACTATCATGAGGGGAAAAGCAATCAGAAAACTAATGGGCTGAGGAGTGATAAGTCCTCTGGACCCAATGGAATGGATCTGGGGATGTTAAAGTTACAGAGGTAGTGGATGCACAGACAACAATCTTCTAAGAGTCCTCAGATTCTAGAGAAGTCCAAGAGGGTAGTGGGGAAATAAGTATCGATATCTTGAAAAGGGTCCATTTAACAGATAAGGAGGTGCTGGACCTCCTCTGGTTCAGCATAAAAGTGGATAAATCCCAGGGAACTGATCAGGTGAACCATAAAACTTTGTGGGAAGCTAGGAAGGAGATTGCTGAGCCTCTTGCTGAGATATCTGTGCCATCTATAGGTACATTCGTAGTGTCGGAAGACTGTAGGCTGGTTAATGCGGTGTCATTATTTAAGAAAAGTGGTAAGCAAAAGCCAGGGAACTACAGACCGGTGAGACCAATGTCGGTAGTGGGTAAGTTGTTGGAAGGGATTCTGAGGTACAGGATTTACACGTATTTGGAAAGGCAAGGACTTACAGATAGTCATTATATGTTATGTGTGGGAAGCCATGTTCTACTGACTTAACTGAGTTTTTTGAAGAAGTGAAAAAGAGGATTGATGAAGGCCTGGATGTTGTCTATGCGGACTTCAGCAAAGCATTCGACAAGGTTCCTCATGGTAGACTAGTTAACAAGGTTAGATCACATGGAAGTTGGGGAGAACTAGCCATTTGGATACAGAACTGGCTCAAAGACTGAAAACAGAGGGGGGTGGTGGAGGGTTACTTTTCAACTGGAGGCCTGTGAGCAGTGATGTGCCACAAGGATCGATGCTGGGTCTACTGTTTTTTGATGATAAATGATTTGGATGTGAATATAGGAGGGACGATTAGTAAGTTTGCAAATGGCACTAAAATTGGAGGTGGCGTGAACAGCAAAGAAGGTTACTTCAGAATGCACCGGGTTCTTGATCAGATGGGCCAATGGGTCAAGAAGTGGCAGATGGAATTTAAGTTAGATAAATACGTAGTATTGCATTTTGCAAACGGAATTTAGGGCAGGACTTAGATACTTAATGGTCAGGTCTTGAGGAGTATTGCTGAAAAAAAAGAGACCTTGGAATGCAGTTCGTATTTCCTTGAAGTGGAGTCGCAGATAGATAGGGTGAAGAAAAAAGTGTTTGGTATACTTGCCTTTATTGGTCAGTGCTTTAAGTATAAGAGTTGGGATATCATGTTGTGGCTGTACCATTTTTGAAATATTGGGTTCAATTCTGGTCTCCCTGCTATGGGAAAGATGTTGTGAAACCTGAAAAGGTTCAGAAAAGATTTACAAGGATGTTGCCAGGCTTGGAAGATTTGAGCTATAGGGAGAGGCTGAATAGTCTGGGGTTATTTTCCCCGAAGCGTCGGAGGTTGAGGTCTGACTTTATAGAAGATTATAAAATCATGAGGGCCATGAATATAGTGAATAGTCAAGGTCTTTTCCCTGGGGTGGAGGAATCGAAAACTAGAGGGCATAGGTTTAAGGTGAGAAGGGAAAAATTTAGAAGGGATCTCAGGGGTGACATTTTCATGCAAAGGGTAGTGCGTGTATGAAATGAACTGCCAGAGGAAGTGGTGGAGACTGATGTAAATACAACATTTAAAAGACATCTGGATGGGTATATGAACAGGAAGCATTTAGAGGGATATGGGCTAAATACTGGTAAATGAGACTAGATTAATTTTAAGGATATCTGGTCATCATGGAAGATTTGGACTGAAAGTCTATTCCCACGCTGTACAACTCTATGACTCTGTGACTGAAGAATAGACAATAAGAACAAAAGAATTAGGCTGAATGACCTAGATCTGCTCCTATGCCTATCTCACATCCTCAGTTATGGTCGAATAGATCTTTGTACAGTTGAAACAAAGCTTTCATACCATTGTTCTGTCAGCATTTCTGATTATTCTTGGAACCTGTCGATGATGTCATTCGTTGTTACAATAAAAGTTTTAAAACTTGAAATATCGCGTGATCCTTTTAGTCAGAAATGGAATTTTGTTTTTAAAAAAATCATTATGGAGATCTTACAACAGAGGCCAAGAATTTCAGTGAAGATGAGGAGGTGATGGCACTGCGGTATTATCGCTGGCAGAGTTGTTCAGAGACCCAGGAAATGGTCCAGGAATAGAGATTCAAATCCCACCATGGGCAGAATTTGAATTCAATTTAAAAATCCAGAAATAAAAGTCTAATGATGGCCACGAAGCTATTGCAAAAAAAGTCATTTGTTTCATTTGTGTATTTTGAAGGAAATCTGCTATCACTACCAGCTGCGATCCACATGTGATTCCAGACCTGCAGCCATGTGATTCTAAACTGCCCTTTTTCTTGGCCTGTCAAGTTATTTGTTTAAAAATAACAAATCATTCTCAAAAATGGAATGAAACTGTGCAGACCACCCCACATCAAATCTAGGCACTGGAAATGACAGTGACCAGTTCAGTGTTGTTGACTTACAAAGTACCCTTCACTAACATTTGGGGGCTGCTGCCAAAATTAGGAAAGCTGTCTCACAGGGCTGTCCAGCAATAACTTGACGAGGAATCAAACCTTACAGACAATGTCCCATACATAGCCATCACCATCACTGGGTTTGTTGTGTCCCACCGGCAAGACAGATCGAGCATTACTTCATTTTTGAAAATATAGTTCAAATTGTCAAAGAGCTAAGTCAGCCTGACATGGACAATATTGATTGATCTCCTCATGGGACAGCAATGTAACTGTGAATGATTGAGGGTTGTTCTTCCAAGGAAAACACTATAGCCTAGTTTTTCTATTCTAGGCGTACTTGTACTGGCCATCTAGATTAATGGATGGTATTTAGCCCATATCCCTCTAAATGCTTCCTGTACATATACCCATCCAGATGTCTTTTAAATGTTGTATTTAACATTTAACATTTAACCAGCTCCTCAGATGCTGCCTGACCTGTTGTGCTTTTCCAGCACCACTCTAATTTTAACTCTGATCTCCAGCATCTGCAGTACCCACTTTCGCCTAGCAGAAAATATAGCCTATTTGGACTTTATATCATTGTTTCACCACTTATGAAATGATTTTTCTTCCCCCAGGTTAAGTGTTTTCTGAGAAATTGCTCAAGAAGCTAATTTGAAAAAAAAACAAGGTTTGAAACAATTCATATTTATGGAGCATCTTTAACATCGCACCATATTATAAGGCTCCTCACAGGAATGTGGTCCACCAAAATTTGATAAGTAACCATATTAACAGATTAAAGTTTGCTCAAAGTGGGCTCCAAGGAGTGGGTGAAGGTGGATAGATAGGCAGAGAAGTTTACATTCAGAATGAGAGTTACCTTGGGTGGTCTCAACATTGACTCTGGGCTTCATGATGGTTTGTATCATCAAGTCAGTCGTGCGTAAGAAACTTTCCTGCTGAGAGGGACCCTGAGAAGATTGTGGTGGACCCTCTCTTTGAAATACTGTAGTCTTTACATTGTTGGCACTCCCATATTGACAATGGTATTCTCTCAGCAACAATGAAGGAACATTGATATACTATAGCAAGGAAGTTGATGCATAGTTTTTTGCAGTTCCTACAGCATTATGGTTTTCATTTATGATAGTGGAAATCCCAGGAAAAAGAGATACTTTTATGACAGCTTGAGTTGCTTCAGGGCCTCCTTCAGATTGCAGTTACTCTAGCCAAATAAGCCGCTTTGTGAATGCTTGTGCAGTCAGCGCTCTCAAGAGCTGACCCATGGGAACAGAAGAGCCTGAGTTAGAAATTAATAGCATCGGTCCGTCTTCTGAGATGTGTCCAGGGTACATGGCACAAAAATGTTTTGTTTGAATGACACAACTGGTCAATGCATGAAGGGGCTTCATGTGTTTCCCTAACGGCTTTCCCTATCGCTTGGCACTGAATTCTGGAGCCTGGCTGTCAAAATGGTGATGAGTGAAACAAGTCACTGAGTTCCTTTCCATAATTGATCTGACCCAGATCAGGCAGAACATTATTGAGGAGGAGCCTGAGAGCCTTGGGTTAAGGTATCAGTCAGTAGCCTGTTTACTTCTAAGTCAGTAGCTTGTGGCTTCAAACAGCATTCCAAACTTTGACACCTTAATTTTTAAGTTCCATTTTCTGTACTGAGTTGATGCCATTGGAACAGAGTTTCACCCTTCAGCTGAGCCGTTTAATTGATTAAAATGGACAGGTTTAAAAATCACATGACAGTGATTTGTTCTGTCTAACCTTCTTCCTCTTGTTGCCCAAAACATTTTAAATCACTAACTTAATTTGTGGGGAATTGTTCTATAAATGCTAGCTACTGAATTTGCCATCATAACAAGAACAACAATAGATCAAAAGTAATGTACTGGATATGAAACACTTCCAAGAATCTGTTAAGTACCATAGGAATTAAAATAATTTATTTCCTTAGTTACGAAGACTCACTTATGCTGAAAAGAAGACATCAGAGTGACATGAGAAATAAGTTTTGTCTAAGTTTAGTTTAGACAAAGGGCATATAACCATTAGGACGGATAAATGTTTGCAAATTTGAAGCAAGGATAGATTACAGAATCCAGCTTTCTGCAGAATAATAGATAAAGGAAGAGAGAGGCACCTTTTCAGGATTACTTGACAACTCTAAGCAAGAACTAGATCTATAATTATTGAGTAGGAAGTTGAGGGTTTTAAAGTTACTAACAATACTGTCAGATATTTTTCCTCATGAGATATGGGTAACAATTTAATGTTTCTTAAAGTAAACAATGAGTGGTTGATGACTTGATGATAGAATCTCTCAAATGTACTTTGAATGGGTAGATTTCAAGGCCGAAAAGCCTTTTTTGATTTGCACCTTTTACAAGTTGGTGTGCTCATTGAAATATCATCAATATTATTTTCATAGTAAAACGGAGAATGGCGTAGAATATAGCTCCTAAAACTGCAGCTAAGTCCTTACAGCCTTGAGTTATAAGAATTGAATATTTTCTGTCCTTTTAAGTCACTGATTCTAAACAGACAGATCTTCCAAATAACTGGCAACATTTCAATTTCCAATAGACTGGCAACATTCTCAGTGTTTTACTTCATAACAAATGGAATTGGAGGTAGTTGCTATAAAACAGCAGCATGCCACATGATTTTCTGACATTTCTTCAGTGATTCATTTTCACTTTGATTTGTGGTGGAATTTCCAAAACAATCTACCTCTTTGTCATAGGCATAGTTAGCCTTTTATAACAGTTGAAAATAATGTGATTTGTTTATTTTGATTTTCCCCAGAAAATTGTCATATTTTCAGTGAGGACTATTGCCAGCTTTCTAATGGAACATCTTATCTATAATTTCAAATCGACCTTAAAACACAAATAGGAATTCCTGAGTTGTCACGTAAAAGTGCTGGCTTATTAAGCCTTTTGCAAAACTAGAAGCAAGAAATTGGGTTGCCCTGATTTTCAGACTCAACACGTGTAATGAGCCTACACTCTTAGAGAACAACGTGAGCAAGCTGCAAGGTTTACTTACACACTCCCTTTGAATGATTATGTGCTGCTTGCCACTGCTGTGCTTCTAATGCTGAAGTCTGTTTCTTAACACTCTCAGAGAATTCTGCACCGAAGCAGGAGACAGAACTCTTTGCAAATTATGCGATCTTAAAGGGACAATCACGAAAGGTTTGATTCAGTGTTAATTCCTGGCCAGCGTGTACCAGGTCAGTGAGGGATTCATTGTAATAGACATGGTGCCGGCAACATTAATGGTGCAGGACAGGTGAACAATGTCATGTTCCTATTATGGCGGTGTTGGTGGTGTGGCAGGGTGGTGCAGGGCAGCAGGATCTCTCAAGGACCACCCTCAGAGGGTGAAGAGGCTGAATGTACAGCTGCAAAGATGAGGTAACATACAGGGTGGCACTACAGAGAGTGCACACTTGGGTCCTGGATGCAATGGGTGGTCTACATGATAGCTCTCTGTCACATGTGAGGACACTCCCTCACAAAGGGAGCAGCTGTCCGAAATATATCCAAAGCACTCCTGGGTACTTTCAGACCATTTACAATAGATGTCCAATAAATGTAAACATATCTGAAATCAGGGGAGATGAGCTTTTAAATAGCATCACCATATTTCCTGGACTGGCATTACCCAATGCTGGGATCGTGGCATCACATTAGCACGTGGCATCAGGTCAGTGCCAAACCCACATGATGTGGTTCATGAAGGGGATGGGCTGGTCTGTGTAGCCACACTTTGGAGAAGATTGTGTGAATTGTGCAGGCAGTGGCCAGCCTGCCCTTCCAAGAAACTCAGCCAGGCCTTTGCAGCATCCCTGGATGTGCTCACATGCAAATGATCATTTGATCCAAAATCTTCAGTTACACAGTAGCTCCAGTGTAGAAAAATATTGTGAAGAAATGCATGTTGGGCTATTTGAATCCAAAAGGGGGCTTTTAAAGACACTTATGTGTTGCTGAGGCACAACGCATTTAGGGGAGGAATTACATGGCTGGCATAGAACATAGAACATTACAGCGCAGTACAGGCCCTTCAGGCTTCAATGTTGCGCTGACCTGTGGAACCAATCTGAAGCCCATCGAACCTACACTATTCCATTCTCATTCATATGCCTATCCAATGACTATTTAAATGTCCTTAAAGTTGGCGAGTCTACTACGGTTGCAGTCAGTGCGTTCCACACCCCACCACTCTCTGAGTAAAGGAAATACCTTTGACATCTGTCCTGTTTTTATCACCCCTCAACTTAAAGCTGCGACCCTTCGTGCTAGTCATCCCCATACGAGGAAAAAGGCTGCCATTGTCCAACCTATCTAACCCTCTGATTATCTATATGTCTCAATTAAGATGCCTCTCAACCTTCTTCCCTCTAATGAAAACAGCCTCAAGTCCCTCAGCCTTTCCTCGTAAGACCTTCCCTCCAAACCAGGCAACATCCTAGTAAATCTCTTCTGAACCTTTTCCAAAACTTCCACATCCTTCCTGTAATGTGGTGACCAGAACAGTACGCAATATGCTAAATGTTTTGTATAGCTACAGCATGATCTCATGGTTCCAAAACCCAACCCATCTCCCAATAAAAGCTAACACACCATATGTCTTCTTAACAACACTATCAACCTGGGTGGCAACTTCCAAGGATCTATGTACCTGGACCCCGAGATCTCTCTGTTCATCTACACATCCAAGAATCTTACCATTATCCCAGCACTCTGCATTCCTGTTACTCCTTCCAAAGTGAATCACCTCACACTTTTCTACATTAAGCACCATTTGCCACTTCTCAGCACAGTTCTACAGCTTATCTATGTCCCTCTGTAACCTGCAACATCCTTCATAACTATCCACAACTCTACTAACCTGAGTGTCATCTGCAAATTTACTAACCAATCCTTCTATGCCCTCATCTAGGTCATTTATATAAATGACAAACAATAGTGGATCCAAAACAGATCCTTGCTGTACCCCACGAGTAACTGAACTCTCGGATGAATATTTCCCATCAACCACCACGCTCTGCCTTCTTTCAGCTTGCCAATTTCTGATCCAAACTGTTAAATCACCCTCAATCTCATACCTCCGTATTTTGTGCAACAGCCTAATATGGGAAAACTTATCAAACGCCTTGCTGAAATCTATATGCATCACATCAATCACTGTTCCTTCATCCAACTGTTTGGTCACCTTCTCAAAGAAATCAATAAGATTTGTGAGGCACCACCTACCCTCCACAAAACCATGTTGGCTAACCTTTATCAACTTTTTCATCGCTAGATGATGATAAATTCTATCTCTTATAACTCTTTCCAACACTTTACCCACAACCAAAGTAAGGCTCACAGGTTTATAATTTCCAGGGTTGTCTCTACTCCCCTTCTTGAACAAGGGAACAATATTTGCTATCCTCCAGTCTTCTGATACTATTCCTGTAGACAAGGACAACATAAAGATCAAAGCCAAAGGCTTGGCAATCTCCTTCCTGGCTTCCCAGAGAATCCTAGGATAAATCCCATCCGTAAAGACCACTCCCTCCGTGACTCCCTCGTCAGGTCCACACCCCCCACCAACACAACCTCCACTCCCGGCACCTTCCCCTGCAACCCCAGGAGGTGCAATACTTGCGCCCACACCTCCCCCCTCACCTCCCTCCAAGGCCCCAAAGGAAACTTCCATATCCGCCACAGATTCACCTGCACCTCCACACACATCACCTATTGCATCCTCTGCACCCGATGTGGCCTCCTCTATATTGGGGAGACAGGCCGGCTACTTGCGGAGCGTTTCAGAGAACACCTCTGGGACACCCGGACCAACCAACCCAACCACCCTGTGGCTCAACATTTCAATTCCCCCTCCCACTCCACCAAGGATATGCAGGTCTTTGGACTCCTCCATCGCCAGACCACAACAAAACGACGGTTGGAGGAAGAGCGCCTCATCTTCCGCCTAGGAACCCTCCAACCACAAGGGATGAACTCGGATTTCACCAGTTTCCTCATTTCCCCTCCTCCCACCTTGTCTCAGTCTAATCCATCGAATTCAGCACCACCTTCCTAACCTGCAATCTTCTTCCCGACTTCTCCGCCCCCACCCCAGTCTGACCTATCACCCTCACCTTGACCTCTTTCCACCTATCACATTTCCGACGCCCCTCCCCCAAGTCCTTCCTCCCTACCTTTTATCTTAGCCTGCTGGACAAGCTTTCCTCATTCCTGAAGAAGGGCTTATGCCCGAAACGTCGATTCTCCTGTTCCCTGGATGCTGCCTGACCTGCTGCGCTTTTCCAGCAACACATTTTCAGCTCTAAATCCCATCTGGCCCAGGGGATTTATCTATTTTCACACTTTCCAGAATTGCTGACAACTCCTCTTTATGCACCTCAATCCCATCTAGTCTAGTAGCCTGTATCATGTATTCTCCTTGACCACATTATCTTTTTCAAGTGTGAATACTGATGAAAAGTATTCGTTTAGCGCTTCTCCTATCTCCTCTAACTCCACGCACAACTTTCCACTACTATGTTTGATTGGCCCTAATCTTACTCTCATCATTCTTTTATTCCTGATATAGCTATAGAAAACCTTAGGGTTTTCCTTGATCCTATCTACCAAAGTCCTCTCATGTCCCCTCCTGGCTCTTCTTAGCTCTCTATTTTGATCTTTCCTGGCTAACATGTGACTCTCAAGCCCCCTAATTTAGCCATCACATCTCATCCTAACATAAGCCTTCTCCTTCCTCTTGACAAGAGATTCAAGAGACCGCGATAGCTGGTCTTTGAATAAGCTCCACATTTCAATTGTGCCCATCTGCTGCAGTTTCCTTCCCCATCATTTGCATCCTAAATCTTGCTTAATTGCATCGTAATTGCCTTTCCCCCAGCTATAACCTTTGCCCTATATACCTATCCCTTTCCGTCACCAAAGTAAACCTAACCAAATTGTGGTCACTCTCACCAAAGTGTTCACCTACCTCCAAATCTAACACCTGGCCGGGTTCATTACCTAGTACCAAATCTAATGTGGCCTCACCCCTTGTTAGCCTGTCTACATACTGTGTCAGGAAGCCCTCCTGCACATATTGGACAAAAGGCAGTGTCTGCAACCTCTCTTTATACATTGGCAATGGCAGAACAATGCAAGATACACCTGAAGAAAGAAGCATTCAAGGAGAACAGTGAGATTTGGGGTGGTATCGTAACACTAAAAAAGATTACTATGGTAGAGAGGGGTGAGAACAATGAGAGATTCAAATACAAAAATTAATATTACGAGGTTTCTAAGCAGAGACGTGTACAATAAGTCAAATGCAATAAGGTGACACAATTACACAGCTAATCCTCTATGCCCATCAGATTAACTTTTTATGAAAGCTGAATGCATACTACAATACAAAATTCACATTATCAACCAACATGGCGCACATTCAGCTGATATTTGGAGAGGTGGGGTCTTAACTCTATTTGGAACATAGCCAACTTAAAAGCGGCATGGTGTCTGCGACCTCTCTTTAAAAGAAACAGGGCTATTTGCATGAATTTTACTCCATCAGGAGGCGTCAACTAGGAACATTAGCAATTTTCCACTGTAATTTCATTGGGGATTTGGCAGTGTATACATTGGTGCGAGAAGAATGAAGCATTGATTGACCAGCGATTAGAAGGTTGATGCTCAGTCCTGAGAATATCAGATTCTGCTCACAAAAATGCTGCCTAATGCAACTGAATCGCAGCACCCCTTAAATTCCTCAGTCTGAGCTTGTCTGATTCAGTCTCGCTATTGTAAAGAAAATAACTTGAGGATACGATATCAGAAGAGAATAGCAGGCTTAGGACCTAGAATACATGAAAAATTAAGCGACGGGGCACTGGGATTACTCCAGCTTTGCACAGCCAACAAATTACATTTTACAGTGAACACAATTACATAGCTGGTGGTTCCTTAATAATGTATGAAAGCCTGTCTGCATCACTGCCACCAGGCCAGCCAACCAGCCATCTGCTCCCATTCAGACATGATTCATCAGCTCCCATTTTTTTGCCCCCAGATACAGATCCCAGAACTGTTGTTGACTTTTGATAGAACGAAGTCGCCTCATTTATCTCTGTCCTTTTGTGCTCCCTTGGAATCACATCAATGTCCGTGGATTCAATTGTAACCTTTATTGTTATTATTATTACAAATGATGCTTCTTGACTGGCTTTGAAGCCTGCCTTCCTTTGGGAACTGTTCAACCACCCGCCAACATTAGATATAGATCTTGGTTGCACAAATGAGGGAAAAAGAAAAAGAAAGAAACAGTCAGATTATGTATTATGTTTGCAAAGATTTTTTTTAATACTCTGGGGTTTTTCTTAAATTCCATTTGCTGACAAATAGCATTAGTGAAATTGAACATTAACTCCTTACTCTCCAAGTCTTATTCATACAAGCTTTCAACATTCCTGATTTCCAACAATTCTGGCAAACATTACTTTTCCAGTTAGAGTGATTACAGGTGAAATGTTTATATAGACATACTGTACCTCATCCCCTGTATGGATCCACAATGCTTTAAGCAAAGTTCGTACAAAGGTTTGAAAAGGAGAACACAGGACCAGAAATATTTATTATCTTAAAGTGGATGAAAGGACATTTCAAAGAAGCCTAATGTAATCAGATAAACGAAGTGAGTGTGACTGAAGTGAAGAAAATAAACAGGTCATGAAAATGAATGTGACTGGGGGACAAATGAATGAAAACCGATGTGTTCAATTAAAAATAAGATTTATCAGCACAGAATGGAAAATCAGGCAGAAAGCAAAAGGATGGCTATATCTCAGTGCATTGCATCATGGTGCCACCTGCTGTTGGGAGACTAAATGATAACGATACTTTACAATCAAGTAACATAGTATTATTCCAGTAACACTCAAATTTTGCATGAGTAATGATGTTGAAACTGTTAGCATTTGTCACATTACTCCTCTGTAACTGACAGAAATGTCTGCACACAGGTAAACCCAGGAAGACAGAGGTTGCTGCCAGTTGTAGTAATTGTATGGAGCTCAAGCAAGTGAACGTCATAGAATATGAGTTCCCTGATTGGGGCTATTAGCCTAGTCCAATCAGAGAGCTCCGGCTGACAGATATAAACAGGACAAAGGTAATGGCTGAGTAATACTTGGGAGAGGTGATGGCCTCATGGTATTATCACTAGATTGTTAATCCAGAGACTCAAATAATGTTCTGTGGACCCAGGTTTGAATCTCACTGTGGTAGCTGTGCAATATGAATTTGATTTTTAAAAATCTGGAATTGAAAGTCTAATGATGACCATGAAACTATTGCCCATTGTCAGAAAAACCCATCTGGCTCACTAACATCCTTTAGGGGAGTAAATCTGCTATTCTTACCTGGTCTGGCTTACATGTAACTCCATACCCACAGTAATGTAGTTGATTCTTAACTGCCCTCCGGTCAATAAATATTGGCTTAGCCAGCGACATTCTTATCCTGTGATTGAATTAATAAAAGGAAAATGTCAGAGGTTCTATTCACTCTGAGGGTTGGCTCTAACCAATATCTAGTACTAGTAAATAAAAGATAATGTGGTGATGGGATACTGGCCTCTGCAGAATTATTACACTGGGAGAAAGTGAGGATTGTAGATGCTGGAGATCAGAGCTGAAGAGCGTGGTGCTGGAAAAATGCAACCGGTCAGGCAGCATCCGAGTAGCTGGAAAGTCACGTTTCAAACATAAGCTCTTCATCAGTGATTCCAAACTTTTCCGACAGGTGGCATTTTAGGGCACCTCCAGACTGTTATCAAATAGAAATTCATGAATTCTTGAAATCTTCTAATTTTGTGGGCAACTTTCATATGGCAACTAAGCACAATGGTAATATTCTTATCTATAAGCAAGCATTCAAGACCCACTTCTGAATCTGATAATCACTCATAACATTGTCAAACAGGTCAAGTATCAGCCTGTGAATCCTTCCAATATGCCTGAAGGAGGCAGGCAGATGTCAGGAGTGGGGAATTTTCATGGTTACTATTGTGTAAAAGGCAACACCAAACCACTATAATACTTTGTTGAGCCTAATCATGGACCAATTCAATGGACGTCCATGGTTGCCAATACTAGCATTAGAAGAAGAATGAGAGGTCATTTGAACTAACACAGAAGCATTGTCTCAAATGATGACCACGAAACTATTGCCCATTGTCAGAAAAACCCATCTGGCTCACTAACGTCCTTTGGGGAGTAAATCTGCTATTCTTACCGGGTCTGGCCTACATGTAACTCCATACCCACAGTAATGTAGTTGATTCTTAACTGCCCTCTGGTCAATAAATATTGGCTTAACCAGCGACATTCTTATCCTGTGATTGAATTAATAAAAGGAAAATGTCAGAGGTTCTATTCACTCTGAGGGTTGGCTCGAAGGAAGCCTGACCAAGTTGAAGTCTTTTCCAAGTCATTTGAATCCCTGCACAAACAGAAAGCAAGAACATCAAAAAATATCTATTACGTCTTCTATAAAAATATTGATACCCAGAGAATGGTGTTTTGGGGAGTACATTCAATGTTAGAGTACGGGCGCAAACGCTGAGTATATTCTTACATTGCATTGGTCACCTGCTTGAACCATCTCAACGTCTGGGGTTCGTTCCCATGAATCCTTCGAGTTGGTATTAGTACAAACTACTGAGACCATGTGGGAAGGATGCTCATACAAAATAATTGACAGAAGTTAGGCTCAATCACGATGCATAGTAAATAGGTTTATTACATACTATTTCACAGCTATATAGACTATATTTGAGATGCATGATGGTCTCTTGTGAAACAGTAGGCTTAACTTCATAGTAAGTTCACATTACTGCTCCTGAAACACACTCACACAGCATTGGTAACAAATACTGTTTAGCTCCTCTGATGAACAGTCCTTTAATATCTTGATAATGGATCTTGTGAGGTCAGTTGATCCTTTCAGATTGCAACTACCCAATACAATATGTATAGATTTTCTATGCATGTGTGGGAAATTCAATCTCATTGTATTTTGCATGTGAATGGAAAATAGGCTTGTTTAGCATGAACTTATTTACTAAACACAGGTAAAGCAATGAAATATGCATACAAATATAATGTGAGAGGATGAATCAGAACCCTTAGTTAATTAGGCGAATATTGAACATATAATTACAATATTATAAATATATGGATGATAATGGAATAATGATGGGCTTCAGATCAGTTTCACAGGTTGGCGCAACATCAAGGGCCAAAGGGCCTTAATGCGCTGGATTGATCTATGTTCTAAGTACTATATATATTTAAAATGTGGGCACAATCAAAAAAAGTGATCATAGGTGTAAATTCTGTCCAGAGTGGAACTCTGGAATGTCATTCTGAAGGTGTGAAAGGAACTTTCAATTTAGATTCTCCAAAGGAGAAAGGCAAGTCAAACCAAATTGGCCTGTGATTACCTGTAGCTAACATTAGGAGCTGACTACTCATCACCCTCCCCCTTACCCTGATCCCAGTTCAACAGAAAGCTATCTCCTACTGTTTATGCTAAAAACTGCAGACATGTTGTATTTTATCTTTCCAAAAATGTCCAAAACAGGGGTTAAAACTAACTACAACCAATGGTCTAGATTCCTTAATGGACTTAGTGCACTGCAAAGGTCATTAAACTCTCCTAAAACACATGTAAGAAAATAAGAAAGAATATTTTGCTCTAAGTGTTGCAAGTGAATCAGCAGTTGTAAGAAAAAAGAACAAAGGCCTTTCAGTTAACCTGCAAAGCTATACACATCAAAATCAACTATTCAACTACCAACAACTGTGCTATCATTATCACCCAATATTAATGGGCCACAATCTCCCAATGTCTGCTCTTCATAGAAATCATAACATTTATCCGCATATCTTTTATAAACTTTGATCTTTTTTGGACTCACTGCTTATACCTTTATCTATGTTGCATTGCTGTTTTTTTTCTCACATTTAACAAGCAATAATCTCACTCTTTCATTCACTCAAGAAACCCTTGTAAAATAGGTTCCTTTTAAACAATAAATTCGCTTGGTCTGAGAGAAAGGTATCAATAAGAGAATGGGCCCCTGGTAAATTAACATTGGTGTGACCAATTAAGGGGACCTGCAAATAAAGAAGGGCAATCAGTTCATCCCTCCACACTAGGGAGGTTGACAATTTAGGGTGTTCCATCTGTAACTGTAATGATGGAGAAATTCACCTTTATGGACTAGTCATAACACCATGCAACAATGGAGGCATTGGCATGGCAAGATAGTGATACAAATAAGACCATTGGATTTAGGAGCAGATTGAAGCAATTCAGTGTATCGAGTCTACTCTGCTATCCAATGAGATCATGGCTAATCTGATAAACCTCAAATCCACTTCATGCATTCCTGAGGAAATATTGCACTGTTGGTGATACTTGGATCACATTTGTCAATGTGGAGCAAAAGAAGATTAAATTGAATCAGCAGACCATTTTTATCCCGCCAGCTTTCATTTTCTCTTAATATGTACAATATTGCCAAGATTTTTAAGTTTATTCCAAGTAAAAATGACAGCGAAACCATGATATGTATTCTCATGAAGAATTTGCACTTGCACCCTATGAACTTTATTAAAGAAATATGGTGAAAACATGAGGCACTGGCTTCCCTTCAGTTTGCTTCAGTCTGTTAGTTTAGATTAATTTCAACACTGCTTCCTTTTGGATGAGATGCTAAACTGAGATTCCATCTATCCAGGCACGAATAAAGGTAAAATGTTGCATTATTCAATTTGAGGAAAAGCAGGACAGTTCAGCAGGTGCCCTGAACAACATGCATCTTTGTGTGAAGTGTTAAATATAAACTAGAATGTAAACATCTAAGACTTACTCAGTAAACAATACTCGACCCTCCTCGCAGAAATGTATGGCTATTTTGAATTTTCTCTTCATGTGTTTACAGACTGTCTTCAGTGAAGGGAACTTCTGTCTACAAAGACTCTGTCAATCCTCATTTTCACATCTACTGCTTGTCCTTAGTTATCTTTTTCTCCACTGTATCAGTTACTTTAAAGCTGTTTCTAAGTTAGCATTTATGACAATGGGTTGAAGGTTATGTTTTAGCAGCATACGCGTTTTAAACACATAGGGTTCAGAAAAGATTTACAAGGATGTTGCCAGGTTTGGAGGATTTGAGCTGTAGAGAGAGGTTGAATAGGCTGGGGCTGTTTTCGCTGGAGTGTCGGAAGCTGAAGGGTAACCTTATAGAGGTTTATAAAATCATGAGGGAGTTGGATAGGATAAATAGACAAAGTCTTTTCCCTAGGGTGGGGGAGTCCAGAACTAGAGGGCATAAGTATAGGGTGAGAGTAGAATAGATATAAAAGATTCCTAAGGGGAAACTTTTTCATGCAGTGGATGATATGTGTATGGAATGAGCTGCCAGAGGAAGTAGTGGAAGCTAGTACAATTGCAACATTTAAGAGGCATCTGGATGGGTATATGAATAGGAAGGGTTTGGAGGGAAATGGGCCGGGTGCTAGCAGGTGGGACTAGATTGGGTTGGGATATCTGGTTTGCTTGGATGAGTTGGACTAAAGGGTCTGTTTCTGTGCTGCACCTCTCTATGATTCTATCACTTACACTTAGTGTTGCATGCAACTTCAATTGTTCAATAAACCAATTAATATTTCTTCTGAAAAAGTATTACAATTTGTTTGTGCTTTTCTGAATATCAGAAGTTTCATTGCTTTGTTAAAATCCTGACAATAAATCCCAACTAAAACATGCATTGTATTTTGACCTTTGCAGAGATCCATCCAAATGCCAAAGATTTAACATTTTCAACCAAAACAAAAAGGCTTTTGTCAAGGATTGGATTGGTTATCTGCCGTAAAAAGGATTGCTGAAAATATTTTCCTCTTGAGGGTGAAAGTTCTATAGAGGAAAGGACTGGAAAACAAAGTTCTGGTCAGAGTTTTATTGCAGCTTAGGATGAGCTGGTATGAAGTCCATTGTGCAAAGATAACTGGAAAATACACAAGGTAGGAGGTATTTCTGAAATAACAACAGTTGAGTGCTTGTTAACAATCCAGACATATGCCAACTTTGAGGCCAATTTATGTCTGGCTGTTTTAGTTGGAATAAAGGCGATTTTGAGCTCTGATTCCTGCCAAATTGTATTATTATGAACAAACTTCAGTTTTGGCAAGCACACACAACACATCTACACTCTTCAGACTACTTTCGGCTATGATATAAGATACAGGCTCTTCATGACATTGAAGTTTACCATCTCATCATATCGGAATGAAGAAAATGGAAGACAAAAAAGAGCTTGGCAGGGAACTGTTTCTAAACTCATTCAATATGATCTCTTTCTGTTAAGGAAGTGCTCACAAGCTCAAGTACTGTAACCATTATATCAAGGAGGGCTGTAAGTAAGTATGAAGTACAAACAGAGGAATGAATTTTTTCAACAAGTTAATTTAATTACTTTGTTGTTGAGAATGAAATAAGGACATTTCTTTGTAGTTCTTGACTCAGAGACTTCTTTGTAGAACAAAAATATTTGTTTTAACTTACATAAGGAAAATGTCTGTGTTAAGTTTTAGGGTTTTGTGATCACTATTATCTGATATGGCCAGCAAATATTAAGAAGGAATTTTCCAATAGTTTATTAAGTTCGTTAAGAAGGAGCAGTTTAAGTTTGGTACATCAATTAATTAAACAAAAAAAGTATATGACATATTAATTATTGAGGATGGTTAGATTAGATTACTTACAGTGTGGAAACAGGCCCTTCGGCCCAACAAGTCCACACCGACCTGCCGAAGCGCACCCACCCAGACCCATTCCTCTATATTTACCCCTGCACCTAACACTACGGGCAATTTAGCATGGCCAATTCACCTAGCCTGCACATTTTTGGACTGTGGGAGGAAACCGGAGCACCCGGAGGAAACCCACGCAGACACGGGGAGAATGTGCAAACGCCACACAGTCAATCGCCTGAGGCGGGAATTGAACCCGGGTCTCTGGCGCTGTGAGGCAGCAGTGCTAACCCCTGTGCTGCCGTTCTCTAACTTCAAAAGCAAACAGGCAATTAGCATGGACTAATTCAATGCTGTTAAAATTGTGAAGACAGCATCCTGCTCCCTAGCTGAAGTGTCACAGAACTCTTCCCTGGGTCTTGCCTCAATCCCTTGTAGTCCATCTTCCATCTGAAGAAGACAGCTGCTTGACAAGGCCTGCCTGCTGACATGAAAGGTGCTTGATGAAGACTGACAACTGACTCTGAGCACTTGTTGATGTTCATTGTTTCTGGAGTTAGTAACTTACGCTGTGTCAATCACTCATTTGAATCCTTCTATCCAATAGATGTGGGGCAATGACTCATGGCATTATAATACCATTCCCCATGAACGCACCTTCATCTAAAAGTTAGATATAGATTTTTTTAAAGTTCAATACTTAATTTTCCTAAATACAACCTTAATAATAGGATACAAATGGTGTCAAATAGTCCTCTTACACCAGATGATAGAACGCAGAGGCCTCAGCACACTTTATTATCACCTTCCTTTGTCCTTGTCTGTTATAAATTATATATGTTTGATGAAAGGAGATATCACTTTAGCAGCAGTTATATTGGAAATTTACTTTAAAGGGATTCCAATTTTCAGCGTCTAAAATGACCCAAAGCTGCATCTATGACATATATTTCCTGAATGACCAAGTGATAGCCACTTTAAATGAAAACCGCACCATGAGAATGAATCAAAGTATTCAATCCCTCAACAACACATATTAGGGCCCTTCCATGATGTACAACTAAATTAATTTGAGAATATTGAATCCTCACTTTTTGAAATATTCTTACAATTAAAGTATAGGTAGTTAAATGGATAGTTTGAGTACATGGGATTAATTCACCACTAGTTATGCAGTGCAACTGTTCCAATAGAAGCTGATAATACAAGCTCACAATGACAATTGAGTCTCGATGGAATAATTCAGTTCAGTAAAAGCTGAAGGAAGAGACACTCATTTCTATTTTGAAAATTCCCTCCTAGGTGAAATAATAATCATTCTGCTTGGTGTAATGTTTTCTTAATTTCAATAATTTGCAATTCTGATTTAATCTCCAAGAGGATTTATTTTTTGCCGTTATAATAGAGGAGATTGAGTTTGACTAGATAATGGAACATGAAACTGAGTACAATAGAATTATTAAAGTGGCCTTCAATTAAGCATAATTTAAATACATTTTATATTCTGGAAATTATGCTGGACAGTTTCCAATGCTAATTTGTATGCATGAGAATACATATCGTTCTCTGTTATGACACAGAGATAGACAGACAAACACGGTTAAGGGATAAATGAAAGAAAACTAGTAAGCTTGCTTAAATTTCCTTCATGATGCACTGTTCACAGGTATAAATGAAAAGCCTTTGACTGTTACTCCTGAAATAATGATCCCGGTCACTTTCTCAGTTCACCCAAACACAGCCATATTTCGCACTGAGCTTTCTACTTATGGGTTTTTGGAAGCTGGTTTATTGGATTCAGCAGGGAGTTTTTCAAAACTTCATGCAATCTCAGCAGGAGCCTAGAACCATCTCAGAGAATATAATCCAAAAGAACAACTTTAATTCTGGTTCTGCCCTAATAGATTGAGTGGCTCTCTCTGGGGCCTCAGTCACCATTCAACTCCCATCTGTTTGAATGTAAGGTCTCCTTCAGGCTTAGTGGAACCAACTCTTAGGTACCGACCCCATTAATAGCCAACCTGTTTAAACATACTGCTCTTCCCGGGGGTCACCATACCTGTTGGATTCTTTTAATCAAGACTCAGCCTGTAATTAAACTTCAGGCCTGGCCTCACAAACCCAAGCTGTCCCAAAGTCCATCAGTCATTTCCAGCTCATAATTCAAAATTGAGAAAAGAATAAAAGAAAAATAATGAGAAATCAGCAAGGGTTCTAATATTCAGTATAAAACAATATATACTAGCGTTCAAATTTGCAAGTTACTTTAAAAGCAATGTACAATGACAGCAGCATGATCATTAATTTTGCACATAATCTGTCAACTATGCATTGACAGAGCATTGACAGTTCAACTCTACATTATTCTTATACTCCAAAACACTTTGAGAATGGTAGTGTATTTGGACAGCTGTGTGTGTGCTTATTCAAATGAGCACACTGGACACTACCAAACATTGAGGTGCCCAATGTTAAGGAAAAATGCCCAGATACAGAGGACCTATTTCTTTGGGACGCTCCATGTGGATGCTCCAAAACACAATTTGTGGCACTTTTGTGCATTTTTAGGTGATGTCAGTCATGCTGAATGATGTATCAATGAGTTAGTGCACAGATAATCCACACTGGAGTTCAGCAGAGTTGTCAGGTTAAGCTGTTAGTCAGTGTATAAAACTGATTTGACATCAAAACTATCAAAAGACTTCAACACTCTAACAAGTGTCCTTTCTTTTGCAAATGTGCAGAACCTGTTTTCAGGAGCTATTTCATGTGAACTGCTGGTTGATTTGTACCATCTGGTAAATGTTTTGGGTGCTTTCTAGTGTTGTTGAAAGTGCTACTGTCTACAAGGACTTCAAGGCTTCTGTGCAAATCAATCAATTGAAAGAATAAGTATGACAATTGACTAGCAATACAGAATGACATAGACAATGAACAAAGGGTGTTGAGAGCAGACAAGATGCTGAAAGAGGGAAGAAGAGGACAGGGAGAAAGACTCTCAGAAGAGACAGTATCTATTTCGATTGCTCAGAAAGTAGTTCTGTTGCCTGAATCTCAGTATGAAACAATGTGTAAGACATCTGCACCTCAGTCGAATCTGCCATGAGCTGGGCCACAGCTACAACCATGGATCTCATGCTAGTGACTGTGAGGGTGGTCACGATCATAACCGTTCATCTGTCTGGCTTCTTCTGGGTTGAAGCAGGAGATGTTTGCAACATCTTATGATTTGCCACCGACTGTTCTATTAATGAAGTCACTGATGCTCTCTATTCAAAGAAAGCTGACTTGCAATTCATTCTCTTTTTCTGAAGAATAGCAGATAGGGAAGTTTGTGGCTTCCTGGAGAAGACTATTTCAACCATGTCACAAGGTGCCTTTGTGTGAACTGCACCTTTCAGACACCGCATATCCACTCTAAAAACTAACACCACTCAAGAAAGGCTTATTATTTCTAAATGTTCAGTTAGTGTGCAACTAAACACAATGAGTCATGTGCAGGTCAATGCCTGTTTGCTAGTATGGAAAATAAAGAACATGAAAGCATGGGAAGGGTTAAAGTATGAAGACCACTGGCAATCTGTGGTCTGTGGAAGGCAGGATGGGATAACCATAGTGGAACATTCTTACACCAATTAGCAGAGTAAGGTTAAGGCTGAAGGGTCACTATGGTGAGATGAGATAACACAAGTGTATGGAATGAGCTGCCAGAGGATGTGGTGGAGGCTGGTACAATTGCAACATTTAAGAGGCACTTGGATGGGTATATGAATAGGAAGGGTTTGGAGGGATGTGGGCGGGTGCTGGCAGGTGGGACTAGATTGGGTTGGGATATCTGGTCGGCATGGACGGGTTGGACCGAAGGGTCTGTTTCCATGCTGTACATCTCTATGACTCTATGACTCTAAGTACTAAAGCAAGTTTCTCTGTTAAGTGTTATTATGACAGGATTGGGACAATACATATTTGGGACATGACATTAAAATATCTAATTAATAGTAGAGTCAGCTTGAGACAGGAGACTATTGTAACAAATGGAATAGCTAAATGTCTATCATGACAAGTTAGTCTGGAATGGAAAGATCATTGTAGCAGAGTTAGCAATAAATATCTAACCATGGCATTAGAATGACAGTAAGTAGAATGTACAACTAAAGAGATAATGGGAACTAACATCACTGGTTTATTGTGTAGCTGGAGTGAGGTACTTTGATTAATATAGTTGGACATGCTGATAAGCTAACAGAAACATGCCAAAAAAAATATAAACATCCACGGACCCTGAGGTTCATGGGCATTCGAGAATCAACTTTCTCAGTGTCACGGTTTTTTGTTTGCAACTCAAAGACCTACTTCTTGAAGAACTCTCTGCGTCTCCTGATGGTTATCTATATTTTCTCCACAACAGGAATTGAAGGGGGCTTGTCAGGCACCTGTGGTGACTCGGAAAGTTGCAAAAGAACAAGCTGAGCAGTTACAGGAAACAGAAAAGCAGGAGTCAGCCCCCTCTCTATACCCAGATGTGGAGGAGTTGAATAGACCTGGTCCCTACTCAAATGAAGAGGCATTGAAGCAGTGTCCAGTAATAAAGGGAACAGTAGAAATAGAGGGACAGTTAGAAGGGGATGGAAGTGTGGAAGACAAAAATGAACGGAGGGAAAGAAGAGAAAAAGAGAAAAGGGAGAGGCAGGAGCAAATAGAAGCCATAAGACGAGAGCAAGAAAAGCTGAAACATGAGATTAGTGTGCTGCATGGGCTAAGGGAACAAAAAGCAATTGAGGAATACTCATTGCGATAGGAAAGAAGGGCTGAAGAGAAAAGCTTTGAAAGTGATGCAGAGCAAGCAGAAAGTGATGATGAGAGACAAGGAAAGAAAAAGGCCCCAGTACCTAAAAAATGAGAAGAGTTAGAAATAGCATCGGACTCAGAGCCCGAGGGGGATTTATTGAAAAATAGTGATGGCAAAGGGAAAAAGGGCCAAAAGGGAAGGATGCTACCGCTCCTTATAAAAGAGGTGAGAGACCTCTAATACATTCCTTGTGGAACTCAGGATCTGGAAGGGATGAAGAATGCGCTGCCGAGTTTACATGAGGGAGTGGGAAAATGGATCAGGGCTTTTGAAGATGAAACCACAGAGCGATTGCTGGCTATAGGAGACTTGGAGGCACTGCTGGTGAGGTTGCTAGGGCTCCCAAAGTTAAAGGAAATAATGGTCCGAGCCCGTTTGAAAAATGCAGCAGACAATCCAATGATTGGTGGGATCGGGTTTGATCGAGTGAGACAGAATGTATGGCAGACCTTAAGAGACTGATTATCCACCCAAAATGGACCTCCAGGCTCAGAGAGGGGATCCACTGGGAGAAAGTGAAAACCCAGTTGCCTACTTGGAGGAACAGTTAAAGAAGTGGAGGCTGGAAACAGCAAGACATAGAGACTAATCAGTTGCTGAACACAATGTTCTGAAATTCCATCATTGAGGCAATGCCCTCCCAAGTCAGGTCAAGGCTGGAGGAGGTGGGTGGTGGGTCTGACATCATCGATGAGCCACCAGGAATTTAGAGATCATGTAGCTCATGCAGTTGAAAGGTTTCAAAAAGAAAAAGAGAAACTGTCTGAACAGCAGGAGGAAGTGCAAAGGAAGCTGGCACAAATGCAGCTCGAAGAGCTTAAAAAGAAAGAAAAAGATTGAACTCGAGGCAGACAGCACATTTGGGGTTGTTGTAAATTCTCCACGCGTTATAGGCACAGGCACTAAAGGGTTACTAAAGCAATGGAAAATCTAAAGAATCTAAGACGGGAGCTAAAAGACAATGCGGGGTTTGGTCATCAGGCTTTTGATTGGCTCAATAATATATTAAGGTCTTGGGGAGCATGGTTTATCAAGATTGGTCTTATTGTAGATGCGGTTTTACATGTTGTTTCCTTCATCTTTTGTTGCGCTTTACCTTTTATTAAGTCCTTTTTAGTTTGGGTCACTACATGGCAACTTGTGGTCATTTCAGCTACCCCAGGAAGTGCTTACTCCTCGGATGGAACCCCACTACTCTACTATTATGATCTAACAACTGCCACAGTGCAAGGAATATGTCCACGTGGGGACGTCGATGATACTTCTGAAGAACGTGTGAGTCCTAGACTGTGAGGGATCTTGGGTCTTTTTTCCTGGTCTGGTTATTGGAGGGCAGGTCTTTGGCCCAAGGGACCACAGGAATGGAGTCTCAGACTCCGAAAATTATTTAGTCCATGTTGGGACCTAAATTTTTTGTATTGGTCTCAAGAGAGGCTGAGCTTATTGTCTTCCTTCTCTGGTTGAGACCAGTAGGTATCAAAGGGGGGAATATGGAAAATAAAGAACATGATAACATGGGAAGGGTTAAAGCATGAAGACCACTGGCAATCTGTGCTCTGTGGAAGGCAGGATGGGATAACCATAGTGGAACATTCTTACACCAATTAGCAGAGTAAGGTTAAGGCTGAAAGGTCACTATGGCAAGATGAGATAACACAAGTAACAAAGCACATTTTTCTGTTAAGTGTTACTATAACAGGATTGGGACAATAAATATTTGGGACATGACATTAAAGTATCTAATTAATAGTTAGTAGAGTCAGCTTGAGACAGGAGACTATTGTAACAGATGGAATAGCTAAATATATATCATGACAGGTTAGTCTGGAATGGAAAGATCATTGTAGCAGAGTTAGCAATAAATATCTAACCGTGACATTAGAATAACATTAAGTAGAATGTACAACTAAAGAGATAATGGGAACTAACATCACTGGTTTATTGTGTAGCTGCAGTGAGGTACTTTGATTAATATAGTTAGACATGCTGATAAGCTGACAGAAACATGATAAAGAATCTGCTTTCTCAGTGTCACGGCTTTTTGTTTGCAAATAAAAGACCTACTTCTTGAAGAATTCTTTGCGTCTCCTGGTGGTTCTCTATGTTTTCTCCACAACACTAGCAGCAGTAATCACCTTCATTCTATGGCAGTTTGCTGTGCTAGCTGTATTTTGAGCCACCAAAAGAAAGGCTAACTCGGGGCGGGGGTGTGGAGCCATTCTTTCTACTATCCATATGGCTGTGGACTCCATTGGATAATCTATATACATGTACAATAAGAATACTACAAAAGCTATACTTCGGTTTCTGGTACTGATGTGTAACAGCCATCAGAGCTTCAACAGAGCTGTATGGTGTATAATCTTGCCACAGAGGGCATAACCCTCGCAAGTAGCTCAAGGTCAAAGAAGTGGAGGAGGAAGTGGAACAGGCAGAGTGAGGGCATTTGAGAAAGCCCCATTCTCTACTCAAAGTACCAACTTCTCCAATCTATCCACGCAACCGAAGTTCCCCACCTCTGGAACCAGTCTTGAGAATTTTCTTTCATTCTCTCAACCTGTCTGCCACCTTCAACGTAAACCCAGGTTTCTCTTCTCTGGCAGCCTCTTTATCGTACCCTTTTTGTATATATTGTCCCTCCATGTTCGTCACACCATAATGTATCACCTCACACTTGAACTCCACCTGCCATGTGTCTGCCCAAATCGCCAACTTGTTTGAGTCATTACGATGTTCTGTGCTGTCCTCCACACAGTTCACAATACTTTCAAGTGGTGTATCATCCACAGGTTGTGAAACTCAATCAGCTTCAGGGGGCAGGGAGGGAGCAACGAATAGGCCACCTTTATAATTAAATATCCAATTAGGAGCTGATGGGGAGCAGTGCTCGGATCTTCCCAATTGCAAACAGACTCACCCATTAAGGGCTAAGCCCAATAACTACCGAGAGACATCTTATTGGTGACTGACCTGGTAACCCAGGAATCTCCTGCTTTAACTCATCTTTTCCATCACAAAGGGAGCTGTGACCACTTACCAGCCACACAGTGTTCCCTGCCTGCGAGAGGGACTGGAATTTATTTATATCAATTGAAACCTCTTCAGAGGGCTCCTAAAGATGGAGAAACCCTCTTGTACTTCCTCCAACATTGGCAGTGCCCACCTCTACCGGTAGTGCCTGTGTCCTTCCAAATGATCCATCCATGATCCTTAATTGGATGGTGCCACTGGAGATAGTCTAGTAATTGGCTGCCTATAGGAGAATATTGCAGGTGGGTGCCCTGACAAGCAAGAGTGGGTTCGGATCCCAGAAATCTTTCCAACTCAGGCTCAGGATCTAAGAGCAAAATGTTTTCCCCCCAGACAGCTTTGCTCCTATGCCTGCAGAAGGGCTGGTGGATGGATGCTGACAATCAGAGAAGGAAGCTGCAGATAGTCTTGAAGGACATCCTCAAACAGCTATGGGTGTAGAAGGTCTGATTTCAGACTGCACCATTCTACATGGATGGCGACAGGCTGGCTGACAGGCAATGGGAATGGCTGGCAGATATCAGTGGTGGGAGGACAAATACTGTCATCCTGAGAAAGCACAGTACGTTTCTTCTTTGAGGAAACACTGCAGCTCGTGCAATTCTGGTTTCCTTCCTATCGGAAAGATGTTGTGAAACTTGAAAGGGTTGAGAAAAGATTTGCAAGGATGTTGCCAGGGTTGGAAGATTTGAGCTATAGTGAGAGGCTGAACAGGCTGGGGCTGTTTTCCCTGGAGCGTCGGAGGATGAGGGGTGACCTTATAGAGGTTTACAAAATTATGAGGAGCATGGATAGGATCGATAGGCAAGTATTTTCCTGGGGTCAGGGAGTCCAGAATTAGAGGGCATAGGTTTAGGGTGAGAGGGGAAAGATATAAAAGAGACCTAAGGGGCAACTTTTTCATGCAGAGGATAGTACGGGTATAGAATGAGCTGCCAGAGGATGTGGTGGAGGCTGGTACAATTGCAATATTTAAGAGGCATATGGATGGTTATATGAATAGGAAGGGTTTGGAGGGATATGGGCCGGGTGCTGGCAGATGGGGCTAGATTGGGTTGGGATATCTGGTCGGAATGGACGGGTTGGACCGAAGGGTCTGTTTCTATGCTGTATATTTCTATGACTCTATGACTCTTCTGGGGTAAGCTCTCGACAATCTTTCATAATCTGTACTGGCAGGCAGATTGATGGATTGCTGTGATTTCCTGCAAGGCCTTCCAAACCCTGGAATCTGAAGCCGTAACAGCATCAATAGCAGCTTCCACAACAGCAACCAGATAGAACATAGAACATAGAAAAATACAACACAGTTCAGGCCCTTTGGCCCTCGATGTTGCGCTGATCCAAGCCCACCTAACCTACACTAGCCCACTATCCTCCATATGGCTATCCAATGCCCGTTTAAATGCCCATAAAGAGGGAGAGTCCACCACTGCTACTGGCAGGGCATTCCATGAACTCACAACTCGCTGAGTAAAGAACCTACCCCTAACATCTGTCCTATACCTACCACCCCTTAATTTAAAGCTATGCCCCCTCATAATAGCTGACTCCATACGTGGAAAAAGGTTCTCATGGTCAACCCTATCTAAACCCCTAATCATCTTGTACACCTCTATCAAGTCACCCCTAAACCTTCTTTTCTCCAATGAAAACAGCCCCAAGTGCCTCAACCTTTCCTCATACGATCTTCCTACCATACCAGGCAACATCCTGGTAAACCTCCTCTGCACCCGTTCCAGTGCCTCCACATCCTTCCTATAGTATGGCGACCAAAACTGCACACAATACTCCAGATGCGGCCGCACCAGAGTCTTATACAACTGCAACATGACCTCAGGGCTCCGGAACTCAATTCCTCTACCAATAAAAACCAGTACGCCATATGCCTTCTTCACCGCACTATTTACCTGGATGGCAACTTTCAGAGATCTGTGTACATGGACACCAAGATCCCTCTGCTCATCCACACTACCAAGTATCCGACCGTTAGCCTAGTACTCCAGTACCAGATGCTGGCTAGCTTCTGTTTTACTGCGATTCAATCTGGGACATCGGTCATTAGACATGCCAACATGGTTGGTCCTGAAGTTTGGGTCAAGGGACGGAACACCGACCTACTCTGGAAAGGATGGACTTCAAACTCTGCCTAAGATCCTCGTGCCTGACTCCTACATGCTTCTTGACAAGTTTTCTGACAGCATTGTCAATGCACCAAACTTGTGTACACCATCAAACCTTTACCTGTACACTGCTGTGTCTGGAGCAACGCCAGACCTTGACCATTCCCTGTGAACATTTTGTAGCACTGCGTCCAGTCTTGCATTCTCGACTCCTGGTATGGATCAGCATGGCACCTGCACCCTCTGACATCTGGAAATTTTAGTGGGGTTGTAAATAGAGCAAATCACTTCTCTTCAGCACCTGATCAACCAAAGTTTTTCAGTCCAGTAGTGGCAATCTTGAAGCTTATGCTCTCCCATGTATCTTTCCCAAGTCAGAACCCTTTTGTAAGGACTTCCAGCATCTCTTCAAGCAGGAATGTGCCTCCCCTTGTAGTAGTACAGTATATGGGGATTTTGAAGACTGCAGGTTGGTTCAACTGATATTAGCTTCTCATGATTCTGGAACACTTTTTGAGTTACAAACCCTATCCAGACTGTTGTTAGTTCTGGCCTTATATTACAAACATGTTAATTTGTAGGCAGCACAAGACAGATGCATTCCCACACATTAGAGGCACAATGCATATAACTGTCTTCAAGGGTTTTCAAATTCAGCCCCCAGAATGTCTTACATTGATATACAACCTCAGAGTGTCCTTTTCAAGAAAACCAATCATATTGTCACTGTTGTGATAACATCACTGCTGCAATGAAGCAAGTTCCTACAAATCATAGAGTCGTAGAACTGTACAGCACGGAAATAGACCTTTCAGCCCAACTCATCCATGCTGACCAGGTGTCCGAAATTAATCTAGTTCCATTTGCCAGCATTTGACCCATATCCCTCTAAGCTCTCCTATTCCTGCCCCCATCCAGATGCCTTTAAAATATTGCAACTGTACCAGCCTCCACCACTTTTTCCGTCAGCTCATTCCATACAGTCACTATCGTCTGCGTGAAAAAGTTGCCCCAGGTCCCTTTGATACCTTTCTCCTCTCACCTTAAACCCATACTCTGTAGTTTTGGACTCCCTTACCCCGTAAAAAAGACCTTGGCTATTCTCTCTATCATGCCTCTCATGATTTTATTAACCAATATGAGGTCACCCCTCAGCCTATGATGCTCCAGGGAAAATAGCCTCAGCCCATTCAGCCTCTCTCTGTAGCTCAAACCCTCCAATCCCAACAACATCCTTGTAAATCTTTTCTGCATCCTTTCAAGTTTAACAATATCTTTCCTCAAGCAAGAAAACCAGAACTGAATAAAGTATTCCAAAAGTGGTTTAAGCAATGTCTTGGACAGCCAAACCGCAATGCATTGATTACTGGATAATCTGTACTTTAATTACATTGGTTGACGAATACATTTTCACCAGGGCACTGGAAAGAACTCACCTGCTCCTTGTCAAATCAATGCCAGACTGAGTAATACATTGGCAGCGAGGTGACATTGGTACTATCACTAGCCTGGAAATCCAGCCTGGCTTGTGTTCTGTTGGCAAGGGTTCAACTCACACTATAGTAACTCATGGACTCTAAGTTCAGCTGATAGATCTGGAATACATCGGGTAGTGTTGGAATAATGACCACCTGGTTCACTAGTGCATTTTAGGGAAGGAAATCTGTCATCCTACATGAGCTCCTGAGGCATGGCAATGACTCTTGAGTGAGCCCTGAAATAGCCTTTCAAGACATTCAGTTTCAGGGCAATTAAAGATGGAGAACCTAAACCAACAACACCCACATCCATGAAAGAATTTTTAAAAAGGCACCGTCTTTCAGGCTAGTCAATTAACCGAAGTTAAATCAGTCTAGATTTTGTGTTAAAGTTTCCAGGTTGAGATCTAAACACCGAGCCAGTTTAAAATGAGGTGAAAGAGTTGCCAGACCTGGGAGCATTATAAACTTCAAAATTCCAACAATAGTCAACATGCAGCAAATTCAATTATCTTTCAAACAGACGGAAGGTCATATTGAGGTGTTTTACACCTGATGTCAAATCTTGAATTTAAAACTGGTGAACTAAGATTATTTTCACTTTTTCCTTATTGATACAAATCGATATAAAAGCATCGAAGTATGACACGAGTTGAACTAAAAACATAATGTGCAGTGATTACTATGTTTGGTATGATTTTGTACCTCAGGTATTTATGAACTATTCAAACCTTGCTCTTGTAAATTATGTCACAACCTCAAGCACAATCGCATTTCTTTGCAGGAAACTTTAGAGGTTGCTTCTGTTTGCATTAAATGCTATATTAATTTGTTTGCAATGCTTGGATAATGCATGAAGCTACTGCAGCAGCGTACAATACCTTTAAGGTTCATGTGTCTTGTCAATGCCTACAGTATCATTTCATTGAATTATCGCACAATAAATTGGACACCTCCAGTGAGGATTACTAAGAGTCATAAAATCATTAAGACTCAGAAAGAGGTCATTTGGTCCATTGAATCCACACATTTCCTTATGCAGCCTCCCAGACAGTCCTATTCCCCTGTTTTACCCTCATTAGGTTTACACTTTTTCCACAAATTGAGGCTTCAATAGATTAAATTTCGATCATTTATGTTATTTTGTTGCCATGATAACTGAAGGCTGACAAGATTAAAATATAATCTTAATTCTGTGCATTTTCAAGATATAACATTTAAGTCTTCAATAAGAACAATTCTCTGCTGCTTATTTTAAATTATTCACTATACCCCATCTAGCATTATTCTCCCAGATTAAGGTATGCAATGGAAACCCAGGATATGGAAATCATTCATTTTCTGCCATGTCTTTTTTTTCTAAATTAAAAGTAAAATTCTCATTAAAAATAACTAATCTTGTTCTGTGTCAGTGCAATGTGACACAGACCTAACAGTCGATTATTATTATGAAATATTAGAAAATGAAAATGTTTCTGTGCCTGTTGGATCATGAATTTGAATTTGACCCTGGAATATTGAGAATAATATACTCTAGTTAACAAAAAGGACATTCTGTTCTCTTATATGTGTTCTGAAAGCAAAATGTTGGAGATTGTATTAACCTCTACTGATCCTGATAGTGTCATACAAGCTTAGGTGGGAATAAGACAGAATATCTAAGGGCCACATGAGGTGAAGAGCTGTTGCATATCTTCCCTTGTCCCAGTAATAATGTGTATATTATTAATGTAACTTGCACTTAATTGCTATCATATAATAAACTATAATAAACTATATCTCGTTGATACAATAACTATCTCTCATCACTCACCATTTATTGCTAATCTATCAGTGACAACAAAATAGGCCCTTAGACTTAATCAAGGAAAAAGGAATAATGGCAGCTTCCTTCTTACTCACAGTAGGACATGGTGATCAGCAGTGGGCATCATTGCTTAATGTCATGAGGTACAATGGTGAAAAATTCTATTCAATTCAGGAGAAGAAATTTCCAGAAGACCAAGGTAACTTACTGTTTAAAGGCTTTATCACTTTAAGAACTATTCAACCAGGCAAACAAGTAGACAGTAGAAAGACTAATGAGGGAGAAGCAACATCCCAGATTAAATGCTTTACTTTAAACATGGTACAAAGCACTTAATCAGTAGTGTGGGCCAGAAAGAGCATGAAGAGTCACACCTGGCTACTACATGATTTGGAGACACCGGTGTTGGACTGGGATGGATAAAGTTAAAAATCACACAACACCAGGTTATAGTCCAACAGGTTTAATTGGAAGCACTGCTCCTTCATCAGGTGGATCTCCATAACCTAGTGTTGTGTGATTTTTAACTCTGGCTATTACAGATTCTGTTGTGGAGTGAGGATCTGTTGGAAAATTACCAGTTTGGGTATGGACAGACAGCAAATGCATCAGAGCTCTGTGATTAAAGGTAAAAATAATGTCAGAGAAGGGGTGAACTTTGAATTAATGGTACAAATAGCATTAGAAGACTAAAGGTTAAAAATGAGTGTAAATACCATCCATGAAGTTTTACTGCCACAATGAACAGACAACACAAGGCAGGACAACAGCAAGAAAATCATGGGACACAGAAATACTTTCTATTGAGGTCACAGCACTAAAAATATTATGAAGCAAAACTAAAGCAAAAAGAACAAACTAAATGCGAAAGCAGGCAGAGTCTAACAGAAAAAAGATCGCCAAATTTTGAGGTTGAGATAAGAATGGGAAATCCATGATTTAAATCATGGTTCAAGCAGGAAGACATTATTAAGGCTACAAGGATAAGGCTTTATCTGGAACAGTCATGGAGATGGATGTGCATAATGTATTATTCCATGAAAAGTGGGAAATGGTCCATTTGTCTTCTGTGAGACAAATATTTTAAACAGTCCCCCTCACGCAAGGGCCACACATTTGTCATGATCTTGGGTCGAGGAGGTGGAACTGGCTCCCCTTCTTTGTTCAATCCCTGTCCACCCCCTTCACTGTTTGATCATGCAGCATAGCCTTATGAGAAGGGCTCTGCTTGTCACTGGCCACCCTGGTGTTTCCTTTCTTCCTGCTGGTGGCAATTGAATACAGATTTGTACACCCATTGTCTTTCACTGTGTCTCACACCTGCACATACACATTAAAAAAAGAAAAAAAAATCAATCCCTGTCCCTGTCAGCTGCATCAAGTTTATGTCAGAAGAATCCCTTCCCTTCTGGATACCTTTCCCAATTCTAATCTGTTAATGTTTAAACAAAAAGCAATTCAACTCGGCTTTCTTGATTGAACGAAGGAGTCTCTTATTTATTGATTATGAGGTGAAATAAAATAAAATAAAATGCAATACACATTCGTACAGATTTGAAATAATAAATCAGTAAAAGTTAAAAAAAATTGCAAATAGATCTTTGAGTGCGTTCATGTGAAGTAATTGATGAAAGATTTGGCTGTTAAGTTGGCTAATTCTGTTGCCATGTTCTCTGGAAGTTAAGTTGAAAGATTCTGAGATGTAAAGATTTGCTTCAAATTATCCACTTTCCTGTTCAACTGTGGCTTTTGATCATTCAGAAAGTGTGGTGCTGGAAAAGTACAGCTGGTCAGGCAGCATCCGAGCAGCAGGAGAGTCAATGTCTCGATCATAAGCTCTTTGTTAGGAACACGTTGGGGATGGTGGGCAAGGGGAATAAATGGAAGAGGGGTGGGGCTGGGGGAAGCTAGTTGGGAATGTAATAGGTAGATGAAGGTGAGGGTGATGATGATAGGTCAGAGTAGAAGGTGCAGCTGATAGGTGGGAAGGAAGATGGACAGGCAGGACAGTTCAAGGCGGTGCCGAATTGGAGGATTGGATCTGGGATAAGGTGAGGGGAGGGGAGGGGAGATCAGCAAACTGGTGAAATTGACATAGATCCAATGTTCTTCCTCCAGGTGTCGGCTGGCTAGAATTTGGCAGTGGTGAAGGCCCAGGACTTGAAAGTCCTTGGTGAAGTGGGAGGGGGAGTTAAAGTGATTGGCCATGTGGTGGTGAGGTTGTTTAGTGCATGTGTCCCGGAGATGTTCTCTGAAAAGTTCTGCAAGTTGGCATCCTGTCTCCCCAGTGTAGAGGAGACCACATCGAAAGCAACGGACACAGTAGGAGAACCTCTGCCCAATGTGGAAGGATCCTTTGGGGCTTTGGATGGAGGTGAGGGAGGAGTGTGGGCACAGGTTTTTCACCTCTTGCCTCTGTACTGGGGAGACAGGATGCCAACTTGCGGAATGTTTCAGAGAACATCTCTGGGACACCCACTGAAAAACCCCATTGCTCCATGACCGAACACTTCAACTCTCCCTCCCACTCTGCAAAGGACATGCATGTCTTGGGCCTCCTCCACTATCAAATTCTAGCCGCCCGAGGTAGAACACCTCATCTTCCGCCTTGGGACCCTCCAACCACCCAGGATCGATGTTAATTTCATCAGTTTCCTGATCTTCCCTTCCCCCCAGCATTATCCCAGATCCAACCCTCCAACACTGCACCGTCCTCTTGAACCATCCTATCTGTTCATCTTCCTTCCCAGTTATATGCTCCACCCTACACTCCATCCTGTCACCATCAGCCCCACCTTCATTTATCTATCGCATTCCTACCTACCATCGCCCCACCCCTACCCCCACTCCATTATTTCTCAGTCTCCCTTGCCACCCCACCTTCCCCCTCAAAACATTCCCGATGAAGAGACATTGATTCTCCTGCTCCTCAGATGCTGCCTGACCTGCACCATTTGTCTTGACTCTGATCTCCAGCATCTACAGTCCTCACTTTCTCCCACTCTTGATCATTTGCTTACTTTCAGCAATGAGAGAGAAAGAGAGAGAGAGAGACAGACTTTGCATTTTATCTGTTTGCACAGAGGTCTCTAGCAGGTATTCCCAGCTGTAACCATCACAGCACACAGCCCAGCAACACTAGATCAACAGATAGGAAACTAGCACTGGAACACCAGATGATCACACCTAAAACAGAGTGGTAATTAGTTCTTGAGCCTTTTTCCTGAGGAAACAAGTATATCTTTTGCCCAGACTGCTCTCTTTGCACAATCCATTATGTCTACAATCTGGTGATGTGACTCACAAAAGATCAGTCAGATTTTTTTTTTCACATTGTACGTCTTCCTTTAAATGGCTTCTCTGAAATTACCTGATGTCCTTCAAGGAGCAAGGTCTGACATGAGGTTCGGTGGCATCAATGCAGAAATTTTCCCAAACAGTCACTGAATTGCATTCTCAGCCATCTCTAGCTTGTATATTTCTTTTGAAAAAGCAAATAACCTATCTGACTTAAAGCACTCATGTAATTCAGGGTGATGATCTATTGCCATGACAAAGCAAATCTCTGTTTATCTTCTTACTGATTTTGAGAATTTGCTATGTGTAAATTGACTGTACTTGATTTCCTACATATCAGCAGGAATTTCAAATTGAAAGTACTTAATTGGCTGCAAAGTTATTTCTGATCTTCTGAAGTTACGAGAGATACTAAAAATGAGCAAGCTCTTATTTAAACAAAATACTGCATTTGCTGGAACTCTGAAATAATCACAGAAAAAGATGGAGAAATGCAACAGATATAGCAGCGTCAGTGGAGTGAGAAACAGAGTAAATGGTTCAAGTCTGATTTGACTTCTTCGAAACTGAAAAGGTTCAAAGTTTAAGGAGAGACATAAAATTATGAAATGCTGTATTGTTCTTGAGAAGGTACTATTTATTGTTAAGCTCAAAAAATAGTATTAAGGTAACTGCTAAATGGATCAGAGGGTTGATGTAGAATTTTTTATGCAGCAAGTTAAGACATAGGATCACTGCTTGAAGGGATGATTACAGTCAACTCAATTGTAACTTTGACAAGGGAATTGAATATGTTTTTGAACACTAAATAAATTCAGTAAGATAGGGAAAGAGCAAGGGAATCGATCTTTCAAAAAGGCATGGCATAATGAGACAAATGGTGCAACAATATAGGATAAAATAATGCTAAATGAGTGTCTTTCAGCATTTTACATCTGGTGCAAAGTCTTTTGGCGCAAGAGGTTTGATAATATTTTAACTGTGTCACTGCAGTAGAACAGGGGTTTGTTAGCTCAGTTGGCTGGATGGCTACACTGAATGTGCCCAATGTGAGGTCAATTCCAATACTAGTTGAGGAGATCTTGAAAGACTTCCCTTCTCAACCTCTCACTGACCCTTAGGTTAAACCACCATCCGTTATCTCTTTCTAATGAAAGAGCAGTCCTATAGACTACTGTTTAAGACAACATTAACTTCACCTTATACAGTACAACATGAAGTCATTTTCTTACATGTTGTATTCCCAGAGAGCCATGGTTTTCTGTTAAACCTAACATTTCTGACATTTAGAAAAATTAAAATTTGGTTATTTAGAGAAAGGTGATTAGCTAATCACCTCTAAATTCAGGTGAAACCTTCATTGCTGTATCACGTTGCTCTCAAAATGCAACTAATATCAAACCAACCAACCAACACAACAGAAGGGTACCAGCAATTTGAATGAAAAATATGAAAACATAAATGGGACCTTTTTTCACTGGAGCATACGAGTTGAGAGGTGACCTTATAGAAGTTTAGAAAATCATAAAGGGGTATAGACAGGGTTAATGGTTATTGTCTTTTCACTAAGATGGGGGATTTTAAGACTAGGGGGGACATTTTTAAGGTGAGAGGAGAGAGATTTAGTAAAGACATGGGGACAAACCTTTTACACAGAAGGTGGTTGGCATGTAGAATGAAATTCCTGGTGGATGTGGGCAAAAGTACAATGTTTAAAAGACATTTGCATAAGGACACGGATAGAAAAGGTTTGGAGGGATACGGGCCTGGAGCAGGCAGGTGGGACTAGTTTAGTTCGGGATAATGTTGGGTATGGACTGGTTGGACTCAATGGTCTGTTTCTGTGCTGTACGACCCTAAGATTCCATGTGTGACATTGTTAAATGTTAAATTCCGTGTGATACTGACAGCTTTTTTTGAAACACAGTGGTCCGGGGGCAAACTTCATTCAAGTGAGAATGTGTCGTATTATAGAGGCATCAATCCTTTCAGAAGGACCCTGATTTAATGGATGAGGCAGTCTCAAATTCTCAAAGCAACAAACCCTCAAGGGCTTGCTTTAATACAATTTAGGCAGCTTTGTTTTCCTGTCTGCTTTCCACGCCCCTCCTTTGGAACATATCCTGCTGTCATCAGAAGGTGAAACAGGCCACTGTCCTGATGAAACACAGAGGATACTGCACCATGTGTTCCTGTTATCTCTAATTGCATTTGATGGTTTCCGTTCCACCCTGCAATCAAAGGCACTTTATAATGATTGCATCTAAATACAGACACACATGCAACATGTCATTCTTCATAAAAGATTTTAAAGCACAGAAAATATTGTTTTGAAATTCAGACAAATCAAGAAGGTTTATTTCCAGATGCTTTCATTGCTATGTGATGCTTTCACTCAAGCTTCCAATTTTAAGTCCTAGCAAATATTTTCTGAGATGATCCTATAACGTTTATTCAAAGTATTTAAAACCAGGAACTCATGGTAAGAGAGAGGCATCAATAAAATATGTAATTCCTAATAGCTTTAACAATAGAAAAAGAGGTGGACACCTTTGGAACTGTTCCAAAAGGTGTCTACATACAGGTATTTGGTGGCATTGCTGTGTCCTATTCACCATCCAACAATGTCCTGCGCTCACACCTAAAGTTAGATTCTGACTGATGCATGGGAGATTGCCATACACAATCAAAGAACACCTCTTGAAGTCTCTTTGAGGAAGGGATGGAACACTGCTTTTCTAGCACATGTCTGAAACACTGTGCAGTTTCAAGAAGATGTCTTAAAGGCACAATTCTTAGTAACCGGAGAAGAGAAATATTTTGATTCGGAATGGAGTGGGAAAATAATGCAATCCTTGTGGTATTAGACCAGCATAGAAGTCACCAAATGAAATTCAACCATAGCAAATTATCAAATTGAATTTAATATATTCAGTGATAACTGATGGTCTTAACATAACAAACTGATTACTAATGGCCTGTTACCCTTACCTGGTCCAGTCGACATATAATTAGTCACACCCTGCAGCTGACAGGAGAGTATAAGCAATTCTAATCTTTGTTACTGGCTGACAGGAGTGTGTCCTGTTTATAATCTTCTATATTTGCTTATATGGAGGTCAGCAAGTAATAAATTGATGACAATTGAAATAAAATCCAATTTTTCTCAATGTTTATATACTGATTAAAATATGTTTTGATATTTTTCCATGTTCTTATGCAGCAAAAACCTGGACAATACTTAGATTTGAAACAAAAACGGATGGATCTGATGAAGTGTCACTGGACAGGAAATGTTAACTTTGATTTCTTCCCACTGGTACTGCCAGACTGGCTGAGTTTCAGCAGCAATTCCTGTTTTTGCTTCATAGCTGTATCTACAATTATTTGCTTTATTTTAATATTTAGATTTGGGACAATAAGTGGCAAGTGACAGTTGTTCCACACATTGTCAGCAATGACCATGTCCAAACAGAATGAACCTAAATATTGTGTTTGTAGTCCATAGAACCATAAATAGAATACAAGATATATGGAGGGTAAACGTGAACAAGGAATACTTTATTGAAAATTTCCCAGCCTCTCAGTTGTTTTTTAGACTGCCTCCCCTAGTTCCCACCTCTGGGTCACCTGGCCAGCTTTCTTAAAGGGGTAGTACACACCCAACTACATACATAACATCAGCTATCTCTCTTGACATTCCAATGACACTACCATTGCAGAATCCCTAACTATCAACATCCTGTGGGTTTATCATGGATCACAAACTGAACAACTATCTAAATTTAACAGCATCAAGAGCAGGTCCATGAGTAACTCATCCTCTAACTCTCAAAGGCTATCCATCACCCACCAGGCACATGTCAGGAATGAGATGGGTGCAGCTCAATCAACACTCAGGAAGCTTGGCACCATCCAGGACCAAGCAGCCCATTTGTTATCCATGGCATCTTTTGTCTGCAACATTTGTTCCCTCTACCCCTATGGACAGTGGCAGAAATGTGTACCATTTACAACAACAATCCTTTGAGAGTACCCTCCAAACCTGTGATGATACTCCCTAGAAGGACGAGGGCAACAGCTGCAAAGCCCCTTCAAATCACAGACCATTCTGTTTTGGAACTATACCAATGTTACTTTATTGCCGGTGCATCAAAATTCAGAAAGCCTCTTTCTAAAGGCACAATGTGGGTACTTACATCAAATGGACTGCAGTAGATTAAGAAAGCTGCTCTTCACCACTTCTCAGTAACAGTTAGGGTTGGGCAACAAAATTTACCTTTATCAGCAAAACTCAACTCTCATGAACCAGTAATAATCAAGAAAAAATTCCTTAATAAATAGTTTACAGGTAGAGCTCTCTTGACATATCTGAGCACTAGAGCATCCGAAAATTCAAAAGCTCAGGGAACATTAACTCTGGAACAAGATTTCTTCCTCAGTGATGGGAATTGGTAGTAGTAGATAAAGACCTGCCAATCGCGGACATGTAATTCTCCATCTTTCCACATGGTGGTGTACTTTTTTCTCCTGGAAGGACGGATAACTGTTATGGGTCATGGAAATAACTCGAGGAGAAAGTGAGGTCTGCAGATGCTGGAGATCAGAGCTGAGAATGTGTTGCTGGAAAAGCGCAGCAGGTCAGGCAGCATCCAAGGAGCAGGAGAATTGACGTTTCGGGCATGAGTCCTTCTTCAGGAATGAAGAAATGGCTGAAGGCATGCGTTTCAGAGAAGGTATGGGCCCTGAACAAATCATTTTGTACTGAAGACTTGAGTACCTCGTATGAATTGAGGAACTCGAGGATACTTGAGGATGAATTGAGGATACTTGAGGAACTCGTATGAATTCATGGAAAGGCCAACATTTGTGAAAGGTGAGTCATGGATAAATGAGGAATAATGAACATGAGTTAATATAAGTATTGCTTGACCATATGGAAATGTAAGCAATAAGTGGTTCTTCAAAATGTGCTGATCTGTGGAAAGCCGAAGCCAATGCAGCTCCTGTAGTTCTGCAGTAGAACCTCTAGGTAAGAGTAGCACCTGATGAGGCACCCTTGCAGATCTCCTCTCCTTAGCTGCATTTAATACGTTGGCTTGACATAAATGTTATTTTCCACTTAACACAAATTAGACTATTGTTCAAGTCTTGCCACATGGATGGCCTCACTAACTAAGAAGTTGCAAATGGTACTCACGGTTGTGAAATCATCAGGAACATCGATATATCTGGTTAATATGGGAAGGAATGTCATCAATGAACAGCTGAAGATGGTTGGACCTAGGACACTCCAGTGATGTCCTGGGTCTCAAATATTTGACCTTCAATGGTCACAATTGTCTTCCTGTATCCTAAATATGACTTCAACCAGCAGAGAGTTTTCTCTTCCATTCTCATTAACTTTGATTTTACATGAGGTCTTCAATCCTATACTTATTCAAAAGTTGCCTTAATAATGAAAACATCGCATCTGAAAATTAGCTCTTTTGTTCATGTTTGAACCATGGCTGTGATAAGGTCTGGAGTCAAGTGATCTTGTGTGACCCCAACTATGCACCAATCTGCAGGTTATTACTCAACTAAATGATGCCTGATAACATTGTAAATAAGCTCTTTAATCACCATGCTAATGAGTGAGTGTCAACGGCTGTAATGGCAATTCACCAGGTTGGATTTGCCGAACTTTTTATCGACAGGACATACCAAGACAGGACATAGTCAACAAATGATTTCAGTGATGTAACTGTACTGTGACAGCTTGACTGAGGGTGTAGCTTGTTCTGGTACTCAAGCCTTCAGTACAAAATGATTTGTTCAGGGCCCATACCTTCTCTGAAACCCATGCCTTCAGCCATTTCTTGGTACCAAGTTGAATTATTTTAGTTTTATAAAATTATATCAAATTAGTTAAATATTGGCACCTGTGGTAGTGAGAAACTTGGGAGTTGAGAGAGATGTATAATCCACTTGGCATTTCTGACTGACATTGTAAGTGTTTTCTGTTATGGACAAAACCAAACTCTCTCAAAATATTTAGAAGATAATCTAGATTCTAAATTTTTCTTGTTTTAGTGTTAATTGTAAGGCGTTGGATTCCAGATGTGATTCGACTGTCAAACTATCAGATTTGAAACAAAATATATTTTATTCACACATTATGGTTAAAATACTACAAAAGAAAGAAGAATAACAATGCTATTGGAAAATTTAACATAATAATCGATGATTTTACTTGTAAACTGTAACTATTGCAATATAGTAACATCCCATAAACACACCCTTGACAAAGGCAAATTCAGAAAAACAGATTGTCTCACATGCAACTCCAGCAGCAAGAAGAGAACCCTTAATTTTTAGCCTGTGACCAAGAGCAGGAAAAAACAGCTTCCACATTTTCAAGACCCCCAGCAGCATTTGCTATTACTGAGGAACTAAAACTAAAAATCCTGGTTCAATCGGTGCTTACCCCACTCATTCAGGCTACTTTTTTTGTTTCTAGTTTTAAAAAAAACAAGGCTTTACAAATTCTTTATTGGATTCAAATAGCCAGCTCAGTTTTTAAACCTGTCTTCAAAATTTACCAGGACAAAATAGACCTCTTAAAGCCGTATTATGGTCACACTTCTGCAACTGGAATTGGAATTTGGTTATACACTGGTTTCCTGTAATTGCTGTTGAAGATATTGATAGATCCTCCCACTTTTGTTCTTGATTAACCATCTCACAGCATTCACAACTGAAAGCAACAGGATTGTAGAGCTTTGATTTGATGGTTGGATGATGGATCATTTAACGTGCATGTGTTATGGCTTCAGTATGTTTAAGCCTTTTTTTTAGGTAGGTCTGGTGCTGCTCCTGGCACAGTTTCCTGCTGTGTTTGTTAAATCAGGGTTGATTCCCCAGTTTGATAGTGATGGTAGCATTCACAAAACACTGAGCCATGAGGTTAGAGGTTATGGTGAATAAAATTCTGCAAATATGACACCAAATGCCTTCTGGATGATTATTTTTGATTTCTCGAGTTTTCTCAAAATCCATCACAATTAACTCCTTGGTAGAGCCACATTACATGTTGGAGATTATCCTCAATGTGAAGATGGGATTTGTCTCCACAATGGCAGTGTGTTGATCACTCCTACCAATACTGTCATGATCAGATGAATCTGTAACAGGAAAATAGATGAGAGCAGAATCAAGCAGATATTGCCCTCTTGTTGATGTCCATACCATTTCCTGCAGGTCCAGTCTCGAAGATTTGTCCCTTTGGGAAATTACCAGCACAGTCAGTAGTGATGCTACCGAGTCACTCTCAGTGATGGAAAATAACTGATTTCCTTCATGATAGACCACTTGTGCATCAGATAGAATTTATGGCGATCCAACAGTTTTGTACTCACCATTGCTGAGACAAATCTCTTTTTTTAAATTTCAGAATTAGTAGCTATTTGATTCTCCTGCTAACTGTATCTCACATCTCTGAGTCAGAAAGTTGTGAATTAGCCTCACTCCAGACATTTCACCATATAATCCAATCTGATGTGTTAATGTAATACTGAGGGAGTTAGAGGTATTGTATTGAATGCAAACATTCTCCAGTCGGGGTAGTAACTGTAGCTCTAACTAATCATGTATTCAGACCAACAAACAATCCAGGAGGCCATATAACTTTGTACAATACCCTCAACAATGTGTTAACTTAATCACACAGAAAATAATGTTATTTGTCAAACAGGAAATCCTAATTCTCTGAAGAAACTATAGAGACCTAAGTGAATATATTATAATGTACATCCTTTTACTTACTAAAGAATAAATGTTTTTGATTCGCATTGTGGGAATAGTTGCAGGATTACAAATCTAGGATGAGTGTTGAATACATAAATAAAAGGTCATTTCTTCACATCTACAAGATTTACTTAGGAGAGGTCACAGCTATGATGCCATTCATTTTTCTACAGTCCATATTGACGAATAATGGACTGAACAAAAATGTTAACCATAAAGTCACTGAGCTAAATCAATTTGTAAAAACTTCCTCATGCTGGTTTGACAGGCAATTTCTATGGAGGTAAACTAGAAGGTTTATGAGAGCTGGTGATAAAGTGAGGGGAGTGGAGGATGGGCATGCAGGACCAATTGAAGAGCTCCTTAAAAGTCTGGACATCCTTCTTGTGCTGTAAAATTCAATGATGCTGCCACTCTGCAGGATAACATGTTAAGATTGAAGGGCGAGTCAATGATAGTCATGTTAGCAATACATTCATTTTACCTCAATGTAAAATATTGTGAATACGAGACTAATATATGAAGGACATTTAATCCTTTGTTGCTCAAACAACCAGAAATCCTTCCAATGAGAATACAGAATCCTCTCTATTTTAGCTTACATTATCTGGTGGGGGGTTTAACTCTAACTGCCCATGATCAATAATCTTGTTTACTGCGCACATTAAACAGAGAGGCACAGAGAAGAGTGGACTCTGAGGCTTACTATCTCACAGGCTGCCTGAGAAATAAAGAACAGAGAACATCCCTTCAAGGACACAGGATTAAGAGTTAAAGGTAAGGGACAAACCCTAAAAATTAAAGATCTGTTCACTCAAATATATGGCTTTAGAGATGGCACTAACATATAGTTGAAGGCTCATCTCAGTATTAAATGTGAAACCAAGTTTACAAACAAGCTGACAAAATCTCAGACTGCTGCTAGGGAGAGGGATGGAATCTCTGGTTAGGGAAAGGAATTTGGAATGGAAATGAAAGCAATGGGGTCATTCTCCCAAATGTTTAATTAGAGGCAATTTTTGCTCATTCAGTGACAATGTTGTAAATACTTGTCCCTTTAACAATGAATGAGGGCATGGTCCAGAGATTGTAGGGAGCAATGGATGTTCATTGTTGCATGTGTTTTAGGGCTGGTTTTCCTCTTGATGCCTTTCGAGAGTGGTGGACACCACAGGGGGTAGCATGCCATATCTCCCCCTCCAACTTCATTTTCACTTAATCCCTTCCCTCTCTCTCACTTTTGGTGAAATTGCATTGCCCTTACCAGGCAATGGTAAGACAAATTGATTAATTGGAAACAATAGTGGTGAGAAGGAAATGTTCAGTTGAGTGTGAAAACACTTCCAGAGATAAAAAGAAAGAAAAAGTTGGCTTTTCCGAGCAAGTGGAGTTGGTTAGTTAAAGAGGGAGCAGACTGTAGTTTGTATGGAACTATGAAATGACTCCTGAGTCCTGATTCAGGAAATAGATGACTAGCAATATAATATAGCAACCGATGATTAACTTCAGAGAATCATAGAATCCCGACAGGGTGGAAACAGGCTCTTTGGCCCAAAAGGTCCACACTGAAAAGTAACCGACCCAGACGTATTCTCCTACCCCATTGTCCTATATTTACCCATGACTCCTGTACCTAGCCTACACATCCCTGAACACTATGGGCAATTTAGCAATGGCAATTCACCTAACCAGCACATCTTTGGATGTGTTTGTGAACTGGAAGATAAATAAGAACTTTCTTTCTGACAGAAGTTCTGCTTCTGGAAGCTCCTGGATCATGTTGCAGGGTCTTGAGCAATGATTGCCTCACATTTTTTAATGAATTTGAACCATATGAATAATGGAACAAAGAGGTGGAACTGTAGACCCAAGTTACTTCCCTGAACAAAGGAATACAAGGAACAGCCTTTGACTGTGTTTTTATTAGGAAAAGGCACCATTCGCAGTAAACTAGTCTCAGGATTGGATGTAAGTGACTTAGATATTGACGAAGGATTGCTGATTGTATTACAATTTATGAACAAAGTTTACAAAAAGTTCATTTGTTCAAAGCCTTCGAGGCATGGTTGACATCTGATATATTTTTTTAAATGGATAGGCAGTCCATGACAGTATATATCATGGATCTTGATATGTTATGTAACAGACTGAAAACAAATAACTCAGAAAGTCCCAAGCCTATACAAGCATTCAAATCATTCGATTGTGTGCACATCTCAGTGTAGGTGTTTGGTTTTGATGAGGGTTCAATTTTAGGGGAAACATTCCCGTTTAGAACAAACGATTATTGCCCTTAAGACATCTTCAGGAAAATAATTATTTCCATCTACCTTCATGCCAAAACTTCTGCAGTGATGTAGAGAATGGCGAACTCCATGAGCCCACACTTTTGATAAGTTCCCAGATGGGAGACTGATATTGAGAGTAAGAACCCATGGGATCTAAGGAAATTTGTCTAATTGGATCCAGAATTGATTATGTGGCAGGGAGCAGAAGGCAATGGTCAAGGGGTGTTTTTGAGACTGGAAAACTGTGCCTAATGGGGTTCTGCAAGGATCAGTGTGGGACCCCTTTTGTTTGTCATATACATAAAAGCTTTAGACTTGAGTGTAGAAAGGTTGAACAGTAAGTTTGATAGTGATATGGACATTGGTGGGAAGGCAAAGATTGAGGAGGATAGCCATAGATTACAGGAGGATTAAGATGGCTGGTCACATATGGGCTGATCAGTGGTAAATGAAATTCAATCCTTAATTGTGAGGTGATGCACTTGGGCAGGCCAATTAAAGCCAGAGAATACATGATGAATGGAAGCAATGAGGATCAAAGGGACCTTCATCTGGTTCCTTTGGATTGTGGGATAGTAAGTTGTTAAGAAGGCATATGGAATACTTAAAGAGAAAATGAAGTCTGCAGATGCTGGAGATCAGAGATGGAAATGTGTTGCTGGAGAAGCGCAGCAGGTCAGGCAGCATCTAGGGAACAGGAGAATCGACGTTTCGGGCATTAGCCCTTCTTCAGGAATGAGGAAAGTTTGTCCAGCAGGCTAAGATAAAAGATAGGGAGGAGGGACTTGGGGGAGGGGCGTCGGAAATGTGATAGGTGGAAAAAGGTCAAGGTGAGGGTGATAGGACAGATTGGGGTGGGGGCGGAGAGGTCGGGAAGAAGATTGCAGGTTAGGGAGGCGGTGCTGAATTTGATGGATTTGACTGAGACAGGCTGGGGGGAGGGGAAATGAGGAAACTGGTGAAATCCGAGTTCATCCCTTGTGGTTGGAGGGTTCCTAGCCGGAAGATGAGGCGTTCTTCCTCCAACCGTCGTTTCGCTGTGGTCTGACGATGGAGGAGTCCAAAGACCTGCATATCCTTGGTGGAGTGGGAGGGGGAATTGAAATGTTGAGCTACAGGGTGGTTGGGTTGGTTGGTCCGGGTGTCCCAGAGGTGTTCTCTGAAACGCTCCGCAAGTAGGCGGCCTGTCTCCCCAATATAGAGGAGGCCACATCGGGTACAGAGGATGCAATAGATGATATGTGTGGAGGTACAGGTGAATCTGTGGCGGATATGGAAGTTTCCTTTGGGGCCTTGGAGGGAGGTGAGAGGGGAGGTGTGGGCGCAAGTCTTGCACCTCCTGCGGTTGCAGGGGAAGGTGCCGGGAGTGGAGGTTGGGTTGGTGGGGGGTGTGGATCTGACGAGGGAGTCACGGAGGGAGTGGTCTTTACGGAATGCTGATAGGGGAGGGGAGGGAAATATATCCTTCGTGGTGGGGTCCGTTTGGAGATGGCGGAAATGACGGCGGATGATGCGCTGTACATGGAGGTTAGTGGGGTGGTAGGTGAGGACCAGTGGGGTTCTGTCCTGGAGGCAATTGGAGGGGCGGGGTTCAAGGGCGGAGGATCGGGAAGTGGAAGAGATGCGGTGGAGGGCATCGTCGATCACGTCGGGGGGGAAATTGCGGTCCTTGAAGAAGGAGGCCATCTGGGATGTGCGTTTTTGGAACTGGTCCTCCTGGGAGCAGATGCGGCGGATCGAAGGAATTGGGCGGTTGGAGGGGCGGGGTTCAAGGGCGGAGGATCGGGAAGTGGAAGAGATGCGGTGGAGGGCATCGTCGATCACGTCGGGGGGGACGGTTGGAGGGGCGGGGTTCAAGGGCGGAGGGGCGGTTGGAGGGGCGGGGTTCAAGGGCGGAGGGAATACTTAACCCTATTGGATGAGGTGTAGAGTTTAAGAGCAGTGCGGTTATTCTGGAATTGTACAAAATATTGGTTAGGTCACAGCTAAAATATTGTGTGCAGTTCTGGAATCCATCTGGCATCATAAGAGGGATGTGATTGTACTCGAGAAGGTACAGATGAGTTTACCACGATGTTACCTAAGACAGAGACTTCTGGTTATGAAGGGAGATTGGATGGACTGGGGTTGTTTTCCTTGGACCAGAATAGACTGATGGAGGGCATGATTAAGAGATATAAATTATGAGGGGAATAGATAGGATCGATTAGAAGGAACTTTTCCCTTGGGTGGAAGGAGCAATGACTGGGGTGTATGGTTTTAAGGAAAGGGGTGGGAGGATTGTAGACAAGATGTAAGAAAATTACTTTTTCACCCAGAGGTGATGGGAATCTGGAATTCACTGTCTAAAAGTGTGGTTGAGACAGAAGTCCTCATAGCTCTTGCGGTGCCAACATGTACAAGTCTGTGGGCCATGTGTTGGGAAATGGGATTAGAATAGTTAGGTGTTTGTTTTGGACCGGTGCAGACTTGATCAGCTAGAGATCCTTTATTGTGCTGTAGACCTTTATGACATTATGAATATGAGTACTCACTTTCAAAAACATCGGAGGTCCAATAGCATGTGTTCGTACAAGCAGAGTTACTGAAAAATCTTCTGAGGTGGGTCATATTTTAATAGATTTTGCAGATGAAGACAAAAATTGGGATAGCAGTCAATAATAAATGCCCCTAGAGGTGTACATGGAATGGTGAATGAGTGTTTGCTGTGATTCATAAAGTCATACAACATGGAAACAGATGCTACGATCCAACTCATCCATGCCAACCCAGTTTCCCAAACTATCTAGTCCTATTTGCATGTGTTTGGTCCATATCCCTCAACACCTTTCCTATTCATGTACCCCTCCACATGTTTTTTAAATGTTGTAACTGTACCTACATCCACAGCTTCCTCTGGCAGTTCATTTCACACACGAACCATCTTCTGTGAACAAGTTGCCCTTCAGGTCCTTTTTAAATCTTTCTCGGCTCACTTTAAAGATATTTCCCTTGCCTTGAACCCCCCCAACCCTAGGGAAAGGACCTTTGTTGTTCACTTTATCTATGCCCTTTATGATTTTAAAAACCTCTATAAGGTCACCCCTCAACCTCCTATCCTCCAGTGAAAAACGTCCAGGCCTATCTAGCCTGTCCTTATAACTCAAACCCTCCAGTCCTGGCAACAGTTTGGTAAATCTTTTCTGAAACATCTCTAATTTAACAATATCCTTCCTGTAGCAAGACGAGTACACAGTACTCTAAAAATGGCCTTTCCAATGTCTAGTACAACCTCAACATGATGTTTCAACTCCTATACTCAATGGCCTGAGCAATGAAGGCAAGTGTACTAAATGCCTCCTTAAACACCCTGTCTGCCTGTGATGCAACTTTCAAGGAAATATGTATCTGACCCCCAAGGTCTTTCTGTTCCATAACACTATCCAGGGGCCTATCATTACTTGGATAAGTCCTGCCCTTGTTTGTTTTACCAAAATGCAAGATCCCTTTGTAATTTTAGATAACCTTCTTCACTATCCACTATACTATCAATTTTGGTGTCATCCGCAAACTTACTAACGTTGCCTCCTAAATTTTCATCCAAATTGTTTGTATAAATGTCAAACAAAAGTGGATACAGCATAGATCCCACGGAACCCTGCTGGGCACAAGCCTCTAGTCTAAAAACAACCCTCTACCACCACCCTCTGTCTCCTACTGTCAAGCCAATTTTGTATCCAGTTGGCAAGGTCTCTCTCAGTCCCATGTTACCTAACTTTACTAATTAGCCCACCATGCAGAGCCTTCTCAAAGTTTTACTAAAGTCCATATTGACAATGTTTACTGCTCTGCCATCATAAATCCTTTTGAGTACATCCTCAAAAAACTCAAATCAAATTTGTGAGATACAATTTCCCATGCACAAAGCCATATTGCCAATCTCTAATCAGTCCTTGCCTCTCCAAATGCATGTAAACCCCATGCCTCAGAATTCTGTCAACAATTTAACGACCGTTGGTGTCATGCTCACAAGTCTATAGTTCCAGGCTTCTCCTTACAACCTTTCTTAAATAAAGGCACAACATTAGCCACCCTCCAGTCCTCCAGCACTTTACTCATGGCTGAAGATAGAGTCATACGTGAGCAAATTTCTCTGCTAGGGGGCCCCCAATTTCTTCCCTAAATTCCCACAATGTCCTGGGATACACTCGATTAGTTCCCGGAGACTTATCCACCTTAAAGTTTTCTTTAAGACATCCCACACCTCCTTGTCTGCAATGTGGACTGTTTCCAAGACATCAATGTTTATTTCCTCAAGTTCTCTATCCTCCATGTCTTTCACCACAGCAAAAACTGACACAGCTTATTTGTTTAGTATCTCTCCCATCTCCTGTGGTTCCACACATAGATGACCAAGGTTATCATTATGTAAGGAATTGTCCAAAAACCATGAATGGGATATTTTTAAGTAACTCATGATATGGATGGTTCTGATGATGAGTACAATGAAAATGAACAGTGAGTTGCCCCTTAGGTCCCTTTTAAATCTTTTCTCTCTCACCTTAAACCTATGCCCTCTAGTTCTGGATTCTCCCACCACCGGGAAAAGACCTTGGCTATTCACGCTATCCATGCCCCTTTATAAGGACACCCTTCAGCTTCCAATGCTCCAGGGAAAACAGTGCCAGACTTTTCAGCCTTTCCCTATAGCTGAACTCCTCCAACTCAACTCATAACCATCATGGCACCTCCCCAGTCCACTGGCAGGCTGTTTAAAAAGCACAGACAGTTCATGCAGAGCACACCAGCAATTAGCTTTGAAAGAGGCTGCAGTAGGAACATTTACATCCAGTGACAGGCACTCAGTTCATGGATTAGACTGGACTGCATCTCAGGGCTCAGGCTCCTTGTTTGCTCTATTACACTTGTTCACTCAGTGCATGCTCACAGCATACATGCCTTGTCTTGCCTTGCTGTGCCTGTTAGCTATTGGCTCTGACTGAAGCACCAATGCGCTGTCAGTACTGTAGTGTCGATGTGCTGTTTTGTGCAGATATACAGACAGGCTGTATGTCAGTGGGAGACTGGTGGGGCGTAGATGGAGGACGGCCTGGGGTAATGTTGTGCCTCTGGATTTATGGCATTCAGAAACATCAGTGTAACACCTTCAACATGTGTCAGCTGCCTGATCAGGTAGCACATTTCATGCGAAGAGAACCAAACGGCCATCCTTTTGCTTTGACTGTCAACATACAATTTGCCTTCTTCACTGACAGCTGCACCTACATGTACGCGTACAGCAACTGATGCATAGAAGAAACCTAGGAATCATTTCACTTATGCCTTTCCCAATCTATTATCATTCAGATAATAGGAGAAAGTGAGGACTGCAGATGCTGGAGAACAGAGCTGAAAAACGTGTTGCTGGAAAAGGGTAGCAGGTCAGGCAGCATCCAAGGTGCAGGAGAATCGACGTTTTGGGCATTAGCCCTTCTTCAGGAATAAGGGGGGGGCTGAACACTTTAACTCTCCCTCCCACTCCACCAAGGGCATGCAGGTCCTTGGCCTCCTCCATCGCCAGACCATGGCAACATGATGCCTGGAGGAAGAGCGCCTCATCTTCCGCCTAGGAACCCTCCAACCACAGGGGATGAATGCAGGTTTCTCCAGCTTTCTCAATTCCTCTCCCCCCACCTTATCTCAGTCCCAACCCTCGGACTCAGCACCACCTTCTTGACCTGCAATCTTCTTCCCGACCTCTCCGCCTCCACCCCCTCTCCGGCCTATCACCCTCACCTTAACCTCCTTCCACCTATCACATTCCCAACACCCCTCCCCAAGTCCCTCCTCCCTACCTTTTATCTTAGCCTGCTTTGCACACCTTCCTCATTCCTGAAGAAGGACTTATGCCCGAAATGTCGATTCTCCTGCTCCTTGGATGCTGCCTGAACTGCTGCACTTTTCCAGCAACACATTTTTCAGCTCATTCAGATAATAATCTGCTTTCCTACTTTAGCAATCAAAGTGGATAATCTCATATTTATCCATATTATATATCATCTGCTTTGTATTTGCCCACTGAGTCAATTTAAACAAAACATCTTTGCACCCTCACACAGTTCAGCCTCCCCACTAGCTTTTTCCTTCTGCAAACTTGGAGATATTATTTTTAATTCCCTCATCCGAATCATGAATATATATTGTGAAGAACTGGATTTCAAGTACTGATACCTGAAGCACTCCACTAGTCACTGACTGCCACTCAGAAAAAGACCCATTTATTCCCACTCTTTGTTTCCTATCTGTCAACCAGTTGTCTATCCATGTTAGCACACCACCCCCAAACCCATGTGATTTAATTTTACATGCTAATGTCTTTTGAAGGACCTTTTAAAAATCCTCATAAACCACATCTACTGATTTCCCTATGTCAAGTCTGTTAGTTACATCCTCAAAAAGATCTTGTAGATTTGTCAAACATGATTTCTATTTCATAAATCCAAGCCTGATCCTGTCACTGCTTTCCAAGCGTCCAGTATTAAATCTTTCATAATGGAGGTGCTAGCATTTTCCCTATGGCTAACTAGTCTACAATTCCCTCCTTTTTCTCTACCTCCATTTTTATCATGTCCTATTTTCTGATAAAAGTTGTATTGCAGTGTTCAAGCTGGAGATTACTTCTGTTTATGCGTCATTTTTAAGTCCATATCTGGAAAATAACTTCTGGAGTGAAAGAAATTAAAGATGCTTTATGTTGGTCTATTACGAGCTGCTTTGATTTTCTGTTCCTGTCATTGTCCTTTGCTGTTTTTAGATTTCAGCTTCTACCACCATCTGGATCGCTCCTCCATTGCGAGATCCTCATTTGATTGTAACATATCTGAAAGACGTGGATCAGACCAACAATTCCATCTTGAATTAGTTCTGTTTGTACATCACCATAATCACAAAATTCTGACATGGGTAAAGATCATTAATTAATAAAATTGTCCTCAGACTCTCTAAGAAGCCAAATTCTTCTATTGTCATGAAAACAGATCATAATTCCAAATGACCTGCAGGTATATTGAACTTTTAAGTAGAACATGTGCTTATTTTTAAAAGAAAGATGTACAAGCCAAAAGATAGTTGAGTAAGTAAATTCAGTGGCTGTCTAAATGGGTGAATTGAACTGATTTGTTATATATTTCCAAGTTAAATATGACATCACCTCAGATTTCCAATGATTCAATGAGTGAGTGATCTCTATAGACATGCCATGTTCTTCAAATTGTCCTTGCAGGTTTGGCACAAGTTGCCTGGGCGAGCATCATAACTGGCCAGGGTTTCACCTGTATTAGCTTTTGGTTGATTCTTAATGAAAACTGCACGTTTGGATGATGGAGGATAAGTACTGGGTCAGGCAAAGTTGCAATGCTCCTTAAATCTGAATTATAGACTGATGGCAGTCAGGAATTCATCAAGAAGATTGAGGCACTGAAGTGAGATATAGGTAGACTGCGTAGGAGTTGATGGCACTATGTGCAGCAAGCATCAATACCAATGGGAAAAGTCTTAAAAATCGCATGTTGCTCTGACCGACTCAAGACAAATTAAACAATTAAAACATGGGACTTTAAATATGCGACCAAGTTTATAGAATGCATCAACCATCTAAAAACCCATCAAACTGGAGTGAACACAAGACATGTATTCTGAAGAAGGATCACTGAACTTGAAACATTAAGTCTTCTTTCTCTCCACAGAAGCTGCCAGATCTGCTGAGTTTCTCCAGCAACGACTGTTTTTGTCTGTGAAAGCAAGTCATTCTCAATAGCTCAGGACTGCTAACAAGAAGACAAGCAGCTTTGGTAAAATAACTGAATTTTAGCAAAAGCAAAGAATTTCAGAGTGCCATTGTTACAAATGAATTGAGAATTAAATATCAAAACTTCAGCCTACCTAAGGTCAAATGCAATTATACCAACAACTGGTTCACAGAAAATTGCAAAATTATGGTTTTGATTATAAATGAGGTATTGTTGGAATGCTTATATGTTTCACGCGGTTTGTTCACTTTATTGAACTGAGTCCAGATCTGGAATAAAGACTACAATTAAGGTATAAATGCACTGCCTCCTGAATTCCCCACAATCAATATTTCTTTTTGAAATTATTTCCACCTAAGTATTGAGTTATTTACATATTACTACAGATATCTATCCTGGCTGTCATCCCGAGCTTCATTAGTGCGAGTACACAGGCATCATTGATTGATTGATTTTGCGTTACACTATTGTCCTGACATTGGCAAGTAGATAATTCAAATTAGCTTCTGATTTCTAAAATCCTGTTTAATGTGGCTTTTCTCCCTTCTGCCAGATCATTTCTCACATATATCGACATCATCTAATTGATTTAGTCTGGAGGAGACCAGACATTCTATGGTGGAGATTTAAACAAAATGGACAAGCAACGCTTTGCTTCAAAAATATATTACCTTCTGCAAAATGTATCACCCAAAATTTGCTGTGTGTGTAACATTTGAAAATGTATATTATACTTTTGTTCTCATTTTCAAGAATTCTAAGTCTCCAGACTGACTTTCTTGAGTGCTGTAGGATATACAGCATAAAAACAGTCTATTCAGTCCAGCGGCATGTTTATATTGTTCATGTTGACATGAACCCCTCCCATCTGTCTTCACTATTCCCTCAATAAATATAGTATTATACTGTATTTTATCTGCTGTCCCCATGTGCAGGATTTTGTCAATTCCTCAGCTTCAAAGTCAAATGATTGTCGCAACCCCTACACTGTGTGGGAACCTCAGCAGTCAATTTCCTCAATTTTCCTAGGTTGTGACCAGAAGGCAGGGTCTCTGTCTTTTAAGGAAGCCCTTCAGTGCTGAGGAAGGTAAGAGTTTGCAGTTAAGGTAAATAACTGCTGCGCATGGTGAATTTTGCTGTCACTATCCTCTTTAAGTGTAAGAAACTATAGGGGCCTGCTTGGCCTAGTGTGGTATTGCAAGATTATTCCCTGGATCTAACTAGAACAGTCTTGTGAAGTTAACAAGATAGTGTGTTGCAGGTTAGCAACTTTTTATAGGATACATTGATATGAGAAACATTGTCACAGAGACTTTGAGAAGGACAAGATGTTGATTCTTGCACCTTCGAGATCCATTGTCTTTCCACCTACAAATCCACATGGCATCATTATAGTACATGGTGTTTTTGGCACTCCTCAATATTAACTCTTTCAGATCCATATCCAAAACCAGGTAGCTAGGGATGGCCAGAAAGCTGATATTGTGTTCTGGTTCCTGCTTTTGAAAGCCTCCACGATGCTTGCTTACTTCTTAACAACCTGGGGGACTGAAAACAATGTGGAAATTTGCAATCAGCTTTTGATAATAGTTTTTAACAGCCTTTAAAGTCTCTTAATTGAACATGTGTACCTTGTAGTGAGGTAGTTCTGCTGTCCCCAGAATGCTTCCAGAAAAGTGGCCTGTGGTGGATGGTGCCGGAAAACATAAATGCTGATGAGTAGTTTAATTTCCACAAACGTCAACCTCCACTTTCCTCTTCTAAATCCTGAGAAAATTGCAGTGCACCTTCTAAACAATATTTTACACCAGACAGACCACCTCAAAATATTTGAATAAGGTAGCCTAGACGATACGACTGGTCAAACCACTCGATGTTAACCAAAACACAATTTATTTAAATACAATAGTCAAAATACAAAGAAAAGAAAGAGGAATTTAGAATAGCTTACTGAGGGAAAACTTAACAGAATAATAGATGTAGTACCTGTTACTAATTAGCTGTACCAATATAGTAACATCCCACAAACACACCCTTTAACAAAAAGTCAAATTCAGACATAGATTCTCACATGCAGTTCTCCAATCCAGGAGGGAAAAAATATCAAGAGAAAATTCAGATAAATTAGGAGCTACGAGACATTTAACTTTTTGAGACCCCAGAGGTTTCTGCTTAAAACTAAACCTAAAAATGATTTTAAAAAACTATAAAGTTTGATTTGTGAGAGCTGGCCACACTCAGGCAACTTCCATTGTTCCTACTTAAAAAAAAACTCCCAAGGCCTCATAAATTGTTTACTCCCTTAGAGACAGCTCAGCACCTCTGCCTTACAACCTCTCTTAAAAAAAAACTCAGCATAATATAACCTGTTAAGGTGACAGCATTGCCATAGCAACCATTTCTTCAAAACTATATCCATGTTGAATTTGTTATAGTTTTTATCTCAACCACAAAACCTGGTCATGAATTCTTTAACTTCACAAAAATTATGAAGAGTTTCCTCTGGTTTGCAGCTTTAAAAGTCTTACATTCTATTTTATGTCTGTGATTTTGCATTCATTCTAGATCCCTCAGCTTCTGAAGACAGATCATTCATCCAATCTTTTCATAATTTTCACATTTTTCATATTGGCTCATAGCTTGAATTATTCCAATGAAAAATAACGCTTCTCATGTTGTTGTTTCGACACGGGGGCGAACCCTTCTGCTAATTAAACCAAACACCTAGAAAAGCTCAGCTCAACTTGTAATCTGTTAAAATATGAGTGACAGAGAACTCCCAAATTCCACTATTTAAAGAAAATAATGAAAAGATGGCATCTATTTTTTTCCTAATTCTTAATCCCATTTCAATGAAATACATAGGATATTGATGTAAGTTCATATTAATTTCTGCAAAACATTCGTATCTGTTCAATCGTATTGATACTTTATCCATTAAATCTGCGATTACACATCTGCTATCACATTTTTATGACCAGCAACACATACAATTTGTAAATTAAAAGTCTGTAACATAAGACTCCAACAAAATAGTCTCACATTAGTGTTTTTAAATCAATTCCAAGAATGTAAGAGGATTGTGGTCCGTGTACACAACTGTCTCTGACACATTGTTCGTCACATAAATATTAAAATGTTGTAACGTCAGGACGAAACTCAATAATTCCTTTTGGATGGTAGAGTATTTTCTCTGGTTGGCGTTGAGTTTGTTTTGAAAAATAGCCAATTGGTTATTCAATTTCATCATCATCCACCTGGAGCAGTACAGCTCCAATTCTAATATTGCTAACATCAATTGCAACTTTTTCAAAATTTGGTGTAACTAAAACTGGTGCAGTGGTTAATACTGCTTTTAAATTGTCAAATGCTTGCTGGCATTGCTCTGTCCACCAAATTGTTGTGTTCTTCTTCAGTAAATCTGTTAGCAGTGCCACTATATAGTTGAAGTTTTTAACAAATTTCCAGTAGATTCCGCTTAGCCACAAATACCGAAGCACCTCTTTTCTTGAGGTTGGTCATGGAAATTCCTCAATGGCCTTGGTCTTTGTGTTCCTTGGGGCCAACCTTCCACAACTGATGTTATGTCCCAAGAACATAACCTCTGCCTTTCTTTAAGTTTTTTATTACCAGTTTTACTTCTCTTAATCATTCAAAGGGCTCTGCCAACTGTACCATGTGAGGTTTCTATGACTCGCTAAAGATCACTTCATCATCCAGAAAAACTGCACAATTTGTTAACCCAGTCACACTCTGTTCATGAGTTTTTGGAATCTGGCTGGTGCATTCTTCATTCTAAAAGGCATCACTTTAAATTGATATGGCCCATTTGGGGTTACAAATGCACAAAATTCTTTCACTTTCTCTGATAAAGTTACCTGCCAATAACCACGCAGTAAGGACAACTTTGTGATGCAACTGGCTTGTCCAATTTTCTCTATATAGTCCTCCAATCTTGGGATTGGGTATGAGTGCAATTTTGTTACAGCGATGAGTTTGTGAGAGTCCACACAAAATCGTTGAATCCTGTCAAGTTTGGGAACTAACATGATCGGTGAACTCCATGTGGTAATTGGCAACAAAGGTGCTGGTTTTATAACTGCCTGTGGCTTACTTACGATTTGGCATATATAACATGTACGGCAAAAGTTAGCCACATCCTTCTGCATTCCAGGCCAATAGAAATGCTCTTGTACCTTAGCCTGAATCTTCCTCACACCTAGGCGATCACCTACTGGTAATTCATGTGCTACCCTAAGACTTCCTGTCTGTATGTTACTGGAAACACAATCTGGTACACTTCTGCCCATTTCTCCTCTGCACTAACCTGCGTGGTCTCCATTTTTATCTTAGGATTTTACCTTTAAGATGATAATTCTCAGGACTCTTTTTCTAAGGATGCATCTATCTATATATGTATATCTTTTATTGTCTCATCTTTCTGTTTCAAGTCAATTAGCCTTTCAGGATTAAATAGTTCTGCCTGACACTCTTCCTGTTCAGGTTTTTCCTGCACCATTGCATCAAAAAGGGTATCCATTAACTGAACCTCAACTCTTTCATCTTTCTCTTTAGTTTTTGCTTTGTGCTGTGATTTATAATAATGGGATCTTGTTGCTACACAAGCTGGAAACATTCCAGGTATTTTTCTTTTAACTCCTCAGTTCCCTGGTCTTTCTTTGGCTTCTCCACAACAAGGATGTCACTCCCAGCTTGGATCCTGCCAAATCATTCTCAAGAACAAATTGTATTCCTGGAACTGACACTCTGTCAATCACTCCCACTGTTACTTCCCCAGAAATGAGTTGGTAATGCATCCTGATCTGATATAGGTGAGTGATAAATTTCTATCCATCTATCCCATAAATTACCTTTCTCTCAGGTAACACGTCAAAAAGAGTGCAAATCTCTTACTATTAGAGACTGATTAGATCCTGTAAATCTCAAAATTATAACTTCTTTCCCTTCTCCCCCTGTTCTTTCTGAGTAAACTTTACTCACAGAGGCATAGTCTTTATAGAAATCAGGCACCAGCTCCATATCCAGCCCCTGCCTAGGCTGTGCACTCTCCTCAGTTTCTCAACTATTCTTGGGGGTTCCTTTACTACTTTCATTAACGCCACTGTCATAGCCTCTTTTACCACATCTTTCCTCACGATGCCCTTCTTTAACGACTAGCACTGTGACTTTATGTGTCCCATTTTACCACAATGGAAACACCTGAAGCCTTTCACTCCTTTGCACCACTTTTGGCTTCTTTTTAACCTGTGGTAAACTATTACCAGTGTGCTCTAACCTTTATGTTGTCCCCTTCTCCCAATTCCTATCCCTGACAGGATGAAATTCTTGTCGGAAGCTAAACCTTGCCCTATGCACCAAAGCATATTCACCTGCCATCTCTGCTGCTCTTCTCACTTCTTGAACTTTCTGTTCATCCACATGAATTTTTATCATCTCTGGAAGTGAGTTTTTAAACTCCTCCAGCAGAATAATCTCACTTAGAGCCTCATAGGCCTTACCTACTTTTTAAGGCCCACACCCATCTGTCAAAATTATAATGTTTAATTTTTTCAAACTCAATGTAAATCTGAGCTGGTTCCTTTTTTCTGTTTCTGGACCGCAGTCTCTACATTTCTGGTACCAATTCATAAGCACTCAAATAGCCTGTTTAACATCGGCATAATCTCTTGACCCCTCATCTGACAGCACTGCAAATACTTCACTAGCTCTGCCTGTGAGCTTAGTCTGAACTAGCATTTCCCACAAGTTCTCTGACCACTCCATCCGCCGAGCCAATTTTTCAAATGAAATGAAGAAGGCTTCAACATCTTTCTCATCAAAATGTGGTGATATTTTAACATATGTGTATGCATATTAGCTTCTCTCTTCATCTCTATCCAGTTAACTTGACTTTCCTGACTAATTTGCAACTTCTGAACTTCAAATTCTCTCTCCTTTTCTCCTTCTTGTCTCTCTCTTGTCTCTCTCTTTCTCTCTCTGATTTTTTTCTCTCTTTGAACAGCTCAGAATCTTCTCTCTCTTTTTCCTCAAACACGACTCTTCTTTATCTTCTAACTCCATTTGTCTCAATTGCAATTTAAATTTTTCTAACTCTACTGCGCTTGTCTGTTTCTGTAACACATCTAAGTGCTTGACTAACCCACTTACAATTTCAGCTTTATTTTTCTCCCTGGTTGGACCCAATTCTAACCTATTTGCTAATTCTAAAAGTATGGCCTTTCTCTGTTTTTCTAAACTTTCTTGGTAAATTTGGAAATCATCTTCAAATCCCAGAACCTCTTCAGAAATCTTAAGAGCCATTTCTCTCACTTTTAATTTAACCAACCACTAGTAACTGAAATTAAACAAATTGTCTCACCTACGTTTTATTTAAAGATCTAGGACAGTAATCGGCAAGTGATTAAAACTGTTGTGATCGTTTATACCCCAAATCTGTTCAAATCTGTCCAAATCTCAGACCAGATTTGTCTAAACCTGTCCAGATCACTGATCTGAGCTCCAAAACTGTTACGACATGGGGGTGAACCCTTCTGCTAATTAAACCAAACACCCAGAAAAGCTCCCCACGCCTCGTAATCTATTAAAATATGAGTGACAACGAACTCCCAAGTTTCACTATTTAAAGAACATAATATCAACTTCACTCCAAAAGTGAACTTTAAACAACAACCATTCACAACTCTAAGTCCCCCTCTCCAAACTGCTTATTATCTGTCTCCAACTCTAGCAAATGCTTCACAATCAAACAGCACCTGTCGGCCCCAGTGTCCTTCTTTCTTTGGCTAGGGATCTCCCTGGGTTGTCTTCTTTCTTTCACTGTGAATATCTTTCATATGGAAAAGGTACCTTTGAGAAAGAGTGTTTTGAAGGGCAGTCTTTCTCAACGGCAGTTGCTTTCTCGATGGCAATTATTCTGTCTGACTTTCAAAATACCTGCTTTTTTATACCCCCAACATTGGATTGTCTCATTAGTTTGGTGTTGACAAAAATAGTAAATTCAAACTTGATTGAGTTTTAGTATCCTGGGGCGTAATTTAAACTCATTGGTTAAATTTGAATTGTTGTCAAAACAGCAACCAATTCAGATATCTATTTCCTAGCCAACTGTTACATATTTTCAATCTTCCAGTGCTCTCTGAGACTTCTAGCTAGTCATATGACAAAACAGCTCTCTCATTAAGGTACAGTAGATTGGACTAGATTTTCTACAATGTGGAAACAGGCCCTTCAGCTCAACCAGTCCACACCAACCCTCTGAAGAGTAACCCACGCAGACCCATTTCCCTCTGAACACTATGGGCAATTTAGCATGGCCAATTCACGTGACCTGCACATCTTTGGACTGTGGAAGGAAACCCATGCAGGCACAGGGAAAATGTGCAAACTCCACACAGACAGTCACCCGAGGCCGGAATTGAACCTGGGACCCTGGTGCTGTGAGGCAGTAGTGCTAACCACTGAGCCACCATTCCACCCCAGTACACGCCTTCAGTTTTATAACATTATCTGAAAACATCTCACTTCCAGTGAATCAGCATTGGATTAGATCTGATTGAAATAATTATTTTTAAACAGAAGCCAATGTAATTGCTATTGTTACAATGAGTGCTTCTAATATCCCAGTCACTCTGATGGAATTGGGAAAGAGAGTGAAGGTGATGGTTTCAAAAACATTGTTTGTAGGATTGTATCAAGAAGTCCAATACACTGGATCAATGGTGTTGTCCCTTGGCATTTACTCCTGCACGAGAGGAGCTTGGAGATTCGGCACTTTATAAAGCACAATATATATAACCATTCAACTGCTCAGGCCATATCTTTGGAGAAGATCAACAAGTAAATATTTGCAAACATTTATTTGGGGCTCACCTGAAATGAGAGTTTCTCTGACTCTTCTCCGCTAATTTTGACAAATGCCTCACCTGCTGTGCTTTTCCAGCACCACACTTTCGGTCTCCAGCATCTACAGTCCTCACTTTCTCCATGTTAAATGTTCCTGTCATTTTAAATTTCATTTTCTCATTTCTAGTGTCCATAATTTTATTCCTGTTCCTTTTGTAAAAAGCCAACATTGATTATGTTATCTACATTCCATGCAGGGTCGATGTGCGCTTTATTTCAAAGTGAAACAATGATGGGTGGAGGCATGATTTATATGCTGCTGTATCAGAGATGCTAGATTTATGACTACAGAGACTTAATTCATAAAGGATTATTATTGTATCCATGGTTTTGGCCCAAAGCCATATTGCAACAAGAGTTAATTCAGAAATATTGAAAGCCACACAGTATAATTAGTAAGTGAATTGTCTCCAATGCATCTGGATATCAGCAATTTAATGAATATGAACCAGCAGGTTGATTGAGATTGGATAGACCATAAATATTATTATTTTAAATGTTAGTGAGTTCAGATCAAACTAGTCTCCAACAAATGTAATCTCAATGAGTCTTTGTATGCTATGATGTATAATGTTATATATGTTTATGGTCATGATGTGGTGGTTCCATTGTTGGACTGGGGTGGACAAGTTAAAAATCACACAACACCAGGTTATAAGTCCAACAGGTTTATTTGGAAGCACTAGCTTTCAGAGTGCTACTCCAAAAGCTAGTACTTCCAAATAAACCTGTTGGACTATAATCTGGTGTTGTGTGATGTTTAACATGTTTATAGTTAACCTTGTTACTTAATATTTACCATGACCCTTCCTCGACAAGATAAAAAAAGGAAGCAAGTGGACAATGAAATAACACCCACTTGCCATAATGTGTGCAGCTCAGAAAACGCTCAAGACACTTGACGTTATCCATTACAAGACAACACACAATAAGCATTTACTATCGCAAACGTTATTGCACATTGGCAGCAGTGTGTACCATATAAAAGATACAGTGCAGCAACTTGCCAAGGGTCTTTTGACAGCCCCTCCCAAGCCTCTAAGGGAACAACAACAGCAGTATATATTTGGAAAACCACCACTGACATTCCCCTCTAAGCCACATACGATCTTGAATCGAAATTGTATCATTGTTCTTTCATTGTTGCCAAGCCAAAATCCTTCAACTCCCTAGCTAACAGCACTGTGAATATTCCACAAGCATATGGATGACAGCAGTTCAAGAAAGCAGTTTATCACTACCTTCTTGAGGATAATTAGAGATGGCAATAAACTCTGCCTTTGGCAGCAGCATCCATAATCCATAAATGAATAATAAAAAAGCAAGAGACAAAGTGAATTTATTGCTTCCTTTGGTGAGCAATTCACAAAAATATCAACCTTTGTTTTATAAAGAAAGGATTTCACTAATCTTCTTTCCAATGTTATATTCCACAGAGAACAGAAGGAATTAAAGTTGGTTTAGCTGTGCGCATGAGATCAATGATATTAACATTATAATATCGAATGGGGGTGTGACAGGTTCCATTTCTTAAATTCATTGCATAGATGAAGTTGTGCTGAACAATGATGAATAATTGATGCTCAATATCTATTATGGGGATGTTAGATGCTGCTCATGAAATCCAAAGCGCAAAGTCTATAACAAGCTTGATATCCCAATAGACAATGGTTGTTTTTCTCATCAGTCGATCAGGGAGGTAATTCTGTCACTGTGTAAATCAGCAAATGAATCCTGTGTCTCCTAGTTTATCACAGCGTGAATATTGCATGTGCTACACAGAAAAAGCAACATTGCTTGTTTGGATGTTTATCATTTATTTATAATTTACAGACAAATATATTTCTCATCTCTGTATCTTTCTGACATTGCTAACTTGTACTATGATTCAATTAATATCAGTAGCTCTTCTGTATCTTGACCAACTATTCTTGTCTTATAAAGTGTCTGAGTCAAAGAGATGTATAGCATGGAATAGACCCTTCTGTCCAACCCGTCCATGCCAACCAGATATCCCAACCCAATCTAGTCCCACCTGCCAGCACCCAGCCCACATCCCTCCAAACCCTTCCTATTCATATACTCATCCAAATGCCTTTTAAATGTTGCAATTGTACTAGCCTACACCACTTCCTCTGGCAGCTCATTCCATACACTTGCCACCCTCTGCATGAAAAGGTTGCCACGTAGGTCTCTTTTATATCTTTCCCCTCTCACCCTAAACCTATGCCCTCTAGTTCTGGACTCCCTCACCCCAGGGAAAAGACTTTGTCTATTTATCCTATCCATGCTCCTCATCATTTTGTAAACCTCTATAAGGTCACCCCTCAGCCTCCGCCGCTCCAGGGAAAACAGTCCCAACCTGTTCAGCCTCTCCCTATAGTTCAAATCCACCAACCCTGGCAACATCCTTGTAAATCTTTTCTGGACCCTTTCAAGTTTCACAACATCCTTCCGATAGGAAGGAGATCAGAATTGCATGCAAAATTTCAACAGTGGCCTAGCCAATGTCCTGTACAGCCGCAACATGACCTCCCAACTCCTGTACTCTATTCTCTGACCAATAAAGGAAAGCATACCAAACACCTTCTTCGCTATCCTATCTACCTGTGACTCCACTTTCAAGGAGCTATGAACCTGCACTCCAAGGTCTTTTTGTTCAGAAACATTCCCCAGGACCTTATCATTAAATGTATAAGTCCTGCTAAGATTTGCTTTCCCAAAATGCAACACCTCACATTTATCTGAATTAAACTCCATCCGCCACTTCTCTGCCCATTGGCCCATCTGATCAAGATCCTGTTGTAATCTGAGGTAACTTTCTTCACTGTCCACTACACCTCCAATTTTGGTGTCATCTGCAAACATACTAACTATACCTTTTACGCTCCCATCCAAATCATTTATATAAACGAGGAAAAGTAGAGGACCCAGCACTGTGACACTCACTGGTCACAGGCCTCCAGTCTGAAAAACAACCCTCCTCTTTTTGAAGGGCATTTGCCTGAAAAGTCGATTTTCCTGCTCTTCGGATACTGCCTGATCTGCTGTGCTTTTCCAGCACCACACTCTCGACTCTGATCTCCAACATCTGCAGTCCTCAGTTTCTCCTAGGAAATATTGGTGCACTGTTTGACAAGAAGAGGCATCACAATCGAGTCCCTACCCCCAAAATATAGAGGTGCATTTTCCAGCAACAACCATACACAGAGCAAGTCAGGAATAATCATCTCATAAACCTTTCTTTGTTCATTTTGTAATATCTGCAATTCAAGTATGACTTGCTCTGTATATGATTGACCCTTTTCAACGTATTTAGTGCTGTGATAAACAAGAAAGGAAAACAATCTGCACATTGGAATCAAAGATAAATATTACATTTTCATTACAGATGACGGGAATCCTCACACAAAGTAAATATTCCTGCTACATTAGTTCAACAAAAAATAAATCACAACAAAGTTGGATATTTAGAGGACTGCAGATGTTGGAGATCAGAGTCGAGAGTGTGGTGCTGGAAAAGCACAGCAGATCAGGCAGCATCCGAAGAGCAGGAAAATCGACTTTTCAGCCAATCAAACTTGCAATGCAATAATTTGTATTTTGAATGTAGCACCCGCTCACCATAGAATCTGCGAGGCATAGATGGAGTGGATAGCCAGAGACTTCTTCCCAGGGCAGAAATGGCTATCATGAGTGGGCATAATTTTAACGTGTTTGGAGGACGATTTAGGGGAGATGTCAGAGAGTGGCGGGTGTGTGGAATGCACTGCCAGTGGTGGTGGTAGAGTCAGATGCATTAGGTACATTTAAGTGGCTCTTGGATAGGCACATGGGTGAAGGGTATATAGGTTAGTTTGATCTTAGAGTAGGATAAAAGTTTGGCACAACTTCGAGGGCCAAAGATCCTGTACTCTACTGCACTGTTCTACATTCTATGTTCACAGTAGAAGCCATTAGCCTATTGTGCCTGTACCAACTCTGTCAAAACAGAGTGTCAATTAACTCCAATTCCCCTGAAATTTCTTTTAGCCCTGAAATCATTTTACTTTTCAAGTAATGTCTAATTTCCTTTACAAATTGCCTATGTATTATTCTTTGAGGCAATGCATTTCAGATGAAAATATGATGCTCTGTTTAAAAAATTCTCCCTTTTATGATATTGCTTAAACCTCTTTTGTAATACTCATCATTATTTGAAGGATGCAGTGCTCAGCACCCCTGATATTTCTGTGATGAAAATAACACAAATCTTTGTATTTTCAGAATTGGTGCCACAAGTACTTTATTGTGGCCTTTCAGCCAAAGCAAATTCAATAAAAGGACTATTCCAGAATATAATATCTTTCCTCAAGTATTCATCAAAACAAAGCCATATGTTTAACAATTAATTAACAACTTAAAACTTTTCCTGCAGTAACTGATCTGTTCAGGAAGATCTGTTTCAAAAGTATTCTCAAAACTGACACCTCAAATAAGAGTTTCTACATCAACTCCTTTCTGTATCTTCTGCCCACTGACTTTAAAAGAGGACAGTAAAGTGAACGATCCTTTTGCCATCCTCTTAAGACATGTCTTGCATGAAAATTTCACCTCCTTCTGTTCTGCCGATCTAAGCTGCTTGACTATAACAATTCCCAGAGAATCCTTTTGTTATCACTGCATTCAGTGTTGACTCCGTCATTGTAGACCCATAACAGTGCACAAACTGAGCAAGTGATCTCCATGCAATGTTAAAAATTGTGTTATTACTTATACAGTGCTTATATTGTCTGAGGAGACTCTCTTCCCGACTGATTCTTCCACCTATATGTGATTACACCAGGTCACAGAGACATACAGATACACAGCACAGAAACAGACCCTTCAGTCCAACTTGTCAATGCCAACCAGATATCCAGTATAAATCTAGTTCTATTTGCTAGCATTTGGCCTGTATCCCTCTAAACCCTTCCTATTCATATACCCATTTCTTTAAATGTTGTAATCGTACCAGCCTCCCCCACCTCCTCTGGCATCTCATTCCATACATGTACCACTCTGTGTGTGAAGAAGTTGCCCCTCGGGTCCCTGTACATCTTTCCCCTCTCACCTTAAACCTATACCCTCTAGTTTTGGTCTCTCCACCCTGGGGAAAAGACCTTGGCTATTTATCGTATCCATGCCCCTCATGATTTTATAAACCTCTATATGTTCACCCTCCAGCCTCCAACGCTCAAGGTAAAACAGCCCCAGCCTATTCAACTTCTCCCTTTAGCTCAAATCCTCCAATTCCGGCAACATCCTTATAAATCTTTTCAGAATCCTTTCAAGTTTTGCAGCATCCTTCTTATAGAGGGAGATTAGAAATGACATAATACTCCAAACATGCCGAACCAATGTCCTGTACAGCTGCAACATGACCTCCCAACATATACTCGATGCACTGACCAATAAAGGAAAGCATACCAAACATTTTCTTCACCATCCTATCTACCTGCGACTCACTTTCAAGGAGTTATGAATCCACACTCCAAGGTCTCTTTGTTCAGCCACACTCCCAAGGTCCTTACCTTTAAGTGTATAAGTCCTGCTCTGATTTGCCTTTCTAAAAATGCAGCACCAAATGTTAGATATTTAGGTTTTGTGATTACCTTAAACTGAATCTCCACCTTCACTCCCAAACTGAGCTAATTCTTTACATACAGCTAACAACAGCAACATAAGCATTATTCATTATCTGTCTTTATTGCACTGACTGACACAGTTGGTCAGCACTGTTTGAAAGATTCTGTCCATCTGAGAGATATATAGATGATTTCAGTCAGCTGCAATCATAGAGCTCCAATAAGTAAAAAGCTTCACTTACTCCAATTCATTCTCAGCTAATTTGATCTGGAAGGTGTTGTGTGAACATAGATTTTGTCTTCTTATCGCTAACTTCCATGAGGGATGTCTTAATGAGTTGGTGCACTCTTATCAATAATCTGAATATCAATCAATTTCTGCTTCTGATTTCTCTGTGAGTGGGAAATCATTAAAACTCTTACTGTTGCTGTTGATTCCACTTGAATAACCTGCTGCTGTGTTTGAGAAAATGTATTTGTGAAACAAATTGAAAAGATTAGCTGCTAGAAGATGCGCAGGTTAGGGTGGATTGATTAGATTAGACTAGACTAGATTAGATTAGACTACTTACAGTGTGGAAACAAGCCCTTCGGCCCAACAAGTCCACACCGCCCCGCCGAAGTGCAACCCACCCATCCCCTACATCTACCCCTTACCTAACACTACAGGCAATTTAGCATAGCCAATTCACCTGATCTGCACATCTTTGGACTGTGGGAGGAAACCGGAGCACCCGATGGAAACCCACACAGACATGGGGAGAATGTGCAAACTCCACACAGTCAGTCGCCTGAGGCGGGAATTGAACCCGGGTCTCTGGCGCTGTGAGGCAGCAGTGCTAACCACTGTGCCACCGTGCCGCCCATGATTGGCTATGCTAAATTGCCCACAGTGACGTGGGATGTGTAGGCTAGGTGGATTACGGGTTTGGGGGGTGGGGGGGATGTTCTTTGGAGGGCCAGCATGGAATTGATGGGCTGAATGGCCTGCTTCCACACTGTCAGGATTTTATGAGGCTGCACTCAACTGATACTCAAAATCAATCAATTGGATTGTTGACCATCACTGCATGCTTGGTTCAACTATTGATCTCAGCAATGTTAATACACTGGATGGTTTATTAGGAATATGCATTGTGTATTATGTTACATACACAACAGATTGGCCCAAGCATCAATTTCTAATGTGTGCTGAGTTAGCTCATGTAGTAGGAAAGCTATGTAGAAGTACATAGCTATCTGGTGATTTAAAAAAAAGAATTAAAAAAAATTGAAGTCTCCATCCCGATAACTGCCCAAAAATTTATGGTGATAAATAAATGGGAGTTACATGAGGACAGGACTGCTATTTTCTAAAATTGCAACCTCACCCTCACATTAAGGATTATGATTTAAAAAGTTGCCATTCGGGATGCAAATGGAGAGCAGGAAAAAACACATAGCCACAGAGGCATAAAGTAGAATTATTTTTCCCAAATCAATGCTTATCAGGATGAAATTCATTGAGAATCCAGAGATGGCAGTATCTTCATAACACTATAAGTAATGAGTATATTTTCTTAATTTTTACGAAATGGACTTTGTATCACAGCCCTTTACCAAAAATCTGACATCAAGCCTAGAATTTAATTGCATTCTCAGTTCAACAAGTTGTGAGCATGGTGAGTTACCACAAATAATTATTCAGGCTGTAATTTGAGGTGAAGAAAGTGACGGCACAGAGATATAATGAAAGGAAGACATGACATACAAGTTCTCCTCATTCTTAACAAGGCTAAAATCCTGGCCATTATGCAAACCTTAAAAGCTTTCATTCTTGTCAGGTGCTTCTGAATATTGCCATTTCAGTAACAAAAGAATGAGAAAATGATTGTAGCAATATTGAACCTAGGAACCCAAAACATCTGCAACACAGCAGACAAGTAATCCCACAAAGTTGCTCAATGAAATCAAGTTAAGAGACTGGGAACACAGCTGAATACGGAGCCACCCACATTTGAAGATTCGAGCAGACAGATATAAACAGCAGCAGTTACAGAGGAGGCTGTGAGAAATTAATGGCAATCGGGTTCAGATTGAAATAAGAGACTTCAAGCATAAAATTGAACAAATCAAACTGACAAAACACAATTTAGAGAACAAAAATAATGTTGCCTCATTACTGTTTAATAATTGGTCTGAAATTGCACCTGGCAAGTGATGGCTAAATTAATCCATCACTCTAAATAATTTTCAAAATTGTTTTGTTTCCCTTTTTCAATCAATTTGGGAAGCTCTGGGGCTTTTGAACATTGTGCTGTAACAATAGTAATATATTAAGAACTGGGTCTCAGTTCTTAAAGTCATACAGCTTTTAAAAACAGCTCCAGTCAACATGGATTTACCAATGTATGTTACTTCACAATCTGTTAGCATCATGAGTTAAAATAATTAGATGCAAGTCTTAAGGGTGAATAACCCTATAATTTGGTCACTGAGATCAAGAGCACAAAGTGAACCTGGTAGATCAGGCAAAAGAGATTAAAACTTGGAAGCAGTTAGACTTAAAACTGAAAATTGGCCAATTCAAATTTAAAGCAATTATATTCTGTTGTTCCTGTCAATCGTGCACCCTAGAGATTGCAACTTAAAAAGTAACAATGTTGGAAATAATTTATATAATTGAATGCTGAAAATGATATAATGAGGTAATTCTTACTTGAAAAAAAGCAATCAAATCAAAATGTTACTTGCCTTACACAAAATCTTCCTGACTTTATAGAAATGCACCTCGACCACTCTCAGCTGGAACCTATTACATTGATTCAAAGGGGAAAACTTCCGCTTTTGCTAATAAGATTATTAACAGAACGACAAGTAGATTGGAAGATTATAAAGAAGAACCTTTCTCTCCAGAACTAGAATTAAACCAAGCCAGAAAATGAAACTGAAAGGTGGTAAGATGCCATGCTTTGCACATATTAAGAACAGTTCAGTATTTGTACTTTACCAATTTATGTGCTAATTGTATTTTGTTAATTTATGAATAAAAGATTTAGACATATCTTCATCTTTTCATATGATTATCGAGTCATAGAGTTATACAGCATGGAAACAGACTCTTCAGTCCAACTTATCCACACTGACCTAGTCGCATTTGCCAACATCTGGTGTATATCCCTCTAAACGCTTCATTTACATGTACCCAACCAGATGCCTTTTAAATGTTGTAACTGAACTCACCTCCACCACTGGCAGCTCAATTCATACACGCACCACCCTCTCCATAAAAAGTTACCACTTTTCCCAAGGGAAAGGAACTTGGCTATTCACCCAATCCATGGCCCTCATGATCTTGTAAATGTCTATAAGGTCACCCCATAGTCTCTGAAGCTCCAGGGAAAATAGCCCCAACCTATGCAGCCTCTCCCTATAGCTCATAACCTCCAGTCCTGGAAACATCCTTGTGAAACTTTTCTGCACCCTTTCAAGTTTTACAACATTTTTCTATAACAGTGAGGCCAGAATTGCACAGAATGCTACAAAGTGGACTCACTAATGTCCTGTACAGCCTTAATATTACCTCTCAAATCCTATACTCAAGTTAAGATTGCACAGATTACTTGGGATTACTCAGTACTCTGAGAGCTAAAAGAAAAATGCTAAACTCAGAGATGGTGGAGAAAAAGAGCAGAATAGTCATAGAATCCCTCGAGTTTGGAAACAGGCCATTTGGCCCAACTCACACTGACCCTCTGAAGAGTAACCCACTCAGACTCATCCCCTTACTCTATTACTCTATATTTACCTCTGACTAATGCACCTAACCTACATGTCCCTGAATCCTATGGGCAATTTAGCATGTCTAATTCACCTAACCTGCACATCTTTGGACTGTGGGAGGAAACCGAACCACCCATTAGAAACTCACACAGATAAAGGGAGAATGTGCAAACTCAACACAGACAGTCACCCCAGGCTAGAATTGAACATGGGTCCCTGGTGCTGTGAGGCAGCTTTGCTAACCACTGAGACACCGTGCCACGCCTGTCCAGTATGGAAGGATTAAATTGGATGGAGAAATTAGAAATTTTGCACAATCGAAAAAAGTGATTGTAAGAGGCTTTTAAAAGATAGAATTATGAAATGAATGAGAAAATGTTCACCTAAATAACAATTCCAGTTAATCCATGAGTGCAGACAAATTTAGAACTGACCTTAAATAAACATAGAAAGAGCTGAATATGCTCATCATGTCTGGTAGTATCTGTGGAAAAAGAAGTGGAGTTAACATTTTGAGTCCAATATGCCCCTTATTTAGAACTAGAAATGAAATATCAAATCTCTTCCTTTTCCACAGATGCTCCCCTGTATACTGGTTGGTCAATCCAACACAAAAGAAGATGGTTGTGGTTTGATTGATTAAACAAGAAATTGATTATCTCAGTCATCTCAGCTCCAAGACACCTTTGCAGAAGATCTCAGGATAGTATTCTTGACTGAATCACCTTCAACTGCTTCATCAATGACCCTCCCTCCATCATAACATCATAATGGTAATACAGTAGCGCCTCGACTTACGAACTTAATCCATTCCGAGACCCGGTTTGCGAACCGAAAAGTTCGCGAACTGAATCAATTTTTCCCATTGTTCGGATAGCGTTAGAATGCTTGGATGTAGCAACGAACGCTGTTCACAGCGCACGCACCAAAGACAAACTGAATGAGATCACGCAGGGCCCGAGAGCTTTTGCGTTCAACAAACATGTAGCAAAGCAGAACAATAAAACCACGTGGTCGCACACGGGCTTTTTGTTCGTTCGTACCATGAATTTCGTACATACGTTGAAGCAAAATTTTACGTACAATCCTGTTCGTAAACCGATTTGTTCGTGAACGGGGTCGTTCATATGTCGAGGCGCTACTGTATTCCCCTTACTTGTCAGGACACCACCCACCATGTATGCAGCAGGTACTAATGTGACTCAGCCAATGTTGTCTATCTCATATGCTGCAGGCAAGGATGCCCTGAGGCATGGTACATTGGCAAGACTAAGCAGACATTACAGCAACAGATGAATGGGCATTGCGTGACAATCGCCAGACAGGGATTGTCCCTCCCGGTCGGGGAACACTTCAGTGGTCAGGGACATTCAGTCTCAGATCTTCAGGTGACCATCCTCCAAGGTGGACTTCAGAATATGTAACAACGCATAGTGTCTGAGCAGAGGCTGATAACTAAGGTCTGTACCCATAAGGTCAGCCTCAACTGGAATCTTGGGTTCATGTCACACTGCAGGTGACCCCACTACACTGTACACTCTCACACACACAGTCACACAGAAGCACACATATACACACTCTCTCTCTCTCTCCCTCGCATGAATGCACACGCACATATAACTCCATGGGAAGAATTTGCATTTGCAGAGTTGTATTGCAGATATATTCTACATTGTTCAAAATGCACACAATCTGGCTGTCAATATTTTTATAATCCATGTGACATTTTATAGATTCGTACTTTGGAAATAGCACCATTCTGACTCAAGACTGGAATACATAAAGACTCTAACCTCATACCTTTAATGTATTGTCTGAGCTGAGATGTCACCTTTATTTTATAAAACCTTAACTTATTTCAGGAAAGTTCTGGAATTTGCATATTAATGAACCAAAAGCTGCAACCCATTCTAAAAAATGAAGACTTAACAGCAATCTTGGTTTGGTTAATATTTTGCATCAGTGTATGACTCTATAATCTTTTGCTCTACATTTTATGTCTTATGATCCTGCCCCACTAGCTACCTAATGAAGAAGCAGTGCTCTGAAAGCTTGTATTTCCAAATAAACTGTTGGACTATAATCTGGTGTCATGTGACTTTTAACTTTGTCCACCCCAGTCCAACACTGGCTCCTCCACATCATCATAACATCAGCAGTGAAGTTGGTCTTTGATCTTTGTATAATGTTCAACGCAATTCGCAACGTCTCAGATACTAATATTCTCCATGTCCAAATGCAGCAAGAACCTGAACAATAACCAGGTTTGATCTGACAAGGAGCAAGTAACAATCATGCCACACAAATAACAGGACTGGAGGGTTTGAGCCATAGGATGAGGATGAATAGGCTGGGGTATTTTTCCCTGGAACTTCAGAGACTGACAGGTGACCTTATAGAGATTTATAAAATCATGAGGGCTATTGATAGAGTGAATAGCCAAGGTCATTTCGCTAGGGTGGGGTAGTCAAAAACTGGAGGGCATGTGTTTAAAGTAAGAGGGGAAAGATTTAAAAAGGACCTAATGACCTTCTTTAATGCAGAGGGTGGTGTGGGTATGGATTGAGCTGCCAGAGGAAGTAGTGGAGGTGAACACAATTACAACTACTTGAACATTTAAAAGGCATCTGGATGGGTACATGAAAAGGAAGGGTTCGAGAGATATGGGCTAAATGCCTCTCCAACAAGAGAGAATCTAACTCTATCCCATTGACATTCAATGACACTGCCATCACTGAATCCCCTAAAATTAAGATCCTGGGGGCTACATTGACCTGAAACTGAATTGGACAAGCCAGGTGCATACTGTGGCTACAAAGAAAAGGTTTGCTGCTAGGAATCCTGTTGTGAGCAACTCACTTCCTGACTCCCAAAAGCCACTTCCACTGGCAGCTCGGTCCATATATATACCACGTTCTGTGTTAAAACGTTGTCCCTCGGGTCCTTTTTAAATCTATTTCCTCTCACCTTAAGCATATGTCTTCTAGTTTTGGACTTCCCACTTGAGGAAAAAAAGCTTGCCTATTCACCATTAACAAAGTCATGGATGAGTGCAGCTTCAACCTCGCAAGATTGACACCATCCAGGACCAAACAGTCTGCATAACTGGCACAATGTGCACTAATATTCAGTTCCTCAGTATCAGCAGTGTGTACCATCTACAACAGGCACTGCAGAAATTCACCAAAGCTCCTAAGACAGCACCTTCCAAACCCTCACCCACTACTATCTGGATGAACAAAGGCAGTAAATATATGGAAACATCACCACATACATATTGCCCTCCAAGCTACTCATTATTCAGACTTGAAAACTTATTGTAGTATGTTCAATGGGCAAATCCATGGAACTCTGTCCCTAATGGCATTTTGAGTCTCACCACAACTGACTGTTGTTATTGAAGAATGTATCACAAGAGCAACTAGGGATGGGCAATAAATATTGGCTCAGCCAGCAAAACCCACATCTTATGAATGAATAAAACAAAAATTGCTGCCAGACCTGCTGACTCTCTCCAGCACTCTCTGTTTATATTTCAGACGCCCAGCATCTGCATTATTTTGAATTGATTTCAGGACTTAGTCAGAGTCAGACATTGAAGAGTGATCAATACCTGGCATGATGCTCAAGTCAGGGAACTAGATGCATAAGCATTGAAAAGAAATGGTAGTTGGATGAACAAAATATGTTAAATAACTTCACTAAAGCATACTTTTCCTTATCATCTGTTCCTTGCTGAATGTGTGTAATACATAAATTGTGTGATGAAGCTGAGCCACTGATATTGAGGATATAGAAACACAGAAGAAAGGAACAGGAGTAGACCTTTCAGTGCTTCGAGTCTAATCTACCATTTATTATGATTATCGTGTTTGGTATGCTTTCCTTTTTTGGTCAGTGCATTGAGTACAGGAGTTGGGAGGTCATATTGCAGCTGTACAGGACATTGGCTAGGCTACATTTGGAATATTGAATGCAATTCTGGTCTCCTTCCTATCAGAAGGATGTTCAGAAAAGATTTACAAGGATGTTGGCATGTTTGGAGGATTTGAGCTGTAGGGAGAGGTTGAATAGGCTGGAGCTGTTTTCCCTGGAGTGTTGGAGGCTGAGGGGTAACATTGTAGAGGTTTATAAAATCATGAGGGTCATGGATAGGATAAATAAACAGAGTCTCTTCCCTGGGGTGGCAGAGTCCAGAACTAGAGGGCACAGGTTTAGGGTGAGAATGGATAGATATAAAAGAGACCTAAGGGGCAACCTTTTCTTGCAGAGGGTGGTATGTGAATGGAATGAGTTGCCAGAAGAAATGATGGAGGCTGGTACAATTGTAGCATTTAAAAGGCATTTGGATGGGTATATGAATAGGAAGGGTTTAAAGGGATATGGGCCAAGTGCTGGCAGATGGGACTCGATTGGGTTGGGATGTCTGGTCAGCATGGATGAGTTGGACCGAAGGATCTGTTTCCATGCTGTACATCTCCAAGACTCTATGAATATTTTGGCTTTGACTGCATTCTGTTATAGCGAATTCCACTGACTCAACACTCTCTTGATAAAGAACTTTCTCCTCATCTCAATCGTGAATGGCTTTCCTCGTATCCTTACATATGATCTAAGTCTAGAAACAACAACAACAAAAAAGTGCAAAAGTGAATGAGGATGACTTTACATTTTCTCCATAAGGATCTCCTTTGGACTGGACCCCTATTAATGATTCTCACAAATACTCCTGAGCACAGTTATCAGATTTGCTGATGGCCTATCCTGCCTGTTAAGAAACGTTTGCACAACCCATAGTCTTGGATGACCACAAAATTTGGTAATTGATATTTATTGGCTGAATTTCATGAATCTCAAACACCTGTTCTTCATTGATGGAAACTCTAAAATCAGATCGCCAAGATCCATAATGATTGCAGATTTCATAACAGTATGTGCAACAAGGTATGGCTTTCTATGTGTCATTTGCGAGACTACATTGGAAAACAGCCAAAGGACCCTCAAAGGCAAAAGGGTTGGCTGCAACTACTTTAATGCTTTAGTTAATTTGTCTTTCATAATTCTGCAATATTTTGTAATTCAGTATAATTCTTCTTCATTTGAACTATTAGTTTTGCATGCAATAGTATTTCTATCTGCACTGTACATGTGGAAATAGATATATCTTAAAAGCTAAGACCTATATTCAGAACAGAAGTGACAAAACTGAATGAAATAAAGAAGGCCCCAGTCTCACACAGTTTCTGCAATATGCAACATGCTGCTTTTGAATTACAACTAAATGCTCAGCAATTACACTGAGAAAATGTGTGTTTGATTCAGTCTTGTGTTCATTACTGGAAGAAAAAATGCTTGTTCCCAGCTGATGGGGCTTAACGGTGTTGCTACACAATTTAATGGTTTCAATCCTAGTTGAAACTAGTGGCTCTAGGCAACACGGTGGGTATGAGAACAAGGTAGAAAGATCTATGTAGATATTTGAACACATATCCCATGGAGCCAACAATCAATTGTAACGTGTTGTTTAACATCCGAGATAGGGCGCTCTTGGAGGTAAAATTGGAACAATTATTTTGTCGGATGCAGACAAGCTGTCTCTCTTCTTCTGTCATCTCACAATCTTTACTAGACAACTGAGGGTTAGGTGGAGCCAATCATAATCTTCAGTAATGGGAGCACGGAACCATAATCACACACTGAATTGATCTCTTTTATTTTCCAACAACATCCTAAATAGATCCAAATACAGCTCCATAAATGTCTGGAGCAAACAGTCTGGAGAATTTCATCAGCTGTGCGGGGCTGAGTTTTACTAGAAATTTGCTAAGTGTCTATTTTGGTGAATTTTCTGGAAGGTTTCTCTCTATGTCTATCCTCCCTAACTAACCTCATTCCCTTTGTGCCATATCTCGAAGGCATCCCACTCATTTTATCTTGCCTCTCACTAGAGACAGAAGTAATCATCACTGTCCAGACCTTCTGGGATTCCTGGTACCTAATCAATAGTAGACTGTAAGTGCCATTTGATTTCTGAAACCTTGTCTCCCACACTTCACATCACCCAAGAAATGTAGCATTTCATTTGGAGCAATTTGTGAATGTGTGCAGTTCAAGGTGAGAGATGATCATTTCTATGCTCCTCTGCAACCTGTGAGACACTTGATTGTCTTTGTGAATTGTGACCCACAGGTGACACATTCCAGGTTACCTGTGACTACTTTTGCTTTGCAGGGATGAGTATAATCAATGTGTAATGGACAATATTATGATCAAGATTGTCCTGCCAGGCAGGAGCTGTCCTTTGCTGAGTCAGAGCGGAATTCAAAAAGAAACACTTCTCAGTGGGTGGCACAGCTGATGTTTCAGTACAAACATAAAAGCGCATTCAGAAACATATTGTTATTTAGGCATAAAGTTACACAGGTTACCCGTCCAAGGGCAGCACATCAGCTTAATGGTTAGCACTGCTGTCTCACAGCAGCAAAGACTTGGGTTCAATCCAGCTTTGGACAACTGTCAGTGTCAGGTTGCGTGCTCTTCCTGTCTGTGTGTGTTTCCTCCGTGTGCTCTGATTTCGTTCCACAGTCCGAAGATGTGCAGGTTAGGTGGATTGGCCAGTTTAAATTGTCCATAGTAACTAGAAATGTGCAGGCTATGTTAGTGAGCCCCGGTAAGCGTGGGGTTACAGGGATAGGGTCTGGGTGAGATGCTCTTCAGAGGGTCAGAGCAAACTAGATGGGCCAAATGGCCTCCTTCTGCAGTGTAGGGATTCTATGATTCTTAATGCCATCCCATCTTAGAACCCTGTCCTTGGGAATGCAACTCTTTTTCCCAGTACCCAGCGTAGCCTGATATCGTTTCTTTGTTTAATTTAGGACCATTATATACTGAAAAACATTCAAATGATTGAAACCCTTTACTTTTATTCAGCAACAGCCAAAGTGAATGAAAAACAAGAAAAAAACAAATCCTGAACAAGCGGTTTGCACTTTGACTGAAAATAAGTTACAATCAGTGATTGATCACTGCATCCAGCTCACATTTATTGAAACTGGTATCAATTTATATTCTGCCTGGCATGTTGCACTCAATAACTTTATCATGTTGAAGGTGGATGTTTTTCCTGCTCAATCTCCTCATCTTCCTCCTTTGAAGACAGCTCTTCACCCATTCTGGTTAGGTGATGCAGAGCACAGTATGTTAAGAAAATATGACACAACTTGCCTGGGATTTGCACTCATACTGATCTAAGCATTTGGAACTTCATCACCAACAGACCCACAATCCATGATGACCACGGTCAGAAAATGGGTTGTACTGCATTTTGCTCAGCCTCAGTTAGGGAGCTGCACTGAGTCACCAGCCATAAGTAGACCTTGTCTTCCTGTAACCAGCCTTGGAAGAAATACAGCTCTTGACTTATTCCCTCACAATGAGACATGGAGGATTCTGACAAGGAGAATTCCTCTACATTGACATTTGACACAGGAATCTTTTTGCAATGAATGCAGCACAAGCCATGACACCAGTCAGTAGTAGATTGTAAATGATGTCTGATTTCTGAAAGCTTGTCTCCTACCCCTCACATCATCCAAGAAATACAGCATTGCATATAGGAGCATGTTGTGAATGCGTGCAGTTCAGGATGAGAGATGATCTCTGTGCTCCTCTGCAGCCCATGAGACACTGGATTGTCTTTGTGAATTGTGACCCACTGGTGACACATTCCAGGTTGTCTCTGACTAATTCTGCTTCACAGGGATGAGTATAATCAACCTGTAATGAACAATAATATGATCAAGATTACTTACGACCAGGAGTTGTACTCTACACAGTTGATAACTGCATATATTTCAAATGCAGGACTCTATGAACACAATCTGTACTCTGTCTTTGCCTGATTAATGCCCCTTGAAGGGTCACACATCACTCACAAATAAAACTCAAGTCCTCAGAAAAGAAAAAAAAATCATTAATCCAAGAATAGTCTCAGCCATTTTCCATTTCACAATTCATGTGAATATGATATCAGAATCAGGAAGCAAAGAATTGACTTACATTTTCTTTTTTTTTACCTCTGCCAATTATCTATTTACCCTATTTGTTTGGCTGTTTGTGTAGTAAGGGAGAGTTTATAAGAAGATTAGAGTTTTAGTTCATAGTGTTTTATGTAAGTAGTTTATATCTGTTTACATGTAGCTATAGTCTAATTACTTATAAAAAATAATAATTTGTATTTGATTACAGAAACCCGGTTCATGCTTTTTATCAATCTTGGTCTGAAAGTCAGGTACAGTGTGTACCTTTAAAAAACATTTGGTATAACTCTGAGAACAGTGAGGCTCAGTGTACAACACAGTACCCCAGTGGATTGCGATAGGTCACTCTGGTCTGTGTATAGCACAAGATTCACAATGAGCTATTAGATCTTCAAGCCCTTAGAAGATTCAAGTCATCACACTACTGACTGATCTCTTGTTCTGCATTTGGTAATCTCCAAATGTCCCTGGTGTATCTTTCCTTGAACATCATCTGACATGAAAGATGGAACAGCCAGTCTTCCATCACATACCAATAAGTCATCCACCATTCTGAAATGCTGTAAATATATTTGTCCGAGCCAATGCATTGGACCTTTTGTCTGGCAAGCCTTTGACACAATAACAACAGATGGAGAGACACAGGTGCTCTCTCTTCTGTTGCTGTATTTGGTTGAACTGACAGTGGCTTGGTAGTTATCGTGTCATCACAAATTCAGTACGTGACTCAATTTCAAGGCAAAATTCAATATCATACCTGCCAAAGCTATCACCTGTCACTCTGGACAGTGCAAGTCTCAGAAAGCAGAATCAGAATCTATGCATTCATGATGTCATCCATGTCAACTTTTCTTTTCATGTACCTCTGTCTTGCTACGTCATGGATAAGTTTATACCTCATGTCTGGTTGCTAGGAAAGAGCTCTGCTCCTATCTTATAGATGAAGCATCAGCTGCTATGACAATTGGAAAAGGTGGATTGTAGAGTGTTAGAATGTCTACACGTACTTGAGCCTCCGTAAAGCTTCCTGCTGATGTCGGTTCCAATATCATCGCTGAACCTACTTGAGGAGCTCTCTCAAGGATTCTGAACTAGTCAACAAGTGAGGCAAAAACAAAATTGACAACTCTTCGTTTACCAACCTAATAATCTTTAAGAGTCATGAACTATTTTTGAAATGAGAAACTTCCTAGTTTGACTTTGGTTTTCTTTGTTCTGCCATTATACAATCATTGTGTCCCAAGTATACAGAATTTGTTTAAGAATTCACACCTGTTGAGAAGTGAAATCCATTCTGTTCACAAACACTTGAGGGTTACATACTCCTCATTATGCTCCTGGACTGTTGCATCATGTATTAATAAGTAATCCATGACTCTTTAAAGATCGTGTAAAATCTATGGAACTCTGGTGATCCCAGATGGCAATTCATTGAAGTGAAACCTCCCAAGTGAAGTTCAGAATGTGGTAAACAGTATTGATTGCTTCTCTAATTATGTTTGCCAGAATCCACTGTTTGCATTGAGGTTTGTGAACATGCTGCTATTGGATAACCTTCAACCATAGACACCAGGTGGATTTCCTACACGACACTTCCATGTTCAACTCTATGAGGTAAATATTAATTTTGACAGACCCATTAGGTTTGGGTACAGTAACCATGCACAAGAAACATTCACTTGGCTTTGTAGCTGGAGAAATATTACTCATTCTGGTCAAATTTGCTTGTTATTTCTTAACTTGTTTCATTAAAAGTTGCATTAAAAGGTTCATCGATGCATGATGATTGAACGCCTTTCTTCAATGTGATGATTAATCAGTTTTCCCCAAGATTCTCTATTCCATTGAATAATTTTGGCCATTCCAGCTCAAAGAGGCTCATTACCTTTCAGGGTTTTACTTTGTTTTACTTTTTGAAGAAGTTTCAGAGCAAAAAATAAATTCTTACTCAAGTGTATAAGTTGTTGATTGTAAAATGTATACGAGTTCTTTATTATTTGATGCCCCTTGCTTTGGAGATTTGCTAGTAACACACCTTTAAATATTCTGTAGTCTACCTCCTGGACCATGTAATTACACTGTTTTAAGCTGTAGACAGTGTATTTCAACTATGGTTAAGTATCTGTTGATATAATGATAGTTGCCCCTGTATCAAGCTTGAAATTAGTGAGATTCCCATTACTATAGGTATTCATGTTTCAGAAGGATAAATCTGGATCATCCATTCCCCTGGGAACATTTTAAGCTTTTCTTCTGTTCTCCCTCACTAGTTTCATTACGTTGGTTGCTATTTGCCCTCTCATTTTTTGTCCTACTTTGGCACATTTTCTGAAAGTGACTTATTGTGTTAAAAATAAAACATTCCTTTTTTAATAGTCAGGTGCAGCTTATTCCCATAAGGTTTCCTTCATCCATATCACTGAGAAGGACAATTAATATTGTCTGTTGGCTCCCCCTCTATTGGCTTTACTTTTTTTTGACTTTCGTTTTGTACTTTAAGAACTGATTGCACTCTTTGGACTGAAATAAATATGACAAAAATACAGCAAAGAATTCTAACTATCATTTTGTGTTCCATGAATTCTGACCTTAAATTATCATTTTTTTCCTCTAATATGCAGAGGTCATTGACAAATTTTTGTTTCAATTCCTCTGGATGTCAAACTATTCTGTTAAATCCTGCTCTGACAAGAATTTTATTTCTTATAATGCTGAAGTAATTGTCAGAGGCTTTCAATATTTCTTCATGAGCATCTGTTTCTTCTTTTATTCCTCAATGAGTTTGAATGCATTGAATGTACACCTAATTGTGTATAAGAGTGCATTAACTTTGTCAGTTTCTGTTTTAGTTATAATTTGGAAGATATTCTGTATCTTAAGAATTCTTTTCTGTGAGATGCCCAACTCTATTTAGCTCACCTCTAATATTAAGTCGTCCCAGTAATTGTATTTCAAGGGTTATATCCTCCCAATGTAATTATTTATCATCTCTGCATAAATGGCTATAACTTTGCAGTAATAATAATCCTATTGCTCTGTGCTGATATATTGGAGGGCCATCCCATGTTTTGTGACTTAAGTGGAGGAATCCCGCCTCTCTGTAGCTAAAAGGGAGCATCCCTACCTTTTGTGGGTTTCTCGTTTCTTTAACAACTTTAGTGAATAGAGCTCGCTGCATGCAGGTTTAATAATGATGTCGGCTTTAATCAAACCATTTTCTTCTGGCTGGCTCCTGCTTTCTGCAGCTCTGATAATAATCTCTATTACTTTCACAGTTTTTCCTAATTTTTTTTTCCCTGTCATCTGGGGCTTTAATAAATGCTTTCTGCCAGTACTATCATTTTATTAATGATCTCCCAAGTTTTCTTCAGCCTTAATAAAATTTCTCAAATTGCTTTTTCAGTTAAAATTTGTCTGCTGAGAGTTCAAATACGCCACTTTATCACTTTGAATCTGGATGTCCCCAGGTCCTCAACCTTACTTTGAATTGCTTCTAAAGCCCTTGAGTTCCCTTACTAGAGTTATGAATCATAGTGTACACTCACAATGGTGTTGATGCTCAGTTTAAACTGTAAATAATGTTCCTTACTTCTAGCTTTCCTAGTCTGTAACTCTGTACCATTTCATTTCAAGCTTTCCCTTGCACACCAGAGATTTTGCTTTATTTACAGAGCCTGTAATGTCCATTCACTATCCAGCTGAAGTTCAACTTGGGACTGCTCCTACAGATCACTAGCACCTGATGCAATCTGTAACTGCCTTGAAGTGATTAATACACCAGCTTGAGGGAATTCCCCGGCTGCTGTGTATCTTTTGTAAGGTCTGAAATGCTTTTACCATTGACTGTAGAGTTTATCATGTTGTACCCACATTCAGGAGCAGAATTCTTAGAGCTGTGTCTGACAAATCTTCAAAGCTAGTATGTTGTATGAACAATCTTACTGCAGACCACCTTGTTTAAGAAAGCTATCTACAGTATTGCTAACCATTTGGTCGCTTTGCTGCTACCATCCTTTTTACAACTGCTTGGTCTCGTGAGCTGGAGGAAAAAGTGACACAAACAATAAGAGGTTCTTGTAGTTAACAAAATGCAGTTTATTGTAAGTTGGCAAGAGCTAACAGACAGATGTGATAGACATTGTTACCGAGACAATGAGGGAGATCTAGATAGAAGGTTTTCCTCCTCCATATTCCTAAACTGTGATCCTACCTAATTTGTATGGTATGGTGGTCCTGGGTGGTGCTTAAAGCACAATCTTTCAAACTCTTGCATGTTTATTCATTTGTGACGAGCTGAAATGCAATGCAGAGAATCTAGTTCCAGTGTGGGAAATGTTTCAATGACCTTTCAACTCAGGCTAGGTGGCTATAATGCAATTCTTAGCTGGCAGACATTACTCTGTCATCTTTTTGTTTGGAGTCTGGAGCACATATATCCTCTCAGTCTTTGAAGACCAACAGAAAATATCTCTTCAGGTTTTTCCTTCCACAGATTAGCAATGATACTCACCTTCAAGGAGTTGACCTTTAATTTCTCATTGCCCTAAATAGTGTGCGTACTTCCCGGACCAAGGCTTATCTCCTCACAGTTTACATTCTCTCTCATTTCTCAATGTAGGAGAAGACCGCCCATAATCTCAGGAGACATTTCTCTTTTTATTCATTGTATGGGATGTGGGTATTGCTGGCTGGCCAGCATTTTATTGCCCGTCCCTTAACAAGGTGGTGATGAGCTGCCTTCTTGAACCATTTCAATCCACTGCTGATCCACAATGTCCTTAGGGAGGTAATTCCAGGATTTTGACCCACTGACAGTGAGGAAATGGTGATATATTTCTAAGTCAGGATGGTGAGGGGCTTGGAAGGAAACTTGAATGTGGTGTGTTCCCAGATATCTGTTGCCCTTGTTCTTCTAGATGGAAGTGGTCGTAGGTTTGGAAGGTGCCATCTGAGGAACTTTGGTAAATTTCTGCAGTGCATCTTGTAGATAGTATACACTGCTGCAGCTGAGCATCTCTGGTGGAGGGATTGAATGTTTGTAGATGTGGTGCCAATCAAGTGTACTACTTTGTTCTGGATGGTGTCAAGTTTCTTGAGTGTTGTTGAGCTATACCCATCCAGGCAAGTGGGGAGTATTCTATTACACTCCTGGCTTGTGCCTTGTAGATGGTGGACAGACTCTGAAGAGTCAGAAGGTGAGTTACTTGCCGCAGTATTCCTGAGAGAAGTGGAGAAAGTCTGGATTGCAGTCCTAGCCACAGAGAGGATGTCCTGGAACTTGACAATGCAGCATCTATCAATGATGGAGAGACAGGAGTAACCGAGAGACCAGGTGAAACTCACATTGATTTTTGGCACCAAAGCTATCATTCATTCATTCCTTGTCACCAATGTATTGTATCTGAAGAGTTGGATCGGTCAAAAGATTAACTTTGCCTGTTTTGCTCCACCAAAGCTGCCAGACCTGCTGAGTTTCTCCAACACCTGTTGTTTTTGTTGCATATTAAATATGATAATCTTTAGAATGCTGGAAATTGAAGCTCCACTTGCCTAAATGCAGAAACAACAATAGCCCGTCATCCCTCACTGGGACATTTGCTGAAGACATGCCAAAAGATGATGGAGGGGCAGGGGCAATGCGGAGGAAGGATTGTCACATGACTCACACACATCATCTACAAACGGAGATTAAAACCACCTTGTGGCTCTTGCATAAAGTTAAAAAGACTGACATAAGGTGAGGAGTGTTGCACTTGTGAGGAGGAGCTGATGTTGGAGGCAGGAAGAACAACCAAGAATCTCAGTCAGAGTTTATGACATTATCCAATGATGCTTGGATAGGATAAATAGACAAAGTCTTTTCCCGTGGTGGGGGAGTCCAGATCTGGAGGGCATAGGTTTAGGGTGAGAGGGGAAAATATAAAAGAGACCTAAGGGGCAACTTTTCACGCAGAGGGTGATACGTGTATGGAATGAGCTGCCAGAAGATGTGGTGGAGCCTGGTACAATTGCAACATTTAAGAAGCATTTGGATTGGAAGGGCTTAGAGGGATAAGGGCCGGGTGCTGTAGGTGGAACTAGATTGGGTTGGGATATCTGATCGGCATGGACGGGTGGGACCGAAGGGTCTGTTTCCATGCTGTACATCTCTATGACTCTATACTCTATGCTAAGCAACCACTGTGGCTGAGTTTCAGGGTCAGATATTATTTGCTGGTTATCTCTAATTTCTCTTGAGCTACTTTCTTTTGTTGGGACAGTTAAGAATCAATTGCATTGTTGTGGGTCTTAAATCATCCATAGGTCAGACAAAATAAGTATTGTTGATTGTTTTCATGAAAGAAATAGGTATTTACAACAATTGATAGTGGTTACATGCTTGCATTAAGACTTACTTTAATATCAAATTTTGAACTTCACAATGGGATGTAAGTTCACATCTCATCCCAGGACATTAGACTGGGACTTTGGACTATTATCCAGTGACATTTCCACCTTAGTACCATGTCCTCTTCACTACACTGTCATGCTGACTGTCATGATAATGCATCATGTTGTCTTTTAACAGAGATGAAGTAAAGTTCAAACTGCAGATGACAACACTGGTAGCTGACATTAAGATGTTCATTCCGAGTGCAATGAGCAGATTGTTATAACACTGCAATCACAGCTTTACTACTGATTAACATGTCCTTTAGTGTGAATTAGTATTGTCCAAACTATATACAGAAGATGGTAAATAAGCACAGCCTCAACACAAAAGCTTCTTGTTCTTAAAATAATACATGGTAAATTTTAAGGGTGGATCCTTTTCTCAAAAGTGTTCTGCAGCCTCTGCTGAAAGCGTTTCCAGTACTCCATTTCATCTATTCCTCTTGAAATTAGTATTGAATGCACTTCCTCAGAAACTGCTGTTTGAATTGCTCAATATCTGTAATTTCTCTTTGCCAAAATGGATATTTGCATTCTATGAAAGGTTAACTTTGCACATTTATTTGGTAAAAGGTCAGCAATTTGTTACAAATTAACTGTTTGGTTTTCCTATTATTTCCTCATAGCAGCTAAGTGACCACACTAATGCGGGTCATTTAATTCTAACTGATGCTTTTCTATAGCCAATTCTCTGCAATGTGGTGTAATTTCTAGTAAAGAGAAATTATTCTGGAGAGGAAGATTATCCTGTGGGGTGGTTGGTATGGCACCTACAAAATCTAATTCACCCTCTTACATATGGTCATGATTGAAAATGATTAAGTTTAATGTATGCACAGTCTTATTGATCATTCTGCTGAGCAATGCATAATGTCATTTTCTACTCATAAAAATTCCACTGGAATAGAATCTTACCTTTAACATTCCTCTTGCACAATGAGGCATGGCCTTTATTGTGCTTTAATTCATTTTTAAATAAGTAAGCCATGCCTCAAATAAATCAATTAAGCCAAGACTTGCAGTCAAACCCTATTATGAAATCTTGAATTCCTTGTCATTTTACTGATGCTTGAGTTTGTGTCTTGATTGGAATGCAGAAAATAACAAAGGTCAGGGAACTATCATGAGTGCTCTGCAATGACTATGAGCGATGACAAGATTAAGTTGCAATTCAGTGCCTACAACAAAAAAAGAGCCTTCAACAATCCACTGTCTACAACTATACAATTCTGTTTTGACTTGTAGAAAAAGAGAGAAGAAACAAATGAAAGTAGTGGTGTAAATAATTTTTAACTTACACATGCTGACGATTTAGACCAATTTAGATTAAAGACTTAAAACTGCTAGGTCCATCAAAACCATCAAAACTAGAGCCAGGAATAGGCCATTTAGTTCTTGAATATGATCATGGCTGATTACCCATCTCCAGCTTTTAGCCTTAAGAGGTGCATCTACGACCTCCTTGAAAGCATTCTATGTTTTGTCCTCAACCTCCTTCCGTGGCAGAGAATTTCACAGCTTCACCACTTTGGGTGAAGCAATTTCTCCTCATGGCCTACCTCATAGCATTAGACTGTGAGTGAATAGTTTGCTCAAGTTCTTTCTTGTTATAACTGGATGTTAAAACACTGTTTTTGAGCAACTAATATATAACAGAATACAGACACGATTGATTATGGCAAAGCAATTATTTCTGAATTTAACAAAACCTACTTTCAATGTAATGTCCTTAGGAGACACCAGAAATTCATAGAACTATATCCTGAAAGAAAAATAGAACACAAATTTAACATAATAGGATTTAACACAAGTATAACATAATAGGATTACCAGTAGAATTACCTCTGGTAAAATCTATACATATCAAGCTATTAGACTATAATATTTTCAGTATAACGTAAGGTCAGTTACCTCTGTTATTATAATCAATGAGAGAAAATGTGAGCTTCAAGAAGGGGTTTGTCCAAGTATTTTTTGTTAAGTGCCTCGGCCAACTTTATCCCCTCTCTTTCTGAGCTGTTATGCATGCTGGAGTAAATGTTCACATGAATTGGCATGTTTTCAGAAACTTCCAAGTGGTTACTGATCATGTGAACGCCAAGGTTGGTGCATGATGGGCCAAATTGCCCATCTCTGTGCTATACCAATCTACAATACTAACAGCCCCATGACTGTGTTATACTTAATTAGCAAGGTTGATCATCTTAATAGATGATCACTAAGACACAACAACTTTTAGCAGAAGACAGTAGGTAGCAGAAGTTTTGGCTGATTTTATACCTCATAGTCTAAGGCTAATTGTGACAATTATTACCTCAACTGGATACTACATAAAATGTTATTCATAAAAGCTGTCTGCTGTTATTTCAAACACACCCACATTTCTTCCCAAGCTGGTGATATGTTGCAATAATCCAGCTAAACATCATTCTGTGAAAAGCAAGAGGCACAAGAGTGATAAATTATTTTAACCACTACGTTGAGGTGCTGGGACAAAGTGGACTGGGGTGGACAAAGTCAGATGTCACATGACACCAGGTTACAGTCCAACAAGTTTATTTGAATTGAAAAATGGGGTGCTGAAAAGCACAGCAGGTCAGGCAGCATCCAAGGAGCAGGAGAGTCGGCACTTCAAACATAAGCTCTTCGTTAGAAAGTCACCTGACAAAGAGGCTACATTCTGAAAGTTTGTGATTCAAATAAATCTCTTACACTATAACTGGGTGTTGTGTGACATCTGAAATTATTTTAAAATCTTCTCGCATAACGTCATTATTCCAGAGCTGATGAACAAAATATATTGGTTATTCATTTAAACCGCTATACGAATGTTTAAAAGATAAAGGTAAGGGTAAAGTCTTATCAGGATATAAGGCTGCATTCCCATTTAGAAAGTGATGGTTGATGGTGATTTAGCCTGACGGTCACCATAGCTCAGGCAAGGATGAGGTTGAGAAAGTGAGCCCTTCATGGTAACCGCAGCCCGTGTAGGAAATTGAACCCATGCTGCTGGTATCACTCTATATTGCAAACTAGCTGTCCAGCCAACTGAGCTCAGCTCTATGAATAGAGAATAAGCAATGGAAAATAGAAATGTGCAACTACTAAATAATGACATCAACCCTGTGTACAACCATTCATAAACCAGCTACAGGAAAGCTGAAGAAACAGATGTGCAAATAATGGTTAATTTACTTCACCTAGGTGAAAGTGAGGACTGCAGATGCTGGGATCAGAGTAAAGAGTGTAATACTGGAAAATCACAGCAGGTCAGGCACAATCCGAGGAGCGGGAGAATCGATTCTGCTGCTCCTCGGATGCTGCCTGACCTGCAGTGCTTTTCCAGCACCACACACTCGACCTTAATTTATTTCAAGTGCATCCAGAAAACAAGAAATGTCTATTTCATTTGTCATTAACCTTTGGAGCTGTTGTTGTGCCTGGACTCATAGAATGGTCAAAAGGCAGATCTTGTTTTTGAAATACTTGAGGATTGAACCATTATCAGAAAATGATTTTGCAAACAGATGCACAACAAAGGACACATATGGATATATTAGGTCAGCCATAACATTATAAAATATCTGGAGGATTCAGGTTAACTGGGTCACAGCTAATTTGTTACCTGGTCTATCCTTTATATCCATGCTGTAAATCAGTATTAAATTGCAGGCATTCGCGTCTGGCTGAATAAAAAGTCAATGTTATCACAGTTCCCAGCCAGATCTAAATGGATGATGTATGAAAGAGAACATTTCCTGCCTTGACAATTTGTGGCAAAATGCTAGCACTTTCCTTTTATGTGGTTTTATGGCTTTGCTTGCAATCAGAAATGAAGGAAATACATCGTTCTGTGGATACAAGGTTTACTGAAGAGTGATAATTCACACAAGATCCAATCAGCAACTGCTCAGTGTTAATCTTGGATATGATTTTATTTTCACGGTTCATCATGCATTCTATGAACATAACCCCGGAATAACAATTAAACCTGGAAGAATTGGAGACAAACATACTGCTAATTTTAAACACAAACTGTCACACTTGTAGACTATGTCCTATCACAACTATGAATATAATGTAATCAAATGAGGTGCTGATCTTATCCCATAGCATGAACATCTCGAATAAACTACAATAACAAACATTGAGAAGTGAGTAATAGCTAGTTGCGCTACAAGGATTGAAGTATTGTTCAAAGAGACATGACCACTAGCCTCAATTGATTTATGGATTGACTTGAAATCGCTTGTTTGCATGAATTTAAAATTAATAAAATACTGTGTGAACCACATGCAAAAAGTCTTTTGACAATACCTGTAGAAAGTTGAATTGCTCCTTTTTTTAACTTTTCAGGGATTACCCTGGCCAAGAGAAAAGTGAAATAATCTGCAACCAAGCCTTTGCCATTGTCATTTTGCAGTTGACTGTTATTTAGATGCACAGGGTTAAGCAATTTACTTAAGTTGATCTTTACCTTGAACATGTCTATCCATCCCTATTCCAAGTATTGTGCTTGTCTAACAGGCTGAGAGTTCAGCAGCATGATTAAACCTGAATTTTACCAGTCCCACAATCCAGTGGGAGCCCAGTGTTCTATATAATTATGATAAAGTGTATGATGAATTAATGGATGAGTTGCAATACCAACTTCATTTCAATTATGCTGTGTGCTAGATTTTTTTTTGCTGCATTCTACACCTGTGCTGGATAGCTGTCATATATATATATATATATCTATTATGTCCAAAGTTATTTCTCAAAAAATATTTAGTCATTGTGGATTAGGACACTTTGTTCTATGAATATCCCAAATTCCTTTAAAAGAAATACTTTTCTTGGCATCACTAACTACACAAATGTGTTTGGTTCCATCTACTAATGCTCATGTACACACACATTCAAGTGACATATAGGATTACTGAACAGATTGGAAAATTGTTTTTTTTCTCATAGGTAGTCAACATATTGACTATTAAAACAGGTGGAGGTGCAAAATCTGTGACACATTTATCTACAAGCATTATGGGAAATGGGGTCAACTGCTTTGAGTATTCACTGCCAGATTCAGTTGGACCACATAAAGGTTCCTACTCTTTCTGCAAAAACAGCTCACAACTTTAGTATCATCCTGAGTGAAAGGACAGCCCAGATTTCTTTTTCCTTCAATAGAATCCATTTTTAAAAATTCATCTCCTGCATTCTCAGCAGCACTAAGTTTAGACTTCATTTCAGGCTCCCTTCTCCACTAATGTATTTCTCTGGATATCATCACTCCCTTTGCAAACTTATCTTGTCCCTGAGATGCACCTTCTGTTTCCACCATCTTATTCCAAGTAAACCATTGCTTTAACTTAACTCAACTTAAGTCAAAGTTAACTCTCCTCAAGAATTATCCCCATCTCCTTCAAATCACTCATCGCAATCCCACTCCTCAAGAAGCAACCAAACATCCAAATCAGCTTTTGGTCAATAGTTCAGAGCACAACAATTCTTATCAAAGTCACAAAGGTCAACTAAGTGTTCTTGTTCTTGTCAACCCAGTTGCAGCCTTTGGCATGGTGCTGTGTTCTGCTTTTTATATTGCTCACGGGTTAAGCAAATGCTCGATTATCAAATTTTCCTTCTTGATTTCAAATCCCTCTCTAACTCAATGCTCTCTATCTTGCTAATTCCCTCCTATGACTTTCTAAGATTTCTACCCTGCACCAACTTTGGCCTCTTGAGCATCCCTCATTTTAATTTCTCCATCACTGGTCTCCTTACATGTCAAGTTTTGTTTTAGAACACTCTAGTAAAGAATTGTGGGATGTTTTACTGTGTTAGACAGTCTACCTAACTTGATGCTGCCCTTCTCGCAGAGTGTAGGCCTGTGTGAGAAAGGCAGTACTGATGAGATAAAGACCAGTAGCAGAGGGCCTCTCCAACCTCATTCTCTCTTCTGAAGTATGATGTGACAGGAAAACTGAGGTGAACAGGAGATCATTTGGTATTTCGCTGTTGTCTGTTAGGATTATTCAAGTAGTTTCAATGAAGAGACATTATGACAGCTGATGAGTTTGATTAAGAACTTCACTTTCAAATCAGTTAATTAATTAGAATAGGATGGCTGGGTAGGTAACATGTTGTAGCCATATAGAATCTGGAAGCTGGTGGATGTCATTGTGATCCAGGGTGACCATATCTGTAGTAAATCATGGCTGCTTGAGAAACAGCTCAGAATTGATTAGCTAGAGTCCAAGCTGAGGACACTATGACACATCAGGAGACAGTCACCCTTAAATAAATCACATCAAATCTATGGTTAGAGACAGAGGGTGAAGTTACAAATGAGATAGGAGTGGTGGGGGGGAGCACGGTGGAGGAGTTGAGAACCAGGGGTCATAGTCTAAGGAGGGGGTAAATCTTTCAGGACTGAGATGAGGAGAAATTTCTTCACTCAGATGCCAATGAACCTGTGGAATTCATTGCTAGAAAGTGATTGAGGCTAAAACATCATGTATTTTCAAGATGGTGGTATTTATAACTCTTGTGGTGAAAGGGATCAAGGGATATGGGTGAGGGTGGAATTATGGTGCTAGGCCTGATGAGCAGCCATGTTCATAATAAAGAGCAGAGCAGGTCTGAGGGATCATAAGACGCATGCCTGCTCCTATCTCTTATGTTTCCATTTCCATATGTAGAAATGGAGATTATCAATCTTGTGATTATATTTGCCAGCAAACTCTTAAGAAATGGTTGGAAGGAAAGGTAAGTTCATGTGCGTGGATTCAGCCTCAATATTAATTCACTGCAAAACTTTAAGATTATATTAACCTACATGAAGTGGTTGCTGTCATTACTTAACATGCAACTATTTTTGGTAAATATTTGCTTCTCAAGGTGAACTGTACCTTACGATTTTTTAAAAAAAATTTGGATTTCAAACATATTGTTATTCTCCTTTTGTATTCACATTTGTAACCATTGATTTGATGTTCCCACTCACAGCTTCAGTGCCCTTTATCTGGTCTCAGCTCCTTGATGTGACGTGTCCTAACAGCTAACATTTATCCTTTGAAGAACTACAGAAAAAGAAGTCTGTGTATCCATACTCTAAGGACCCTTATCCATCACAATGCACTTTGTGTGACAGCAGTGTCTCTAGGCCATTACGACAAGTGATTATGGATGACGGTGGTAGAACATCCCTGGTGGCCATCTGATTTTATTCCGACATGCCTCCTTAGCTGTCTGTCTGTGCCATCCATCTGTCATTGCTGCCCTTTGACACGTCAACAGTGAATCATCACGTCTTGCCGTGATGTGCATGATGCAACAGGCAGGATCTCCCTCGGGCTCTTCTGCACTTTATGAAGATGAAACAATGAAAATGTGTGGAGCATTTTAAAACCACTACCCAGATCTGTTTGTTCATGGCGTAGCACAGGAGCTTTTCTGCCTCTCATGCTCCAGAGTTTAAAATGGAGCATTGAGTCTGATGCCTCAAAGAATAGCTGTTGTCACACACAAAAATAATTTTGGCTTTTATTATTCAGAAAATATCTTGGCGTTCTCATGTTAATATTTCAGCTAGTAGCCAGCCATTTTGTGCTTTCTTAAACTTTCCAACCACTTTAGATTAACAAAGTAAAAACATGAGAACACAAGAAATAGAAGCAGGAGTAGGCCATTTGGCCCTTCCAGCCTTCCTTGGCATTTAATAAGATAATTGCTGATTTTTGAGAGTAGAGTACTGCTAATCCTACTGTTCTTTGTAGTAGTAGTTTTCTTTTGTGATCCAAAGTAACACAATGCTGTCTGATGATTGCAGCTTCAAACTGGGGTTGAGACATACAACCCTCCGAAACTGTCAGAGCAACTTTTCAGCACAAATCCTTTCACAGAAGCAGGAAAGTGAGCAGCTGTAAGATTTCTGTTGTTCTTGGCACTTTTCCCAGTCATCTTCCTCGTTCCCTGAATTTTCCCTCAGGTTTCTCATCTGATGAGTTCCAGGAAGCCTGGGAAACCCACAGAGTCAGTGTCATGATCCCTGAAATTGAGAGATTAACATATTGAAATTGACCACCTGCCTCTGCTGCTCTCACCTAGTGCTTAAAATGCAGTAGTTAATGGTGTAAGCTAATGGAATGGAACGGCTTTGCCACCATGCTGACATTTTTCACATTCATCACAGACACCTTCAAACCCAAGTGGTACTGTATCTTAACAATCAACACACAGCTTATCTCCTCTCTCCCTCTGTGCAGAAGTTAATAAGCTGATACTCCAAGGCAATGTGCCCATATTGAAACAAATGAAGATAAATTATTTAATTGCAGCTGGAGTGATTGTACAAGAAATTAGCATTGTGAGAATCATGACTTGCACACTTCTTTGTTTATGCACCACTTTGCTGTGCCAGTTTATAATTTTCTACATGAGGAACCCTGTAATGATCAAACTCCTAGACCTTGGGATCACTGCTCCACAAACTGTCAGTTCATCTGTTGCTTCATTAGAGCAGGTGTTGATAATGCCTTAATTATTTCTTCCATGCTCTATCATCCCTGGGTCCTCTCATATGCCTTCTCTGATGGAATCTCCTCTACCTGTCATTATCTATCTGTACTCTAATCCTAGCTTTTCTTTTCCAGATCAAGGCACTTCCCTTTGTAGTTAAGAGACATGGACCACATCCGTTACCTACAAGCAAAATGTATTGTCAATCAAAACTGAGCAAAATCGAGGGCACCAAACTCTTGCTGTCTCCTAGTCCATCCAATATCATAAAGGACCTTCATATATCTCACAAACATTCAAACATAACAATAAACCCATTCAAAAATTCTACTTGCCACAATTCAAAGACCAAGAATAAATGAAACACAGCATTAAATGCAATTTTTGGAATCAGGACTTGAATGCTCATGGGTTATAAAGCAAACATTATTGGCGTAATACACCTCCTTCCTATTCCCATCAAACATTCACTACACCTTGCAATATAACCATATCACCTTCCATCTCACAGCTGGCTCATGACAGCTATGGTCAGGTTGCATCCATCAGAAATCTAATACAAGAACTTGTCAGGAGGCAGTGGAGATAGATGAAATTGATGTAAAAAAATTAAATTTAATTTCACTCACCATGTCAACAGCAACTCAAAATATCTAAATGTTTAAATTGGATTTGTAGCAAATATGTAGATATATATCTAACTCACTTACAACTCTGTTGTAGCAGTTGAGATGCCATTCCAAAATGATAGAGACCAAGTTTATGTGTTTGGAGTCTTCTATACATTTTACACTTTTATATGGAATCTACAGCATGAAAACTATTATCATTGTGCAAATTGTATACATATTTAAAGAAATTATCAAGAGTTTTCAGTTGTAGTCTCAGGTATGAAAGCTGTTGCAATAAGAATGCTTGGGAATAATCACCATTAAACTTACAGAATTGGAATTATGATATGTGAAAAGATTGACCAAATGATGTTTCAATCTAATTATATTCAAAGTGTATTTCCATTCAGAATTCTGGTTGACAACTGTGACCATCGAATCATAGAATCCCCACAGTGTGGAAAGAGGTCATTTGGCCCATCAAGCCTGCACTAACCCTCTGAAGAGGACTCTACCCAGACCTAGCTCTCCACCCAATCCCTGTAACCCTGCTTTTACCAGGGTAATCCACTAAAGCCCGCACAGCCCTTGACATTACAGGACATTTAGAATGGCCAATCCACATAAACTGCGCAATCTTTGGATGTGATGGTGAAAGGGCAGAGTGTTTAAGTTTATACTGGTATACAGGCACAGGTTTAAATTTGTGATGGCGAATCAATTTGCCTGTGTTTTTGCTTTCTAGTCCTGGAAAACAGTGATGTAGGTAGAAACCTACTGTTAAAAATTGTGATCCAGTAGACATAGCTGAAAATAAAATGCTCAAGTGTCTATTATTACTTGTATAGCTCATCTTGTTTCCATTCAAATACTTTTAAAGCACACAACTGATAATATTAGGGATAATCCGAGGATGAAGTTCTTTGCTTCATCTCCAATAAATGCACAAGGAAGCAATTGCCATTCATACTTTTGCACTGCTTAAAACAAACACTCAGAGTCAAACAGAAATTCCTCAGTGCTTAAAACTAAGATTTTCTGGACCCTGTCAATAATCAAAGATGCACTCAGGAATTGAGACAATAATGACCTTACATTAATGGCAAACTTCCAGTGGTTGGTCAATATTCAGAGAAATCCTTTACCTTACTCGTCTCGTCTTTAGAAATATTACTGGAAGGTAATTCAATAAGTTGATGAGCACTTCCTTCTCCTTGAGAAACTAGTGCATTCCCCAAAATGTCTTTGGAATCATTGTCCTTTTATTTTATGATCTGTAATTGAACTAGAAATTTCTTACTGTGTGACTAACTTGGAAATAGGTTAAAATAACGAGCTTCAAGAAAAACTTGTACGCAGCTACAGGACAAATAAGAGCTCATGGCGAACAACATGTCTCCTTCATTCTGTATCTGCTTCTGCCTAGGTCCTTAACTTACATTTACACTTATGTTTACTCTTGGTCTCAGTGGCATACATATTGACCCATAAACTCCATGCAACACTCTGAATGTCATGAAGAGAACAAATGTGAGCACATGTTTTAGGTTTCAATATCAATGTTTTGATGCCATTTCCCCTTCTTCAGAACTGTTTTGAAGAAAAATCACTAGATTTGAAACGTTAACTCTGCTTTCTTTCCACAGGTGCTGCCAGACCCATTGAATGCCTGCTTTTGTTTCAGATTTCCGGCATCCTCAGTTCTTTGATTTATTTCAGGTTTCAATGCTTAATTATCAAGAGTCTTGTCTGGAATAGGCTGCTGCATTTCTGTACTTTCAGGAGTTATAAAAGGAAGAAAGTCTTGCGTTCATGGGCTGTATTTGATAATCACTATGTAAAAATTGTTGAAACACATTTACGTAAGAAATTGGATACAGAAATGAGCCACAAACAGCAAAAGAGTTAATGAGCAAACTATTTATGTTCTTCTTATGATGCCAGTGGAAGAATAAATGTTGACCAAGGAGAACTGTCCTGCTTTTCTTCAATAGTGATGTGAGATTATAAACATCCATGCAGGAAAGTTGGCAGTGCCTCATTTTCCAGGATATGACACCTCTGTCACTGGAGATTGCCTATTGTGCTACTCTGTAGTGCTTGTCTGGTTGATATGATCAGGTTGCTGGATTGAAGCTTAAACCTCCAACCTTCTAATTTCAAGATTTGGAGGTTCCAGTGTTGGACTAGGGTGTACAAAGTTAAAAATCACACAACACCAGGTTATAGTCCAACAAGTTTATTTGGAAACACTAACTTTCGGAGCGCTGCTGTGGTCTACACAACCACTTGAGGCAAGGGCAACGCTCCGAAAGCTAGTGCTTTCAAATAAACTTGTTGGACTATAACCTGGCCTGTGATTTTTAACTTTGCAATTTCAAGTTGTGAATGCTACCACTGAGCCACAGCTGAGACATAAATGAGTTGCTCAGAATATACTCTTCATACACTGAAGAACATAGTTAACCGTTTCTCATGATCACAGAATGATAATGATGGATGTGAATGAAGATGTAACAACATCAAAGAGATGAAACACAATACACAACAGCTACAGCAGATAGTAAATGAAAACTATTTTCTCAAAGGTGACCAGGGTGCATTTAACAACCTGAAGAAGAGAACATAATGGATTCCAAGTTACTTTCATCAGTGGAAAAGCAAAAGAAAAGGAAATGGAAATGAATCCTCTGCACTCCTGTTCCCACTTTAAAATATGGATAAGCACTTAGACAAAGGATATTTAAACCATATTTTCTAAAATATGAAAAAGTAAGTGAATGGGCAAGTATGATTAACAAAGTGAATCAAACAGCTATATTCGCTTCAAAAAAAGTAGAGTAGAACTGATGAAATGACAGAAAATTACAGACAAAGTAATGATAACTCGGCAACAAAAATAGCTCTCAAGATTTCACGTAAATAGAAACTGTTATTACTTCTATGATGTATAGCATTAATCTTGAGATGTGATGCACAGCAGAGAGCTACAATTCAAAATTGAATGATAATCAACTAAAAGACAATGCACCAAGCCGGAACTGCATTTGATTTGATAATGAATGTTAGATAAGCTGGTTCATGGAACAAAAGATAACTTTATTGAAGTTTTATCTTAACCTATTCCATCAACATGGTGAACAATAAAACCTTGTAAGTTATGGATCAAGAATCTGACAAAAGCCTATAACAACAAAACAGCTGTCACTAATAAGCTAATAGAAAAGGGCCAAAATTGGATAACCCTAAGAAATTGGTGCGAGGATTGTAATGCTTGATTGACCAATGCCCAATTGATTAAAAAAAATGCAGCCAAGTTGGAAACTTCAAGATGGTTGTGTATTGTTATGATTTCTACATGCAGCCAGCATTTTGTGCACCATTCACTGATTCCATACAATAGTGAGGAGTCCAGTGTTGTGAGTAGCTAGTATTGCTTACAATTAGCACGTGCCCTATGATGGGAAGTGCAATGTGGTTGCTAGAAGTTCTACCATAATTCAGAGTAGTACTTTGCAACAATGCAGACCACGGAAGAGTGTGTACCGAGATTTTCCATAACCTGGCAGAAAGGATGACTGCAAACATTGAAAATGGCACTTTGTGTGGTATGTCAGTGGTCTTTAGGATGTACTGGTGTTTTCGAAGTGGTTGAGAGTTATCTGTCCATTAAGCTGCTTGTTGATGGTCTAGGATCAGACAGAAGAAACCCACATACATGTGGGGAGAAGGTCCAAACTCTACTTTAGACAGGTTGTCCAAAGGTGGAATTGAACTCAGTTCCCTGGGGTTGTGAGGCAGCATGCTAACCACTGAGCCTCCCACTTGTGACCTTGACCATTTATGTCATTAATGTCCTTCTTGCATGTTATAAATGTTCTTAGCACATCTGCTGTCCCTGGCCTTCTAGGTGGTAGACACTGCGAGTTTGAAGAAGCCTTCATGAGTTACTGCAGTGCATCATGTAAATGATATACACAGCCCCCGCTGTATGCCAATGGTGAAGGGACTGCATGAGGAAGACATTAGATAAAGTGCTAACCAAGCACATTACTTTATGTTGAATGCTGTTAAGATTTCTAAATGTTGTTGGAGCTACACCTATCCATCAAACTCCTGACATGTGCCTTGTCAATGGTAAACATGCAGTAGGGAAACTAAAATAACTTACTCATCTCACAATTCCTAATCTCTGATCTACTTTGGAACTATACTGTCTACTCAGCTTGTCCAGTTCAGTTTCTAACCAAAGGCAACCATGGGATGTTAATAGTTAGGGATTCAGCAATTGTAAGGTCACTCAATAGAGTCATACAGCATAGAAACAGACCCTTCGGCCCAACTTGTCCATGCCAATGAGATTTGCTAAACTGAATTAATCCCACTTTCCTGCATTTATCCTATATCCCTCCAAACCTTTCCTATCCATGAAACTGTCCAAATGTCTTTTAAATGTTGTAATTCTACTCACCTCTACCAGTTCCTCTGGCAGCTTGCTCCATAAGCACACCATACTCTATGTGAAAGAATTGCCCCCCAGGTCCCTTTTAAATCTTTCCCGACCACCTTAAACCTATATACCCTAGTGTTGGACTCCTCTACCCTGCAGAAAAGAACTTGGCTATTCACTTTATCTGTGCCTCTCTTGATGTTATAAATCCCTATAAGGCCACCCACAGCCTCCTACCCTCCAGGAAAAAAAGTCCAGCCCTATGCAGCCTTTCCTTGCAAATTAAATCTTTTAGTCTTGAAGACACCCTTGTAATCTTTTTTGCATCCTTTCTAGTTTAATAACATCCTTGCAAGAGCAGAGGGATCAGAACTGTACACAGTACTCCAAATGGAGCCTAACCTAACCAATGTCTTGCACAGCCTTAACATGACATTCCAACTGCTATACACAATGCTTTGACCAATGAAGGCAAGTGTGCCAAATACCATCTTCATCACCCTATCTACTGTGATCCTACTTTCAATGAACCATATTCTTGCATCCCTATGTCTCTTTGTTTGACAACACACCGTCAACTGTAAAGTCCTGCCCTGGTTTGCCTTACTATAATGCAACATCTCACATTAATCTAAATTAAACTCCATTTGCCATTCCTCAGCCCACTGGCCAAATTGATCAAGATCCCATTGTAATCTCAGATAACCTTCTTCACTGTACACTACACCACCAATTTTGGTGTCATCCGCAAACTTACTAGGCATGTCTCCTATAATATCATCCATTGTTTATATATATGATGAATAACAGTGGGCTCAAGATAGATCATTGCAGCATACCACTGGTCACAGGCCTCCAGTCTGAATAACAATTCTCCACTACCATCCTACTTTTTTGCATTTTGCATCCAATTAGGTAGGTCTTCCTGGGACCCATGTGATCTATCCTTGCAAACCAGTCTATCGTGAGGATTCTTGTCAAAGGCCTTGCTAAAGTCCATGCGGACAATATCTACTGCTCTACCTTCATCAATCTTCTTGTTCATCTCTTCAAAAAAACTCAATCAAGTTAGTGAGACATCATTTACCATGCTCAAAGTCATGCTGATTATTTCCAATCAGTCCTTGTCTTTTCAAACGCAAGCAGATCCTGTTGCTCAGAATCCCCTCCATCAACTTATTCACAAATGATATCAGGCTTACCAGTCTGTAGTTCCCTGTCTTTTCCTTGCACTCTTTCTTAATTAATGGCACAACATTAGCCATTAGCCAGTCTTCCAGAACCTCACCTGTGGCTGCTGATGATACAAATACCTCTGCCAGGAGCCCCACAGTTTCTTCCCTAGCTTCCTACAATGTTCAGGGATACAGTTAGTACAAATATCCTGAGGTGATGTGTTTTATGATATCCGTCACCTCTTCCTCTGTAATGTGGAGTCTTTTCAAGACATCACTATATATTTCCCTGACTTCCATGTATTTCTCAATAGTAAATTCTGAGGCAAAATATTTGTTTAAGTTCTCACCCATCTCCTGTGTTTCCACACATAGACCAGCCTTGATTCAAGGCCTCTATTCTCTCCCCGGTTACTCTTTTGCCCTTAATATACTTGCAGAATCTCTTTGGATTCTCCTTTACCCTAACTGCCAAAGCCATCTCATGTCCTCTTTTTACCCTCCTAATATCCCTCTTAAGTGTACTCCTACACCTGCTGTTCTCCTTAAAGGATTCTCTTGAGCCCAGCTGTCTATATCTGATACATACTTTTTTTTTCTTGACAAGAATCTCAATATCTTGAGTCACCCAGTGTTCCATAATTCTGCCAAACTTGTCCTTCACACTAACGGTAATATACCGGCCCTGGACTCTCATTATTTCAATTTTGAAAACCTCTCACTTACCAAATGTCCCTTTACTTGTGAACAGCCTCCCCCAGTCAAATTTTGAAAGCTCTTTTCTAATAACATCAAAATTGGCCTTGCCCCAGTTTAGGACTTTAACTTGTGGAGCAAGCATATCCTGGTCTATAAATGTTTTGAAATTAATAGAATTATGGTCATTGGACCGGAAGTGGTCCCCCACTAAAACCTTAGTCATTTGCCCTGTTTTATTTCCTAAGAAGTGGTTAAGGAGTGCCCCTTCTCTAATAGAGCTATTTACATATTGAGTCATGAATAGTGCTGAACATTGTCCAATCATCAGTGCACATCCCCACTTCTGACCTCAGAATGCAGGAAAGATGAAGCAGCTAAAATCTTTGGGTCAAGCACACTATCCTGGTGAAACCCTGTAATGTCTTGGAACTGAGATGATTAGCCTCCAACAGCCACCACCTTTCTGTGTAATCAGGTGTGAGACTCCAAATAGTTTCCGCCAGATTCCCACTGACTTTAGCTTTGCTAGCCCCCCCCCAATGCTGTCACAGCCAAATGATGCCTTGATGTCAAGAGTAGACACTCTACATCTTATCTCTAGAGTTCAGCACTTATGTTTGGACCAGGCGCTGACATCATCAGGAACCAAGTTGCCCTGGTGTAATGCAAATTGCGAGTCAGTTTACCGGCCCAGTGACACTGTCCCTACACCAACAGGTCCCCACGGACAATCTGCTCCCCTGCACTTGGACCAGTGGCACGGTGGCACATGTTTTTGGAGGTAGAGGTGCAACAAACGGTGTCACCAGGCGGCACGGTGGCACAGTGGTTAGCACTGCTGCCTCACAGCGCCTGAGACTTGGGTTCAATTCCCGCCTCAGGCGACTGACTGTGTGGAGTTTGCACGTTCTCCCCGTGTCTGCGTGGGTTTCCTCCGTGTGCTCCGGTTTCCTCCCACAGTCCAAAGATGTGCAGGGTCAGGTGAATTGGCCATACTAAATTGCCCGTAGTGTTAGGTAAGGGGTAAATATAGGGGTATGGGTGGGTTTCGCTTCGGCAGGTCGGTGTGGACTTGTTGGGCCGAAGGGCCTGTTTCCACACAGTAATGTAATCTAATCTAATCACTAGTCTCAGTCATTGACCATTTCACTACATCCTCGTCACTCGCCTACGAACAACTTTAATCTTTCAGAATTCACACCAACGTTCATAAGCTGCACTCTATTCACATATATGCTACGACAAGCTTCACTCTTGAAACACACCTTGCCCACACTGGCAGCTTTTCCCGAGCAAGCTGAGTCTGCAAGGCTTCCGAGACCACAGCACATGATTAGTAATTTGACCCCATGTGCCGGATCATCACAGATTCCAGAACAGTCTACGTGTAATCCCTTTTCCCTTCAAGAATAACACATTAGCTAAAGTGTGTTTATTTTTTTCAGAAAAGTAATATCTGCAGAGATTCTGTTTATTTTCTCTTATTCTGAAGCATGTTGTAGATGTGTGTGTGAGATTGCTGGGGATATTTAGAGGGATAATATCTGATACATCTGTACTATTTGATGTGCTTGTTGACCATCTTCATTGAATAAGTAATGCTTTGATAATAAGCAAACAGTTGTGTTTACTAAGAAGCCTGGCTCATAGATCTTGGTGATTCCAACCTGATTTAGGAAAGGTTTTAATTGGTGGTCTGAGCAATTGGAAATACTTTTTATTTTATGTTGTGATGGGTGGACTAGTGGGACTGGAGCTAGAGTGCACTTTTCCAGCCTAACCTCTGAGTGCTGCAAAGTAGGATTTGACTGTTGTGCATTTAGAAGTTGGCACCTGCTGAGAGGAGTGGAGCATCAGCAACAGCAGAATTACACCCAATCACTATTCGGAATGTTCATATCCCTCATGTCTCCTTTACCATCCAACCGCATGGTCAACCCAAATCCAGGGAACTGCAGAAGAATCTGTCAGTGGCAGCACTCGCTATTCTTTATGATAAGATGATAAACTGAAGATCTCAATGTTGAAGAGCAAAATCACCATGCTATGGTCAAATCCCACAACAGTAGATCAGACCGAAATTCTGCTGCCCCCACACCACCCCCCCATCATATCCAATTTCAAACAATGGTAAATAATTAAATCTGCAAGTAATCTGGTGGAGATGCTCCACTGTCATCCTACTCACATGGCACCGTAGCAGGAGAGTGTGTTGGGCATGGCAAAGGCTATATTTATAAAAATATCCTGTTGTAAGTAATTTTGTCTTTTCTTGGAGCAGTGCTATAACACACAGATGATTGAGAGGGTTAAGGGAGATATTTGTGAGGTTATAAATGGCCATCATCAGTCTACATATTGAATTAGATGTTGAGTTTTTGGATATGGCCACTGAGTAGCAACAATATAGATGCGAAATAACAGGGCACCAAGGATAGATCATTGACAAACTCCAGACGTAATACCCTGAGGCTGGGAAGAGAAACCATTGCAGGGGATGTTTTATCTAACACTAAGAACAACCACCAGCAAGGGCAGTGCCACTTAGATATGGCAACAGGATAGAAAGGTGCGAAAAATGGCACAGGAACCATATTAAAGATCACAGGCAGGTGAAAGAAAGTGAGCAGAACAGTATTTGATTTAATTTGATTATTGTCACATGTACCCAGGTACAGTAAAATGTTTTATTTTGTGTGGAATGCTGGCAGATCATATCATACAAAGTGCATTAGTGTAACAGAACAGAGCAAAGAACACAATGTTATGGCTGCAGAAAAAGTTCACAAAGAGCGAGATCAACATTTAAACTTAGTATTTGAGAGGTCATTTCCAAATTCTGGTAATAGTGGGGAAGAAACTGTTCTTGAAACTGGTGGCGTGTGTGTTTAAGCTTTTGCATCTTCTGCCTTGATGGAAGAGGCTGGAAGAGATGTAACCAAGGTGGGAGGGGTCTTGGATTATATTGGCTGCCTACCCAAAGCAACAAGAACTACAGGTGGTTTCAATAGGTGGAAGGCTGGCTTGCATGTGGGACAGGACTGTGTTCACAACTCTCTGTAGTTTCTCATGGTACTAGGCAGAACAATTGCGAAACCAAGCCTTAATGATCCAGATAGAATACTTTCTATGATGCATCTATATATATTGGCAAGAGTCTTTACAGACATAGAGTCACAGAGTCATAGAGATGTACAGCATGGAAACAAACCCTTCGGTCAAACCGTCCATGCCGACCAGATATCCCAACCCAATCTAGTCCCACCTGCCAGCACCCGCCCACATCCCTCCAAACCCTTCATATTCATGTACCCATCCAAATGCCTCTTAAGTGTTGCAATTGTACCAGCCTCCACCACATCCTCTGGCAGCTCATTCCATACATGTACCACCCTCTGTGTGAAAAAGTTGTCCCTTAGGCCTCTTTTATATCTTTCCCCTCTCACCCTAAACCTATGCCCTCTAGTTCTGGACTCCCCGACCCCAGGGAAAAGACTTTGTCTATTTATCCTATCCATGCCCCTCATAATTTTGTAAACCTCTATAAGGTCACCCCTCAGCCTCTGACGCTCCAGGGAAAACAGCCCCAGCCTGTTCAGCCTCTCCCTGTAGCTCGACCCTGGCAACATCCTTGTAAGTCCTTTCTGAACCCTTTCAAGTTTCACAACATCTTTCTGATAGGAAGGAGACCAGAACTGCACACAATATTCCTACAGTGGCCTAATCAATGCCCTGTACAGATGCAACATGACCTCCAAACCCCTGTACTCAATACTCTGACCAATAAAGGAAAGCATACCAAACGCCTTCTTCACTATCCTAACTACCTACGACTCCACTTTCAAGGAGCTACGAACCTGTACTCCAAGATCTCTTTGTTCAGCAACACTCCCTAGGACCTTACCATTAAGTGTATAAGTCCTGCTAAGATTTGCTTTCCCAAAATGCAGCACCTCACACTTATCTGAATTAAACTCCATCTGCCACTTCTCAGCCCATTGACCCATCTGGTCCAGATCCTGTTGTAATCTGAGGTAACCCTCTTTCCTGTCAACCAAACCTCCAATTTTGGTGTCACCTGCAAACTTACTAACTGGACCTCTTATGCTCGCATCCAAATCATTTATGTGAATGACAAAAAGTAGAGGACCCAGCACTGATCCTTGTGGCACTCCACTGGTCACAGGCCTTCAGTCTGAAAAACAACCCTCCACCACCACACTCTGTCTTCTACCTTTGAGCCAGTTCTGTATCCAAATGGCTAGTTCTCCCTGTATTCCATGAGATCTAACCTTGCTAATCAGTCTCCCATAGGGAACCTTGTCAAATGCCTTACTGAAGTCCATATAGATCACATCTAGTGCTCTGCCCACATCAATCTTCTCTATTACTTCTTCAAAAAACTCAATCAAGTTTGTGAGACATGATTTCCCATGCACAAAGCCATGTCGTCTATCCCGAATCAGTCCTTGCCTTTCCAAATACATGTACATCCTGTCCCTCCGGATTCTCTCCAACAACTTGCCCACCAATGAGGTCAGGCTCGCCGGTCTATAGTTCCCTGGCTTGTCTTTACCGCCCTTCTTAAACAGTGGCACCACGTTAGCCAACCTCCAGTCTTCTGGCACCTCACCTGTGACTATCGATGATACAAATATCTCAGCAAGAGGCCCAGCAATCACTTCTCTAGCTTCCCACAAAGTTCTCAGGTACACCTGATCAGGTCCTGGGGATTTAACCTTTTCAAGACATCCAGCACTTCCTCCTCTGTAATCTGGACATATTGCAAGATGTCACCATCTATTTCCCTACAGTCTATATCTTCCATTTCCTTTTCCATAGTAAATACTGATGCAAAATATTCATTTAGTATCTCCCCCATTTTCTGTGGCTCCACACAAAGGCTGCCTTGCTGATTTTTGAGGGGCCCTATTCTCTCCCTAGTTACCCTTTTGACCTTAATATATTTGTAAAAACCTTTTGGATTTTCCTTAATTCTATTTGCCAAAGCTATCTCATGTCCCCGTTTTGCCCTCCTGATTTCCCTCTAAAGTATACTGCTACTTCTTTTATACTCTTCTAAGGATTCACTCGATCTATCCTGTCTATACCTGACATATGCTTCCTTCTTTTTTTTAACCAAACCCTCAATTTCTTTAGTCATCCAGCATTCCCTATACCTACCAGCTTTCCTTTTCACCCTGACAGGAATATACTTTCTCTGGATTCTTGTTATCTCATTTCTGAAGGCTTCCCATTTTCTAGCCGTCACCAAATGTCCTTAGCCTCCTGAGGAAGTAGAGACATTGTTGTACTTTCTTGACTGTAACATCAATATGGATGGACCAGGATAGATTGTTGGTGATGGTCAGTCTGAAGAAATTGATGCTTTCGACTGTCTCCACCTAGCACCATTGATGTAGGCAGGGGTCTGCTCTCCTGAACTAAATGATCAGCTCTTTTGCTTCACTGATGCTGAGGGAGAGACTTGTACAGTCTCTAAGGATGTATATGATTGCGAAAACATACTGTTATTTTGGGCGTCACACTTCACAGTTATTCTTCAGAGCTAAGCTGTTGTCCATAATGTTTTGGACCCTTGTCCATTGATGGCAGAGATCCAAGTGCTTGATAATCATAATTCCTCAATTTGAAATTCCCTTCCTACCAGCACTGTAGGTGTACCTTCAGTACATGAACTACAGCAGTTCGAAGATGTGGCTCACCATCACATTTTCAAGAGCAATTACGGATGAGCAATAAATGCCTGTCCAGTCAACAATGCCACATGACATGAAAACATTAAAAAAATTAATGTTCCAATGATACAAATGATACTATCATAAGACTTTCATTAAACTAATGTGACATAATGTAGCTAAGCTTCCACTCTCCCTTGATGACTGCTAAATAATTAGATTTTGCTGGGTGTTACTTTAGCCGTGGTGCAATACATTTGACTTGAGTAACGGTTGATACAATTTGGACTGAATGAATAGAATTGTCTAGATGCAAGCTAATTTAGGCATCTTCTAAACCTTGGACATGAAAGCAGAGACCTATATTAATGTGTACATTAAGATAGGGAGGATAAAATTTGTCTGCAATCCCTTGAATAATGCAAATGAACAGTGCTTATTCAGCAGAATTGATGCTAGTATTTCATGAATGACTGGTAATTTATTCAATGAAAATGTATGCACCATTCCATCTTTTTGGCTATCGGTACTAGCCTTTGATCAATGAACTTAAAGCATGCCAGGTCACTCACAAATGTGAACTACATTTGATTAAAGGATTTAATAGAATCCATAGAAAAAGTCCATTCCTTCCGTGTGGCAGAGTCCAGAACAACGGTGTTAAACAATAAAATTAGAGCCAGGTAGTTCAACAAGTTGTCTGAAAACACTTCTTCACTCAAAAGGTGAAGTCTACTCACCAAAAAAATGCAGTAGAGTTCAACTGAACAATTCAAAATTACATATTTGATAGGGCAAGGATATTAAAGGTTATGGAACAAAAGCAGATAGAGTTAAGATACAGATCAGCCATGATCTAATTGAAAGGAGATATAGGCTTGGGAGATAAATGAGCTGCTTCTGTTCTGATATAAAAAGGCACCATTGTCTTTACGATGTACTTGATGACTTCAGAAATTGAATTTATAATCACATTAAAAAAACATCGACTTATACTTAGATATTGCACAGTTCATATATTTATCGAGGTATTCTATAACTGTACACATATATTTACCTTCTATACATAATATATGCACAAATCTCTTACACACAGGCTGTTGTTGACATTAGATTTACAAAACCTTTCATATGTGTTTCAATACACTTTCTCCAGCCCTTAATCCTTGCTATCAATCAGCAACAAGTTTAAAATGACCTTTCGACAATGGTACAAGGACAGTTCAGATCTGCACTGCAGCACATTTGTTTTATCTGTAATTTCCAATAGAAAATGGATTGCTGGTTGGCACTTAAAGCCCACAGTCCCTGGATGACTGAGATTAGAGTCACTGGGCCCATCCGTCACTAGCCAAGTGCCACTTCAAATCATAGCAATTTTGTTTTCCCACTGAAAAACAATCTCATCTGCTTGCATGAGATATCACAGAGAAAACTTGAATAACCACAAAGTGAAGAAGCATTATCCCTGTCCAAAACAGAGAGGGCATTTTTCCAGTAATAATGATTGTTATGTTTCTGTGTCTTGTTAACCTATTTTGCTCTGGATGATTTAACTTCCATGTTTCAGGCAACAACAAATTGGATATATATAGCAACTTGACTGTAGCAAAATGTTCTAATGCACTTAAAAAGAGACTTATCAAAAGACACTTAACTTGAAGAGAAAATGTTCTCTCATTTTCACATATCTCATTCCTACTGCAATGTCAAGTGGAACAAGGTAGCTGGTAGCTAGCAAGCTTGCAGTTCTAACTCCTCACATTTGCCCCCTACCGTGCCTTCACTGGATATCTCACGTTGAGGAAACACAAGCAGCCCTTCAGGAAATTTGAAAATTTGAGTAAGAAATGCATTGCTTTCAGAATTCCGGTTGTACACTTTGTTCAGTTAACCATAATCCATTTTAAATCTCTTTAAAAAACAGGGAAGCCTAGGGGCATCTTCTACCTTTTCCATATCTGAGTGAAGATATATTTCTCTGAAATAAAGCCTAACTAGGTACTTGATGCAGTTTTCCTGTCCAATCCATACCTTCTGTCTGAGTTTCTTGATGTCAATCTTCACTTCATTTCACAGTTTATCCTTCATTATATAATGGCATGTAGCATTTAATCCACAATATCACATGCATTCAGTTATATACTTTGCAAAGTATGATCATTTGTGTTTGTTTGCTGCTCAATCTTTTATTTTATTGAAACAGTTAAGAATGAAGATGCATGTTTTACATTGCTGTTTTATTTCTGTTATGATCTGCCATTGTAAGCAACCTGTTCACTAAAATATGTTTGATGAACCTTCTTCAGTTATTTTTTTTCTCTATTGCTTTCTGCTCAAAAGCTATATCACTTTCTTAGAAAGACATCAATTCATTCCTATTTTCTAGCACTTCTTACATATTATTATCTGATGATCTCTTCCACATTATTGAAATACCATGCCTCTTTTTGAGATGGTATACAAACGTCAACCATCAAACTCTATTGCTTACTTTGTGTTTGATGATTATCCTTGCCAGTCTTTGAGATATTCTGCTATTTCTACCTCATGGACCTAGTAAATATTACAATCAGTAAATGACTGCATCTGCTAGTATTCAGCAGAGCTACATGATCTGGCTCTTGCCCTATACATGGGTAATGTATCATCACCTCGCATCTGTCATTGTTAACCCCTGACAAGACTATTGTAATCCCATAAAATGCACTCAAGCACAAAGTATGAAAGGTGACAAAGAAATGGCAAATCTTCTCAGGGTCGCAGCGTAATGACCTCCCTCAGAAATCCAGACAACAAAATGTATTTTTAATATCCCTAATGGATATTCAATTATCAATGGTCTTGCTTGGTTCAACTTGTTAGACTTGAGGTTGAGATTTGGGATTTGGTTTGGCAATCATGATCCATTGCTTGACAGCATGACCTCTGTCAACTTTGAAAGGTGATGTGATATTAGGGTCTTTTAAAAACATAATGTAAGCACTGGGAACAGCTACTTAAAATGGATTTTCACAAAGCTGTCTATAATATTACTTTTTAAATTGTTACTCAGTTGCATCCTAGTTTACTATCCTGTTCTATTCTGTTAGTGAACAAAAAGAGGTGTCTGTGGAAAAATTAGATTCTTCTTAATAATATCTTTAATCTGAAAGCAGAAACAGCTCGGTAAGTAATTGATAACTAATAATTATCCACCGTTCTGACAAGGTTTTCATTTTAATCTTTAAGCGTTTCTTCAAACTGATTCAACATCTTGGCACAATATGCAGGAATGAATTTGCATGATAGTAATATATAATTTTTATGGGCAGTTTCATTCGGAGATGAACATTCTTAAAGGTCACTTATGATGGTAACTCTTCATTAGTGCTGGTGTTTATGTGATCACTGAGGCAGCTTGGACCCAAGACATCTGTTTGTTTCTAATGCAGATGTCATACTACACAGGAGAGAGGTAGGCTTTCAGGCTTAAATTTCAGAATTGGGGAAGAAAGACGTTGAAGCTCAAAAGCTTGATACACACCATTCAACTTGAAAAAAAGACAACTTTTAGAAGCCATCTAATTATCAAATATAAGGCTGATTCTTCAGTTCAATCAGATAGCCACAAAGGTAAAGTCATCATAGTCCTCCCAGATTATAGAGGCTGCTCTTTCATTAGAGAGAGACAACTGGTGGTGTTTTAACCTAAGGGTCACCATGTCTGAGATGAGGGAAGACGATGCAAAGAAGAGTCCTCATGGTAACTTCAGCTGATCTGGGAAATAATAGCTTTAATGTGCTATCAATGCCAAGTTGACAGTCGAGTTCTGGAAACCCTGGCTGTTATAAAGCTTTAGGAAAGATAGGAACGTCTTTCTCACACTGATAATACGTTGGGTCATTCTTGTTAATGTATATGTAAATTCTAAGTATGGGGAGAAGCATTATATACATTATTTTTCCTTGCTCCACTATGACTATCTCAAAAGACTACCAGAAAATCAACAGTTAAGGTGAAATAAACTTTGCTCACATTAATTGGCATCAGTCCTTGAGGTGGAATCTATTGTAGTACAAGTTTTCATGGGGAAACTGTAAACATATATATTATATCTACACTTGGTTCTGATTTAACGCAATAGCTTCGTTTCCATTCAATCTCACGTTATAAGAAAATCACGCAATAGCCGCGTTATTTAAACTAATGGGGCCGGAATCATGTTATAGCTAATACAGGTAAGGAAAGTTCACAATCTGTGAATAATGGTCTAAATTCTTCAATCGCATTAAAGCCAATTCGCATTGAAGAAACACGCATTATATATATATATATATATAAATATATATAATATTAATATATATCATGAAAACATTTTTTTGTTCTTTTGCAATACCTTTTCTTCAATTCACTAGAGATTTTCAGTCAATTTGTGTTTATCAGACAACTTGAGATATAATTTTATTCTATCCTGCATCACTGCTCAATATTCAGGAATTGGGTATAAGTGGAAAAGTGACAAATGCATGTAACATCTAATAATTGGTGAAAAAATATTAAGCATGAACTTAGCTTCTTGCTGATGTTGATTACCCAATGGTTCTAATTGGTTGGCAGTCAAACACAATAGAATTGGAAAGCTGGAGTGCACATCAATGAATAACCACGAGATGGATTATTGATTTCTGCTATCTATTTTGAAATAACTCCAAAGAGGCTGGCATCCCGTCACCAAGTCACCCTTATAGATACATGTGCATTGTCCTTGACACTGGTCTGACTTCCTCAGAGTCAGTTCTCAGAGTGAACAGAACTTCTGACATTTCTGTTTATTTTTTTTTTTTTTTTAAACAGTTTACAAAAAACATTGACAGCTGTACACAAAAGACAGCAGTTTTACAAGGGAGAGGAGCAGCAAAGCTAGGCCCCGAACCCTACCGTTCAACCATTTTACAGGGAGAGGAGGACAAACCTCAAATCCCAGTTCCACATGTGACAAGACAGTGACAATGACATTTATACATTAGACAATACCGTTACATACAAAAGTGCAGACAATACAGACCCAGCAAGCCCCCGCCCCTCCCACCTTCCGACCGCTCTAAGGCAGCCCGCCCCTACCCACCTTCCGGTTCTCGGTCCACCCCATGCCCCTTCCAGTTCTCGGTCCGCCCTGACACACCTTTCGACCACCTCTAGGACAGCCCGCCCTGGTACCCGCCCAGGGTGACAGCAGTCAGGACGGCCTACCCACCTTCCGGCTTCACTAACCACCCTCAGCACATTTCTGTTTATATCTGTCAGCAAGGGCTCCCTGATTGGACCATATAATCAGGGAACTCATATTCTATGAGGTCACCTGGCTGATCTCATTGCAATCACTACAATTTGTTGTAAGGTATTGACTACAACCCAAGGTACTTTGGGGCAGAAGATAAGCTTGGATTCTTAGCTATGCCAGTCTGATATTCCTCAGCATCTGGATTAATGGTCTTGGCTGAGGTTTTGAAGTAGGTTAGCTGCATTGTTACCTCCTCCCTTCGGTCAGAATCCATAGCATTGAGTCTCATGCAACATAACCTGGGGAAAACATGAATAACTAAGTCACATACAAAACAGGCATCACATATATGTACACAACTGAATGAGCATCAATCAATTATAACAATACACAGCACAGAAGTAAAAGGATATAAAATCATTGCATCGATTTCCAGGCATTATTATTTTTGCTGCAATAGAAGATAATGAAAGGAAAGCAAAAGCATTTTAACACAACTTACTGTGGAAAAGCATACTATGTGATACTTATGCATAAACATGTTTGGAGATTTCAATGCCTGATAGGCTAAATGTCTCTATATAATTTTTTATTTGTTTTATTACTTACATATATATTGAGGTACAGTAAAAAGTATTGGCTTATGAGTTTTACAGGCAGACTGTACTATACAAGTGCATTAGTGTAACAGAACAGAGTGCAGGATGCAATGTTAAGGCTGCTGGGAAGATGCAGAGAAAGATCAGCATTAACATTAAAGAGATTGATTCAGAAGTCTGATAACAGCAATGAGGCAGCTGTTCTTGAATCTATTCGTACGTGTATGCAAACTTTTATTTTTTCTGCCCAACAGAAGAGGGTGGAAGAGAGTATACCCAGGATGGGAAGGGTCTTTGATTATGTTGGTTGCTTTCCTGAGGCAGTGGAAGTATAAATGAAGTCAATGGATGGGATGCTGGTTTATTTGATGGACTGGGCTGTGCTCACAAATCTCTGTTGTTTCTTTTGGTTTTGGAAAAGTGGTTGGTTTGCTGTGATGCATCCAGAAAAGATGCTTTCTATAGTGCATCTATAAAAATTTGTAAGTGTTTTTTTGGATATGCTAAATTTCCCCAGTCTCCTGAAGAAGTAGAGGCATTACTGTGCTTTCTTGACCATAGTGTCAACATTAGTGCTCCACGACAAATTGTTGATGATCGTCACTCTTAGGAACTTGATGCTTTTGACCATCTCCACCATAGCACCATCGATACAGACAGGGACATACCCCCAGTCTGCTCCCTGAAGTCAATGACCAGCTCCTTTGTTTTGCTAACATTGAGGGAGAAATTATTGTCTTTACACTATGCCATTAGGTACTCAATCTCTTTTCTACATTCTGTCGCATCATTGTTTCAGATCTGACCTGCAATGGTGGTGTTGTCAGCAAACTTGTAAAAAGAGCTGGGGCTGCATTTGGTGAGTGTTGTGAGCATATAAGGACTATAGTTTGGGGCTGCGTACACAGCCTTGTAGGGGACCAGTGCTGAGAATTATCCTTAGTGACAGTTCAGATTAGCTTTGGAATTCCATCTCAATCATTTCATTTCAGTTTATTTTTGTTCTGTCTATTGATATCTAAATCTTTTGATTCCATTAAAGACCAACAATGTGTTCCCAAGAATCTGTCATTAGAAATTAGCAAAGCATTATTTATGTTAAATGGCTACAGATACATTTAATACAAGCTGCTAGCCATGGTGCTATCCAAAATCCATCCTCTTTTCTGTGAAACAGAACACTTTGAAATCTATTGCTGTCAGTTAGTATTTTACTGTTGATAACCACGTCTATTAGTCAGTGCCCAACAATCCACTGACTTTTTTTTATCACTGCAGTCAAATTCCAGCTTGCTATTTTACATCACCTTTCAGTGACAACAACAATGTATTCAGTTTAATACAAGGAACATCAAGTCCCCATGCTATGTGTCTTTTTGTTGGTGCATGTTGACTGCACAGATAAGGCACATTTTTGCTGTAGACTTAACAGGGTACGCTGAAAGCTGATGTACTGACAGTATATATCCTACTGTCACCCTGGGGGTAAATAGATAAAGTGATTTCTTTCTGTATATTTTTGCTTTTTGTGTTTCTTATCTCCTTGTGTCAGTAAGGTCATAGCCAGAGGGTGATGTATGAATTCTCATTCATAATGTATCTTTTCTTCTTTTCAACAGGAAGCTATTAGTATGTCAAACAAAAGATTATAAAAGCTTTGCCAGGTTGCTATTTTGTGATTTTGGAAACCAGCTGCTGAAGATATCACAAGATGCTGTCAGTGTGCAATGATAATCCTAACTCCACATCAGGCAGGAACAAAAGCTTGGTTCACTAGGTTGGCACTACAGCATTACAATTTCATTTAGAGTGTATGTACAAAGGCTATCCGAACTCCAACGTGTGTGCCATTTACCAGACCATATATCAAACAGGCAAGTGAACCCACCAAGTCCATTCTTCCAACTATCATTCCACCTCATACTGCCTCTGGATGTCTTTTGAACATGTCCAAAGTATATTTGATATGTGTGAGGGCTCTGTGATGCAGTGGTAGTGTCTCTACGTTTGGACTAAGAGGCTTGGGTTCAAATGTCCCACCTCCTCCAGAGGTCTCTGAATGTTAGTGATGACAGCAAAGAGAGGTTAAGGCTGAGGGTGGAGGGTGTCAGGTCCCCAGGGTGGGGTTGAGGTCAGTTGATGTATTTAATAGTCTAACTTTTCTGAGCAAACATTTTTTAAAATTACATCAGATTTGTCTGAAGTCTCCACCGTTTATGGAGACTTTCAGAGGATCCCAGTTGCAGGGGAATTGTCCAGTTGAATTTAATTTATTTCTATGTACTTTAGAGTGAAATTCCCAGGTAATTCCTTTGGAGCCTGCTATTATGGGAATACCACAGAGTCTGCATGCAAACTCAAATCTATTTTTCTATGATGACTGCCTGATCAGTGGAAAATCTGCACAATGTTCCCTCAAAGCTATATGCCCCCCTGGCTTCAAGGCCGGTTGAGAGGATCATGCACAGAGCTTGATGTGTGGATATTTTGTTCCAGAAGTCGCTGCCACACTCAGCTCTTGAAGAGCCACACAGATCCAATATGATCCTGCACTTGATTTGCATGTTCAAAAGGAGATCCTTCACATTGGACAAAAGTAGCTTTTTAAATTTGTTTTTGTGGGATGTGGGCATCCTGGCTGGCCTAGCATTTATTGCCCTTCTCTAGCCACCCTTGAGAAGGTGGTGGTGAGCTGCTTTCTTGAACCACTGCATTCCACCTGCTGTGTGTTGACCCACAATGCTGTTAGGGAGGGAATATAGATCCGGCGACAATGGAGGAATAGCAATGTATTTCCAAGTCAGGATGATGAGTGGCTTGGAGGGAAACTTGAAGGTGGCGATATTCCCATGTATCCATTGCCCTTGTCCTTCTAGATGGAATTGGTCATAGATTTGGAAGGTGCTGTCTGAGGATCTTTGGTGAAGTTTTACAGTGCATCTTGCAGACAGTATGCACTGCTGCTACTGAGCATCAGTGGTGGTGGAAGTGAATGTTTGGGGAAAGCACACTGGCTCAGTGGTTAGGACTGCTGCCTCAATCCCACCTGGGACAGGAGTTTGATTTCATCCTCAGGCTATTATTTGTGTGGTGTTTACACATTCTCCCAGTGATGCAGAGGTTTCCTCAGGTGCTGCAGTTTTCTCCCACATTCCAAAGATGTGAGGGTTGGGCAGATTAGCCATGGGAAATGCACAGCTGTGGGGAGAGAGTAAGGGAGTGGGACTGGGTGGAATGCCCTTCAGAGGGTCTGTGTCAATGTACTGGGCCGAATGGACTGCTCCCATGTTGTAGGGATTCTATGATTTGCGGCCAATCAAGCATGCTGCTTTTTCTTGGATGATGTTAAGCTTACAGAATGTTGTTGGAGCTGTACCCATCCAGGGAAGTGGGGAGTATTCCATCACACTCCTGACTTGTATCTTGTTAATGATGGACAGGTTTTGGGTCAAGAGCAGTATTCCTAGCCTTGGACCTGCCCTTGTAGCCACTGCGTTAATGTGGCACGTCTGGTTGAGTTTCTGGTCAATGGTAACCCTGAGGATGTTGATACTGGAAGATTCAGTGATGGTAGCATCATTGAATGTCAAGGGGCAGTGGTTAGAATCATAGAATTTCTCACCCAGAGGAAACCCTCAGAGAATGTGCAAACTCTACACAGACAGTTGCCAAGGATGGATTGTATCTTATTGATGATTGGCATAACCTGGCATTTGTTTGGCATGAATGTTATTTAGCACTTGCCAGCCCAAGCCTGGATATTGTCCAGATCTTGTTTCATTTGAACATGAACTACTTCGGTATCTGAAGAGTCGCAAATGATGCTGATCATTATGCAATCATCGGCAAACATCCCCACTTCTGACCTTACGGTGTAGAGAAAGTCATTGGTTAAGCAGCTGAAGATGGTTGGGCTATCAGGTTCCTACCCTGAGGAACTCTTGCAGAGACACCCTGGAGCTGAGATGACTGATCTCCAACAACACAACCATCTTCCTATGTGCCAGGTATGTCTCCAACCATTGAAGAGTTTGCCCCCGTTATACCTATTGTTTCCAGTTTTGCTAGGACTCCTTGATGCCACACTCAATTGAATGCAGCCTTGATATCAAGGGCTGCCACTCCCACATCATCTGTGGAATTCAGCTCTTTTGTCCATGTTTGAACCAAGGCTGTAATGAGGTCAGGAGTTGAGTGGCCCTGGCGGAACCAAAACTGGGATCACTGCGCAGGTTATTTTTGAGCAAGTGCTGCTTGATAGCGCTGTTGATGACACCTTCCAACACTTTACTGATTAATTTATTGAAGTAAGGCTTAAGGCAGAGGCTGTGACCTCCAAATATGATCCTTATTGAAGAAAATAAATGGCGTAAAAAGACAATTAAGTGGATAAATTTAATCAAGCTGTTGTGATGCATATATTATTTAATTGCTTATAATCATCTTGTGAATGTTAGAAACATCATTTATGGAGAATACAATGATGAGTGATGTTATTTTCAAATAAATATGAACACTAATTCAAACGTTTTTAGCCAGCAATGATTGTAGAATATTGGTATATTCCTAATTGGTTTGAGCATTATAAATGTTGACATAAAATATTGACACTAGAAGTAAAGTTTGAAGACGGGAAGGTCACACATTTTTAAAAATAAATTCACATACAAAATAATATATCCAGCGTATTAAAGGAAATATCCATAAATAAAACACCATGTGATACAAAATGGTTAACTATTATGCAGGTGCAATAGAGATACATGACAAGAGAAATCCGAATTGATCAACCATTGAAATTATGAAACAAATTAATCACTGTGGTTATGCAGGCAAAGCATGAGTGACAGGAGCTAAAACAAAATAAATTGGACTTTGGAGTAGCATCTGGAACCCTGTACTTTTTAATAGAGGATTAATATTGAGCACAAAATTAGAATAGTCTTGTCAATCAATAAAACAAGTGACCCTACTGCCAATATTTTATGCTCATATTAATTGCATACAGTTAACAACCTGCTGAACTCCAGTTCCAGTTATTGGAAGCCATTTGTATGTCCAATGAAACTGTCAAAATGCACTGGTAGGACAAATGACGCCTGTGCATCTTTTTTCTTAATTCATTAACCAATATTTCCTCATATACATCCGATTGTTTACTTTCAAAACTGCATTGGAGACTAGAACATATGTGCTCGTGTTATTTTTCAATTTGACATTCAGTTCATGTCAGTTCCTTTCATCGATTGTGCTGTTGCATTTTCCTCTAAATCAGTGCCAATTTTCTTGTTTTAATGTTGCATGAACATTGATCTTGGTGAGGAGGTTCACTTAGATGTGAATGAAAGGGTCTCGCAAAAATAAATGCAGCAGGAGTTACAGGCAGCCTATAAAATGAATCTGTAAAAACTCTGATGATATGGAAGAAATTGCAGCATTATGATGATCTGTATTTATATGTGCCTTCTCTCTACACATCCATATAAATCATAAGTATAATTGTTTGGTGGTGAGGGCTCCACCTTAGTGTCCCTGAAGAGCAATCTGATTTTGAATTTATTAAACAAACAGAGCAATAAAATCAAATTCACAGCTCAAAAAAGGAGCTGCCATTATATACAGCATTTCACAAGCTCAGAATATTTACAAAGTGATTTAAAGTCAGCTAAGCACTTTTGAGGTACACTCATGCATCACTGTTGTGTAGACTGTTATATATTGCACACATGGTTGTAACATGGGGAAACACAGCTGTCAATTTTGCACAGCAAGGTCCCTCAAACATCAATGAGGTAGTGACCATATGATTTGTTTGTTGTGTTGTTGTGTGGAGAACTGGCCTTGCTCCTGGACTGGAGATTCTTACTCTACTTGAAAATAGTGCCACACAATCTTAAATGGACATTGGGACAGACAGGACCTTGAATTCACATTGCTTCCAAAAGATATCATGCTCCTTCAGGACTGGGCTGGAGTGTCAGTGTAGCTTCAACCTTCAGGTTTCTGGAGAGGGACCTGATCCTCAGGTGTTCCGTTTCGGTGGTGCATGTTCCCAGAGGTTAATTACAGTGTCCCAACTAATTTTCCAGTTGAGATCTGTTATCTCAGCACAGTCTGGGAATCAAACATGGGAATGTTCTTGCTTGTATGGTTTCATATTATACCACAGCATGTCATTCACCAGTGGTTAAACAATAACATTCATCATTTCCAACAGGATTATTTCCTGAACAAATTGGAAATCTCAACCAATTAATAAACATTCTAATTTTCATCCACTACAAAACCACTTCTGTTGTTATAACATTATCAGTCTAAAACGCAAGAAATGTCATTCTTTTCCCTCAGCTAAAAAGAACTTTGCACTCTAAAATTATAAAACTAGCCACAATTTCACCGACATGTCGAAGTACAGGAAAGTTCAGGTAGACTGGTGGTTTAATGATTTATTTGATAGCTCTCTAAAGGAAGCATGAATATCAAATGGCACATTTAGTTGTAGATCTAGGATATGAGCTTGTCTGCTTGAATCATTGTTTCATTAAATACAAAGCAAACCTGCCTGTGCTATGGCTGAAAGTTAATAATGTTTAATGTTGATATGATTGAGGAAATGGTGAACAGCCTCAAGTGCCACTTGAACTGCATGTAACTCCATATTAATAAACAGGGGCATAAACCCTGAACACAAATGACCTTTGTGTTTATGTTAAAAAGAAGTGTAACTACAGAGTGGAATTACTTGAATTTCATCTATCTACTTATTTGCAATGCTTAATTTAAAATGTTGGGGGTGAAATTTTATTTTAATAATAAATGGGAGAATGATGAACATTTTGTATGTTATTACCAATCACAAGCAATAAAAATATAATAAATCTAAGGGTGATCTTAGGCATTTTCTTGGTTACAATCTCTTTAACATCTCAGCACCTTCTATTCATATTTCCCAATATCTAATCACAAGACAGTCTAACCTACCTTTCACATATATTTTTTGATAAAGTTACATAAAAGACGACTGTCAATTTTCTTGCTACCTACTGGCATAGCTTCCTAATATAACTTTTGCCACTTGGCTGACCTAGTTCCAGTATTTCATGTCAAGTCCATGAGTGAGGTTTGTGAAGACTGAAGAGAGCAAATCTATCTTGAAGAAGGTGACTCATGCTGTGTATGCTTATGCTATCATTAGAAGATGCAGAAATGGAAGATTATATTAATTCGGAACAGCAACACTGCTAAAGGTTGAACCTTTTCTCAGAGATGGGGTGAGAACGGAGAAAGCCATGCACCAGCTTCCCAGTGCCATACCCTCCCTGGGCATTTTCTGGAGATGGGATCAGGGCAGAAGGGTGACACACAAGTGTCTCAATCAGGTTAAAGGCCACAAAGCCCAATTGTTAAAGGTCAACTGGAAAGTTCCAGTGCACTTGTGGACCCTCTGGGATTTGAGAAGAGAGTAGCTGCCAGGAGGTGGTCTCAAGGTAGCAGACCAAAGAGTGAGGTCTCCAGGCTTTGAGACACTGCTGGTTTGTCCGGCTTTATCTTCAACCACAGGCCAGTGTGGACGGTCTCTACAATGGTGGTCTGCTAGATGTAATTGATTTTTAATCTGACATTTGAAAAGAGACTGAAAGTTTACCTTCGGAGATGCTTTACTTGTAATGGTAAGTTATGGATCTTCAGTGCTGGGGGGCCTCAGATGAGCCTTTCATCTTTGAGAGCCCACTTGCTCTCTTTTACTGGTCAGCAGTCAGGCTATTAATTGACTAATACAGTGAAAATCACTGCCAGGTAAATATATCTGAAATGTGCAAGCATGGGACAAGATTTTGATCCCAACATTGACCCAATCCAAAATCCTTCCCTCAAATATCCTAACCAGAAAACTATGTGTTGCTATTGTAGAGTTCTGGTTTGTATTCAATAATTTGTTGATTGTTTTTAGCTGGTTCAAATCAGCCCCCGCTCCCCACCCCCAGATCACAAGTTGTGAACTGGACTTATTTAGGAACGTGAAATGAAGAAGGAGTAGATAGGTATTTCAGGGGAAAAGAAATCTCTGTGTTTATTAAATACAAAAGGTTAGTATAAAACAAGAGGTACAGGCAAATATAATAAACAGTGTAATTGACACAAGCATCTATACAAAGGACAGTAATTAACGTTATTAAATTAAACACAGGTCAAACATTATTACAAGCTAAACAGTAGTTTCAATTACAGAGACTATAATCAGGCTTCCTACCCTTGGGATCCCATACACTGTCATGACCCACCTTCCCCTCTCTGCTAGCTAGGTCAGAAAACCTTGGGGTCTCGGGAGTTTAAGCTCACCACTGGGAAACACCCGCAATTTTGATGTACAGCTGGCTGTTCCCACTTGCTGTGCCTGGTGCCTCAATGAAGACTTCAGATGGGGTAGGCCTTCAGTCTGGGTTGAGTCTGCTGATGCGGTAGATGCATATTGGATCTGTTAGGTGAGTACTGGGTTTTCCTTACTTTCTGGTGGTTTTGCAGACTTGATGTTCACCTCAGGACGTGTCTGAGGCCTTCTGGTGTCAGTCGGGTTGGTGGGTTTCAGAGTTTGTCAGTTCAGAGGTCTGCTAGTCATGGTCGGTGACTGTTGGTTTCCCTGCTTCGGAACAAGCCTGTGTTAGTAGCTCTCTGAATTGCTGTCGGAATCCCATTTCCAGAGACAGCTGTTAGAAATAGCTGCTGGAGTTTGCTGGTGGAATTCTTCTTCTGGGGATCACTGTCCAGAACACTTCCTGGGGAATACCTGCCAGGGAGATGGCAGCTCTTTCAGATCCCTCTTCTGGAGATAGCTATGGAGATAGCTCTTGGGGAGATACTCTTTCATAGAAATAAAAAAACATAGAAGATAGGAGCAGAAGGAGAACATTCAGCCCTTCGAGTTGCTTGACCATTCATCACGATCATGGCTGATCGCCCAACTCAATAAGCTACTCCTGCTTTCTCCCCATAACCTTTGATCCCATTCAGTCCAAATGCTATATCTAGCTGCCTCTTGAATACGTTCAATGTTTTGACATCAACTACTTCCTGTGGTAATGAATTCCACAGGCTCACCACTCTTTGGGTGAAGAAATGTCTCCTCATCTCTATCCTAAATAGTCCACTCCAAATTCTCAGACTATGACTCCTGGTTCTGGACGTACCCACCATCAGGAACACCTTCCCTGCATCTACCCTGTCTCGTCCTGTTAGAATTTTATATGTGTCTGTGAGATCCCCCCACCTCATTCATCTGAACTCCCGTGAAAACAATTCTAACCTGGTCAATCTCCCCTCATTCATCAGTCTCTCCATTCCCAGAATCAGCTTTGTCGCACTCCCTCGAGAGGAAAAGCATCCTTCCTCAGAAAAGGAGACCAAAACTCCCCACAATATTCTAGGTGTGGCTGCAAAAAGGCCCTGTATGGAGACAGCTGTTGGGGAGACAGCTTTTTTGGATCCCTCTTCTGGAGATGGCTGTGGGGGGTCACTCCTCAGATGAGGTTGGGCCTGCAGTTGTGGACCTCTTATCTTCACGCCAAATCTGTATTTGCCAGTGTGTTACTTTTGAGGCCAGTTGGCTTCCTGAAAGAACATATGCGAATGAATATTGATTGAAGTTGAATGCCTGGTACGTGCATAGGTCCAAAATGGCTGTGTTAAGTAGCTGAGGTGTAAATGTTAGTTTCAGTCCAGAGTATTAGTTCTGGTTGATTGTTCTCTTAGAGCAGAGGTGGGAATTGGATTTTCATGCTGATAAATAGTTTCAGACAGCCATCTCTGTGCCTGGATATTTTTTCTCAGAGCTCAGTCCAGCTGCCCCTCCTGTATTCTAAAAGTTTACAAAAATCTAGGGTTTTGACTCAATCCTACACTATGTAAAAAGAGTCAAAAAAAAGGTTGTCATTTGAATTTATATTGGTTTCATTCCACCTATGATACTTGACACAGATTCAGGGAGGAAACAGCCCAGTGGTATTATCGCTGGACTAGCTCAGAATGTAAAGGCAGACAGCAAAAGTTTGTATAAATATAGAAAACCAAAAAGATTAGCTAAAGTAAACTTTGGTCCTTTAGAGGATGAGAAGGAGGATTTAGTCATAGGATATGAGGGAAAGGCTGAGGCATTGAAGGGGTATTTTGTGTCAGTCTTCACAGTGGAGGACACTAATAACATGCCAGTAATTTACAAAGCGATGAAGGAAGGTGAGGACCTGGAAACAATCATTATTATGGAAGAGATAGTGTTGGGCAAACTAATTGAGCTAAGGATAGACAAGTCTCCTGACCCTGAAGAAATGTATCCCAGGATGCTAAAAGAATTGGCAGGAGAAATAGCAAATGCCCTTATGGTAATTTTTCAAAATTTACTAAACTCTGTGGTAGATTGGAAAACAACAAATGTGATGCCACTCTTTAAAAAGAGAGGTAGACAAAAGATGGAGAATTATAGAGCAGTTAGTTTAACTTCTGAAGAGGGGAAAATGCTTGAGACTATTATCAAGGAAGAAACAGCAACGTATCTGGAAATAAATTGTCCCATTGGGCAAACGCAGCATGGGTTCATGAAGGGCAGGTCATGCTTACCTAATCTTCAAGAAATCTATGAAGACATTATGAGCATGGTAGACAACAGGAACCCAGTAGATGTGGTGTATCTAGATTTCTAAAAGGCATTCGACAAGGTGCCGCACAAATGGCTGCTGCATAAGATAAAGATACAAGGTATTACAGGCAATGTACTAGCATGGATAGAGGCTTGGTTAAATAACAGGAAGCAAAGCGTGGGGATAAACGAGTGCTTTTCTGGTTGGCAATCAGTAATTAGTGGTGTGCCTTAGGAATCAGTGTTGGGACCACAATTATTCACAATTTGCAAAGATGATTTGAAGTTGGGTACCTCCGGTAGTGTGTCAAAGTTTGCAGGTAACTTACTTAGGTGAGTGGCAGAGCAAATGTCGGAGGAAACATCACAGAAGGACTTCACAGGAGGCTCCCAAGCACTGAGGATGTCACATAGACAGGGGAAGAAACGTCTGCAACACAAATTCCCAGCTCGGTGAACAGAACCACAACAACACTTCTACTGCTGACCCCTTCTGAAGGAGCCCTGCAGAACTCTTAGAGCATATGTTTATGACTTGCTCCATAGGTGTTAAAACCTACGGTGATCTGCTGCAAGCTGTACAACATCATATTCATGACGGCATAAGTCTTGCCACCTGTTGTATTCAACTTAGGAAAGAAGAAGAATATGAGGAAGGGAGGAGGCAAACTGATGGTCCTTTGTTATCCAGATTATACATGAACATTTTGTTTGACTGTGACACTGCAACAGCAACTTCATTCCCCAGTTTTCAATTTTCAGCAGCTCACCTTATTAAGTAAGCACTATATCTTGGCATCTCTCTCATGCTACCTTCCAATCACCAGTACAGGTCGCTTGGTATAACATGCATTTTATCAACATGAGTTGGCGATAATGCGATCGATAAAATGTGGACACTGTTTGGATAATGTGTACTTTCTACTGAATGGGTGTAGTGATTTTCTATAGCGATCTTATACAGAGCGATTTTCTATAACGGTTTTTCCATAGTGTGATTTTCTACAGTACAAGGTTGCAGAGGAATGTAACCATTGTGCTATACCAGAATCCTCTACAATGGAAATGTTTGCTGTAGACAGGACTTTTAGGTTTTCCCTCCTGCCAATGCTGCATTTAATGCCCTATTATGCATCAGGTCAAACACTGCCAATGAGGATTAAATCCTCATATTGGGTGTCGCGATAAGGAAATGGAAAAGAGCACAGGTAACACTTCATTGGGAATACAATATACGCTTGCTTTCAATTGAACTTTATATCATTGCCTGTCATCATAGTTGCTACTAAAAGAACAACGTTACAGAAATTACATCTCCTTAATAACATTACTATTTGCCAAACACACATTGTTGAATAATTTCTTGTCATTGTTGAAAGTGGCAACATTACATTTTATAATCTTCAAACAGTTGTTAACATTAACATTTATTAAACAACAGAGAAAGTGAGAAAAGAACTTCAAGAGAAGCTACAATTTACTTCTGGGACTAACCTGGAGCTGCTTGCCTTTTGAGCAAGAATAGACTTATAACTAATAAAAATGACTTCCTGAAATTCACTCTTATTGGAAGCAAGTGACAATTAACTTCTATGGACAAATTACATCAGTGACAGTCTTGATACATTTGCAGTTTGAAGATTGAGAGAATCCAAATAG